>NC_141621.1:29777688-30143938 GCF_047967505.1 Dipteris shenzhenensis
TCGTGGGCGGTGTACCAACCGCATCTCCAGCTAACAAGTTGGTGACATAAATGCACAACAGTCACCCTGGCATATCGCGAGTGGAGCTCGATATCTCAACAGTACCAGTAGAGCTGTTCATCACAATTGAGGAGATTTGCATGGAGGCAGTTCATGTACCTACAGATGAACCGTGGATCATTGACAGTGGTGCATCGTGCCACATGACTAGTTGGAAGGATTGGTATACCTCTCTACAGCCGGTAGGGAATGACATCCTAGTAGCAGTCAGCAATGATGCAAAATGTCCAGCAAAAGGAAAAGGTACAATTGCTCTCAAGTCAGATGGAGTTGTAAAACAGTTGTCCGATGTTCTTTATGTGCTAGATATCAAGAGGAACTTGTTGTCCATTTCCGCGATCATGGATCAGGACCTCAAAGTTCAATTCGATAAGAATGGTGCACAGATTTTGGATCTTCAAGGGAAGGTCATTGGTAAAGGTACACCGCACAACAACATTTACGAACTCTCAGCTTTCAGTGCTCGAGTGGATGTGAAGAACACTAAGCTGTGGCATGAGAGGTTTGGTCATCTAAACCTTATTTCTTTGAAGGAGATGCATAAAAGTGGAATGATTGTAGACCTACCAGAAATTTTAGATCTGCCGGATGTATGTGAAGCTTGCATGATGGGCAAGCAACATCGACAGCCCTTTCCTAAAGAGGCCAGTAGGGCAAAGGCTCCTCTAAAGCTCATTCACATGGACCTCTGCGAAAAGATGGAGACAGAAGCTTTAGGTGGTTCCTACTACTTCATGACATTGATCGATGACTGCAGTAGAAGGATATGGATATACTTCCTGAAGACTAAAGACGAGGCTTTTAGTAGATTCAAGGAATGGCATGTAATGGTCGAGAAAGAATTGAGGAGGAAGGTGAAGAAGTTGAGATCAGACAGAGGTGGAGAGCTCACATCAACTGAATTCAAAAGTTACTACAAAAGTCACGTCATCAAGAGGTAGAAACCCCCGCCACATACATCACAGCAAAATGGAGTAGTAGAATGCAAGATGCACGTCATCTGCGAAATGGGCCGGAGTATGATGAAAGGGAAAGATTTGCCAAAGACTTTTTGGGCTGAAGCATGTAACACTATAGTTTACATCCTGAATCGTAGCTACACGAAGGCTGTGAACGGGATGACTCCACTACAAGCCTTTTCTGGTAAGAAACCTTCAGTTGCACATTTTAGAGTTTTTGGATGTGACTATTTTGTGCATGTCCCTAATGCTACCAGGACCAAATGGGAACCGAAGAGCCGGAAGTGTATTTTCTTAGGCTATAGTGAAGAGGCGAAGGGTTACTATCTCTATAACCCTGTTACCAAGAAGGTAATTGTAAGTCACGATGTGGTCTTCTCAGAATACCCGCATCAATTGGAGGAGGATGCTTCCTTCCCAGACATTCCCAGACAAGCAGGACCAAGATATCCATCCAGTATCGCCACTAAGAGTAGACCGAAATCCCCCAACGGTGCTTGGGAGGATTCAAGATAGAAGATGAAGAAGAGCCTGTAGAACCACAATGGCGACGGCCATTCCTGAAGTGGATAAAGCAGCTTTTGGATGGCAGAGAACCTCCAGCCATTGAGGAGGAACCATTCGAAGACTGCCGGTCCAAGAGATTAGAGGAGCAAAGAAGGGCACAGGAACACTTGGTCAACTATGCTTTGATGACAGAAGTGATGCATGCTGATGAACCCAAGTGTCTTGAAGAGGCATAGGGTGATGATAGGTGGATGGAGGCTATGCAGTCGGATTATGGCTCCATAATGAAGAACAACACTTGGGACCTTATGGATTGACCACCAAAACACAAGGTAATCGGAACCAAGTGGGTGTACAAGACCAAGTACAAGTCCGACGGCACGTTGGATAAGTACAAGGCTCGGCTCGTGGCAAAAGGATTTGCACAGGTACATGGTTTTGATTATCAAGATACTTTTGCTCCCACAAATCGACTAACCACAATTCGCAGTGTTTTGGCTTTAGCTGCCTAGGGAAGTTGGCCCGTGTTTTAGATGGATGTGAAATCTACCTTTCTGAATGGAGATCTCAAGGAGGAGGTATACGTGGAACAACCACCAGGTTTTGAGATCCCCAGTTCAGAAGGTAAAGTCTACAAACTGAAGAAGGCACTTTATGGGCTGAAACAGGCCCCACGAGCATGGTACCAGCGAATTGATGCCTACTTTCTACAAAATGGGTTCAGGAGGAGCCCATCTGATGCAAATTTGTATATCTTCAGAGAAAGTGGCAGGTGTATGATCATGGTCCTTTATGTGGACGACCTTGTCATAACAGGGAACCATGAAGAGAAGATCTCGCAGATGAAGCATTTGCTAGGAAGAGAGTTTGAAATGACAGACCTCAGACTAATGCATTTCTGTTTGGGGATTGAAGCTTGACAGGAGCCGAAATAGATCTTCATTTCACGCTGGAGAGATACTGAAGGCATTTGGCATGGCTGAGTGCAAGACAGTTGGTACCCCTATGGAGGTTGACGCGAAGCTCTCAAACAAGGATTCATCACCATTGGTGGACGAAGCAAAGTACAGAAGGCTTGTGGGTAGCTTGATTTACCTGTGCAACACGCGGCCAGACATCAACTTTGCGACTAGTGTACTAAGCAGGTTTTCCAATAAGCCCCGGGAGAACCATTGGAGGGCAGGGATGTGGGTGCTGAAATACATCAAAGGCACACTTGATTACGGTATCACCTATACCAAGGGCAACATCTTGAACAGATTCTGTGATTTGAATTGGGTAGGAGACGTGGACAATAGGAGATCAGTGACAGGTTATTGTTTCTCACTTGGATTTGGAGTTGTGTCATGGGTCAGCAAGAAGCAACCCACAGTTGCTCTTTCTTCTACCGAGGCAAGTACAAATCTGCATGCTTTGCTTCTTGCGAGGTAGTGTGGTTGAGGAGGATTTTGGGGGACATGGGTGCAGTGTAGAACAAGCCTACGCAGTTATCATGTGACAATCAAAGTTGCATGGCGATTGCAAAGAACCCAATGTTCCATGCTCACACAAAACACATTGAGATTCAATATCACTTTGTACGCGAGCTCATCATGGATGGAGACGTCGACTTGGTGTACTGTCCGACTATAGAGAATGCTGTGGACATCTTCATGAAGGCTCTTGGAAGAGACTTGCTAGAGAGGCATCTTCATTGACTTGGCATTGCGCCAAAAAAGTAAGTTCACTTGCGGGTGGACATTGAGGAGGGGTGTTAGATATCAATGCTCCACTCTCGTGTAACTACGTGGGAACCAGCTAACTCTACTTGTAAGCCCCCCATATGAGGAGAAGGCATTTGAGTAGCTCGATTATCCGGTAGGTCCTGGTTTGCACACCAGATGGGGGCCATGTGTGGCTTGATGACTGGACGGCTTCAGATAGAGTTGGCACACCGCCAACTAGGCTATATGCAAGTGCGGGAAGGCATCCCTTGACTAACCACACTGAGGGTAGACGGAGCATTTCTCGAGGCAGCCCACTCTCGGGTTGTGGGGCCTGTTTGGAGCCTCAGATGATCTCGAATGGGGCTCTGGGCCGAACGATAACCGTAGGTTAGTAGCTCTATTTTGCACACCGGTTCTATCGTATGGTCAGTGGCCTATTTTGGGACCGACCCCCAGTTGACTGTTTTGGGCGGACTAGGTCGGTCACCCAATTGAGCCTAACTGACTATGACTGGTGGCTATATAAGAGCAAGCCCGTGAAGCCCATTTCATCACTGGCTACAACAACCCTGATTCCTTAGCATCCAGCCTCCGTCTTCTACTATTTCCAGCATGCCATCAGAGCTTCTTTCATAGGAGTGCACGGTTGGGAGGCAGCGCCATCTATTGTATCAGTTCTATAGTAACTAAATTTTTGATTCTCCATACTATCTTGTTTTCTCTCTTGCGTATGAGATCCTGTTATTTATTGAGCACAGACATATTATTATTTTCTTACACCCCCTTCCCCCCTGTCCCCCCCCACCCTACTCCCTCCCCCCTCCCCCCCCGCCCGTTTCCCCCCCCCCTCCCCCGTTTTCCCCTCTTCCCCCCCCCCCTCCTCCCTCCCCCCTTCCCCCCCCCCCTTTCCCCCTCTCCCCCCTCTCCCCCTCCCCTTTCCCCTCCCCTCCCCCCCCTACCCCCCCCCGTTTCCCCCTTTCCCCCCCCTTCTCTCCCCTTTTCCCCTCCCCCCCTTCCCCCCACCCCGTCCCCCTTTCCTCCCCCCCCCTTTTCCTCTCTTCTATTCCATTAATTTTCTTTTTTCCCTACCCTCCTCAAGATAAATTATTAAGGGCAAATATTTTCCCAAAGACGAATTTAGAAGCTTCTCCAAACTAGTGTGGCTAATATTTCAATCTTGCAATTTGATAAATCCGCCCAAAAATTAACATAACTTTATCATATGAGGTCCAAATTTAGCCCTCCAAGTACTCAAATTGATCGGCATAAGCCATCTAAAGTCATCTATAGGGTTAGAATTTTCAAATTCCAGCTTATTAAAAACCTGTGAATGAAGTTTAATGAGAGTTAAACCAATTGAAACCGTAAAAATGGTGGCATGGCTAATATTTGTAACTCTACCCCATACCCTAAATCCTAAACCCTGATCCCTATAGCCTAAACCCGAATTCTCATACTATAAATACTATTTCGATAACTTAAACTCTAAAACCTATACCCTAAATCCTAAACCCTATACCCTATAACCTATATCCTAAACCTTAAGCCAAAAAATAGTATTTGAGGTGTGTTATTTGACTGTGCACATAACCGATGGGCACGATCCTTTGCACACGCATCAATCAATAAAGCACGTGAAAAGTACCATGTGCATCAGACATGATTTTGATGGTCAAAGTCTCCACAAATCTCGTTTTTCACCAAGTGTTCTGCACAACAGTTAAAAAATAGTATTTGAGGTGTGTCATTCGAATGTGCACATAACCGATGGGCATGATACTAACTACACACGTGAATCCAACCTATGTCAATGTACATACAAATTATGGTACCCATCGTATATGCTTTGGATGGTCAAAGTGACCACAAACCCCATTTTCCATCATGTTATGCACAACTGTAAAAAAATTTTATTTGTTTTGTGTTATTCATATGCGCACATACCCGATGGGCACGATAATCTTCAGTTATGTCAATCTAGCCTATGTTGAGGCCTGTACAAAGTATCTTGCCCATTGAATATGCTTTGGATTGTTAAACTTGCCACAAACCCCATTTTTCACCAAGTGTTATGCACAACTGCAAAAAAACATGATTTGAGGTTGTTATTCATACATGCACATACCCGATGTGCATGATACTTTGCATGTGTATAAACCTAACCTATTTTGAGGTGTTTGAAAAGTATCATGCCCATCAAATGTGCTCTACATAGTCAAAGTCACCACAAACCCCTTTTTTCACCAAGTGTTATGCACAACTGTTAAAAAATAGTATCTAAGATGTATCATTTGAATGCCCTCATACCCAATGGTCACAATAATTTGCACACACATCAATACAACTTGTGTTGAGGCATGTGAAAAATATAAGGTCCATCAAATATGCTTTGGATGGTCAAATGCACCGCAAACACCTTTTTTCACAAAGCATTATGCACAACCATCAAGAAAAAGTACCTAAGGTGTCTTATTCGAATGCGCTCATACCCAAAGGGTATGATGCTTTGAGAAATTGTAAATCAAACATATTTTGAGGTGTGTGAAAAATGTCTTGCCCATCGGATATGTATTGGATGGTTAAACACACCACAAACCCCATTTTTCACCAAATGTTGTGCACACCTACCAAAGAATAGTATTTGAGGTGTGTTTTTCAAATGCTCTCATACCCAATGGGCACAATACTTTGAACATGCATCAATACAATCTATTTTGAGTTTTTTGCAAAGTATCATGCCCATTGGATATGCTTTGGGTGGTGAAAGTCATCACAAACCGCCTTTTTCATCGATTGTTATGCACAACTACAAAAAGATAGAGTTTAATGTGTGTTATTCGAACGTGGACATATTGGATGGACATGATACTTTACATTCGTGTCAATCCAACCTGTTTTTAGGTCTTTGCAAAGTATCATGCCCTTCGAATATGCTTTGTATGGTCAAACACACCATAAACTCCAATTTTCACTAAGTGTCATGCACAACCGCTAAAAAACACACTTTGAGGTGTGTTATTCGAATGCGCACATACCCGATGGCCACAATACTTTGCAAGATCATCAATACAACCTATTTTGAACTGTGTGCAAATTATTGTGTCCATCGTTTATGCTCTGGATAGTCAAAGTTGCCACAAATCCTGTTTTCCATCAAGTATTATGCACAACCATCAAAAAATAGTATTTGAGGTGTGTTATTCGAACACACACATATCCAATCGGTAAGATAATATTGATACAAGTCAATTTAATATATTTGAGGATTGTGCAATGTATCATGCCCATCAGATATGCTTTGGATGGTCAAACTCACCACAAACCTCATTTTTCACCAAGTGTTATGCACAACCGCAAAAAATACACACTCTAACGTGTGTTATTCAAATGCGCACATATCTGATGGGCACGATACTTTACACATGCATTAAAAAAACCTATTTCTATTTGTATGCAAAGTATTGTGTGCATCAGATATGCACTGGATGGTCAAAGTTGCCACAAACCCCGTTTTTCACCAAGTGCTATGCACAATAGTGAAAAAACAGTAGTTGAGGTGTGTCATTCGAATTCCTTCATATCTGATGGGCGATATACTTTGCATACACATCAATACAATATATGTTGATGCGCATACAAAATATCGTTCCCATCGAATATGCTTTCAATGGTCAAACAGGCCACAAACTCCATTTTTCATCGTGTTATGCACAAGTGCCAAAAAATAGTATTTGAGGTGTATTATTTGAATGCTCTCATACTCGATGGGAACGATACTTTGCACACGTGTTAATATAACCTAATTAGAGATGCATGAAAAATATCATGTCCATCATATATGCTTTAGATCGTAAAATGTGCCACAAACTCCATTTTTGACTAAGTGTTATGCACAACTGCTAAAGAATAGTATCTAAGGTGTGTTATTCAAATGCACTCATACCCGATGGGCATGATGCTTTGCAGACATGTCAATACAACCTTTTTTTAAGTGCTTTCAAAGTATTGTGCCCATCGGATATACTTTGGATAGCCAAGTCAGGACAAACCCACTTTTTCATCAAGTATTATGCACAACTACTAAAAATATTATTTGAGGTGTGTTATTTAAATGTTCACATACCGGATGGGCACGATACCTTGCATTCATTTCAATTTAACCATTTTTTATTCCTTTTCCAAGTATCATCATCGGATATTCTTTGGATGGTCAAACTCGCCACAAATCACATTTTTCACTAAGTGTCATTCACAATTGCAAAAAAACATTCTCGAAGTGTGTTATTTAAATGTGCACACACTTGATGGGCATGATACTTTACACGTGTGTCAATACAACTTATGTTGATATGTGTGCAAAGCATCATGCCCATCAAAGATGCTCTGGATGATTGAAGTCGCTAGAAACCCTATTTTTCACCGTGTTATCCACAACCACCATAAAATGTATCTGAGGTGTGTCATTCGAATGCACTCATACCTGATGGGAATGATAATTTACACACACATCAATCAAATATATGTTTAGGTGCATGCAAAATATCATGCCCATCAGATTTGCTTTGGATGGTCAAACGTGCCACAAACTCCATTTTTCACCAAGTGTCATGCACAACCACCAAAAAATAGTATGTGAGGTGTATTATTCAAATGCTCTCATACCTGATGGGCATGATGCTTTGTACACATGTTTATATAATCTAATTAGAGGTTCTTGAAAAATATCGTGTCCATCGGATATGCTTTGGATGGTCAAACGTGCCACAAACCCCATTTTTCATGGTGTTATGCACAATTGCCAAAGAATAGTATATGAGGTGTGCATTCAAATGCACTCATACACGATAGAAACAATACTTCGCATGCACATCAATCCAACCTATGTTGAGGTGTGTGCAAAGTATCATGCCCATCGGATAGGATTTGGATGGTCAAAGCCGGCACAAACCTAGTTTTTCATCAAGTACTATGCACAACCGCCAAAAAATACTATTTGAGGTGTGTTATTCAAGTGCACACATACCGAATGGGCATGATACCCTGCACTCACATCAATTTCACCTTTTTTGAGTCTTGTGCCAAGTATCGTGCCCATCGAATGCCCATCGAATATGCTTTGGATGGTCAAACTCGCTACAAACCGTATTTTTCACTAAGTGTCATGCATAGCCGCCGCCAAAAAACACGATATGAGGTGTGTTATTTGAGCCGCACATACCCGATGGACATGATACTATGTGTAGGCATCAATCCTGCATATTTGTATTCATGTAAAAATTATCATGCCCATCGAATATGCTTTGGATGGTCAATGTTGCCACAAACCTTGTTTTTCACCAAGTAATATGCATAGTCACCAAAAGAAACTATCTGAGGTGTGCCATGATAATGTGATCATGCTTGATGGACATGATAATTTACACATGTGAATCCAACCTATCTTGAGGCGCATGTAAATTATCATGCCCATCATATATGCTTTGGATGGTCAAACTCATCACAAACACCGCGTTTTTCACCAAGTGTTATGAGAATTTGAGGTGTGTCATTCGAATGTGCTCATACTTGATGGGAATGATACTTTATACACGTTTTCTATAAGCTAGAATTTGAAAATTCTAACCATATAGATGACTCTAGATGGCTTATGCTGATCGATTTGAGTACTTGGAGGGCTTAATTTGGGTCTCCTATGAGGAAATTAAGTTAATTTTTGGGTGAATTTATCAAATTTCAAGTTTGACATATTAGTTAAACTAGAAGGGGAAAGGGGGGGGGGGGGGGATGGTCAAAAAGGGGGGGAGGGGGAAAAGGAGGAAGGTGGGAGGGGAAGGCGAGGGAGGGGAAAGGGTGGAAAAGGGGAAGGGGGGAGGAGAATGGTGGAATGGGGGGAGAGGAAGGGGGAAAGGGGGGAATGGAGGAAACGGGAGAATGGGGGGGAGGGGAAGGGGGAAAGAGGAGAAAGGGGGAATGGGGGGGAGGGGAAGGGGAAGGGGGAAAGGGGAGAAAGGGGGAAGGGGAGAAGGGGCAAAGGGGGGAAGGGGGGGAAGGGGGGAAGCGTGGAAATGGGGGAAGGGGGGAAATGGGGGGAGGGGGGAAATGGGGGAAGGGGGAAATCTGTCCCCTTTCGTCTCCCCTCCTGTCTCTCTCTTCCTCTTTCCCTCTCTCTCTCTCTCTCTCTCACTCTCTCTCTCTCTCTCACTCTCTCTCTCTTTCTCTCCCTCCCCTCCCCCCCTCTCCCTCTCCCTTCCTTTTTTTAAATTTCTTATTGCCGTAACAATGCGTCCCTTCCCTCTCCCTCTCCTCTCCCTCCCCCCCCCACCCCTCTCTGCCTCCCCGTAGCAATGCAAGGGATTGCGCCAAAAAAAAAATGCTGCCGTGGTAGCATGAGAGTTTCCTTACCCCCCCCCTCTCTCTCCCCCTCTCCTTTTCCCCTCCATTATATCTCTCTCCCCCTTCGTCTCCCTTTTACTTATTTTCCTCCCTTTCCCCCTCCATCAAGATACATCATTTGAAGGTGTTTGCTTAAAAAATCTTTGTACCAATTGCAAGGTGTTTATTGGCACCATTATTAAGTTCAATGAGATTATATCATTTTTGCTTTTTGAAACTCTCAAGGGAGTTTATTGGCACTGTTGTTAACTCTTGGAGATTTTAGAATTTTGAAACTGTAAAAGGTGTTTTTTAACACCATTATTAACTCTTGGAGATTTTAGAGGACTCTCATGGTAAATCAATCTCATGCATGGACCTTTTATATATATACAAATCTCATGGAAGTATATTTTCATAAAGTAGATTTTTTCAATAGAAATTTAAGTACAAAAATGAATCGGGACTATGCACCAGTCTATGTAACAAGTTAGGTTAATTTTCATAATTTTAGTTTTATTTGATACTGTTTCTAATCTTTTGGTGTAGCTTATCTATGTTACATTTTTATAATTTTGATTTTATTTCCTTCAAAGCATTCTAAAAAATTTCTTGTTTTTATGTCTTTATCTATGTTTTGAAGAGTGAGTTTTTCCTTAAATTTCATCCATAAACTAGTCCAAAAGTATCTAAAAAAATGAAATTTTAAATTGACAAGTCCAAAATTAATGAAACAAGTGTTTACCTTGATCATGTGTGCAAATGGTCAAGTTCATGAGTCATCCATAAAAGCTCCAATCGGCAAACTTGTCTCCATAGCCAATTCAAGCTTTTGGCACCTGCTCTCATGATTCAAAAGCCCTTGAACTTGCTTCATCTAGTAGGAAATCCCTTTGAGGGTAGATGCCATCGGGTGCATTGCAACTCTTGCGGACTGAGATGACAACTGGGATTTGCCATCCATGCAATTATTCAGGTTGGTTAACATGCCTTGAGAAAGATACATCACGTCCTTTCAGTTGCTCTACTGCTACTTAAGCCTACCAGAACTTGTAGGTTCCTCTTGTATCAGGAAACAAGTGAATGGTCTTCTTCAGCACATCTTGGAGGTCTATTGGAAAGCTCAAAATCTTGACTCCACCATCTTTACTAATTTGAGCATTGGGGTACACATCTAGAATATCCTATGTCTTCCACTACTACTAAAAAATGTGTGCTTGCAAATTGCCTCCAGAAATTCCTAGAGCATTTTCAATCACACTTTCATTGATGGTAATCTTCTGACCTTGATAGACTAGTTGCCCCTCCTTCATGTTCACCTCCTATACCAACTTGGTGAAGTTTTGGAGAACATCCAAATTGGGCTTTTGAAGAGCAAGAGAGGAGCTCCCATATGTCATGATTTCAAGATCAGGGGAGGAGGGGCTGTTGTACTGTGCTACAGAGGGGGAGGAAAGATTGTGTGAGGAGGAGCTCCTTGACTGTGCAAGGTCCATTACAAGAGGGGATAGAAGAGTGCAAGGGAGATAGAAATGGTTGAGAGGGATAGAAGATGAAACAACTAAGGAAATGGAATAGTGGAGGCTTGAGTTTGCAGTCCAGTTGCAAGAAGAGTGCAAGGGAGATAGAAATGGTTGAGAGGGATAGAAGATGAAACAACTAAGGAAATGGAATAGTGGAGGCTTTAGTTTGCAGTCCGATTTCAAGGGAGAAAGAAATGGTCGAGAGGGATAGAAGCTGAAACAGTGAAGGAAATGGTATGGTGGAGGCTTGAGTTTGCAGTTTTTATTGCAAGGGAGAACGAAACAGTCGAGAGGGATGGAAGATAAAATGGTTAAGGGAATAGAATAATGGTCTATAGCTTGACTACACTGTCAAGGTGAGAGCCACCATGGTGGTTGGCCCGAATTTTGATTAATTCAAGGTGGCAATACTTACTTGCATGGTAATGAGTGATTAGAGGTGGTGGCATCTAAGATTCCTAGCCACGTTTGTCATGGCAGCTAAGACCCACCGGGTTGGCTGTTAATTACCAACCATCATAGTGGCCCACAATTACTCAGTTTCTAGTTACCACCACTGAGCTTGCAAGCATGATTACTACAAGTGCAGTAAATTACCAATCACTGGTCTTGCATGCTTAGGAGAGTACTAGAGTGCATGGTAATGAGGGATTAGAGGTGATTAGGCTTCATGATTTACTTTTGTGGGAATAACTGCCCAGTGGTTGTGACTGTTATCAACCACGTTTGTCGTGGCTACGATTCCATCGGGCTAGTAGTTAAAATACTAGCCACCACTCACCTACCACGGGGCTTAAGCATGCATGATCACTATGAGTGCAATAAAAATTACCACTCATCATCGGTATCACATGCTCAGTAGAGTACTAGACTGCATGGTAATGAGTGATTATAGCCATGTCTGTCGTGGCTACAATTCCACTGGATGGCTATTAAAATTACCAGCCATTGCTCAACCACCGGGCTTAAGCATGCATGATCACTACGAGTGCAATAAAAATTACCAACCACCAAGCTTGCATGATCAGTAGAGAACTAGAGTGCATGGTAATGAGTGATTAGTGCTTCATGATTTACCTTTGTGGGAATTACTACCCAATGGAGATGGTAGTTAATTACCAGCCATTAGAGTGGCCTGCTCACCCAGCACATGGAGTCTGCTTCATGATTACCAACCTGTCTAGGGTGGTGCCTAAGATTCCACCCCATGGTGGCCTATAATTAATATGGATGGAACCCCGGGCTCCAACCACAATGGTGGCTAAAAATTTATAATTTATATAAGATCCTCGGGGGGGTCACTATGTATAAACCCTCTATACCACGTGCATCCCTTATCTGTAAATTTTTCATTAATAAAATGTACCCCTTTTCTATACAAATCTGTAAAATTTTCCCAAAACTATTTTAAATAGTCCCTTATGTATATTTATTTCTCTAAATTTTAGAAATAAAAAATATCCTTCTGTTGAACTCATGTGATAGGGTTACATACGATGAGTGACCCCCCCAAGATAAGATCCGTGGCATTTGGCATTCTTCTTTGTTGCTCTCATCCACCCCTGCTTTGCTACTTTGATCCACATGCTCGGCTACTTTGCTCCACACCCCTCCTCTAGCTCTTTTGTGCCCCTGCTCTACTTTGCTCCATGCTCGCTTCTCCAACTCTCATCACTCATCTACCCCCCTACTCATCTACTGCTCACCCACTCATCTTCACCATGCCTACTACCACCCCCCCTCGATGCTCCATGACCCTAATATTATTTTGCTTTATGGCTGTGCTGTATGGGTTCCCCTAAATGTCGATGAAGGCCTCAGTATTTTTAGAGCAGAGTACTCTCGACTTGCTAGAGGGTGTGTAATCTGAGTCCTGGTAGTGTGCATGGGGTCCTCGGCCTCTCCATCGTATCCTCCTTTGTAAGGATGATTTTTTTCTCTTACTTTCATTAAGAGGCGAAACTTTTATATTTGTGTCGAAAGTTTGTATGGCATAATAAAGATAAAGGCTTGAAACATTTGCCAAGATTTGAAACTTTTATGAGAAAAAACTTAAAAGTTTCGACAGGATTTTTGACTTTTTCTTCAAAATTTAAAAGAAAATATAAAAAATTATAATATGTTTTAACAAAATTATGAAACTAAAAAAGCTAGCTTAACAAACTTTCGCCAGGATTTTATATTAATATATACATATAGCTTTGATAAAAACATCCCTACTCCTTTGGCTCCCTGAAAAATTTTAATGCAATAAGCTAGATTGGCGAAAACCAAGTTGTACAAGTACCCTCTTGCTCAAACGAGGCTCTCAGCAATGGTGGATGGATGTAATCTTTTGGCCTCTAAAACTCTCAACAATCTTTTGGCTCACTAGATGTAATGTTTTGGTCTCTATTAGGGCTCTCAGCAATTGCTGAGTTTTTATTACATTTATGAAATCTCTTTTTGTTCAATTTGAGGTTCTGAGCATGCACTGTTGTTAACTTTTATGTGTGAATGGTTATGGCTGTGAGATATAATCTTTTGGCCTTTAAGGTTCTCGACAATTGCCGAGTTTTTATGAATGTAAGATCCTCTCTTCAATTCTTATCAAACATAGAAGAAAATAATACCAATGCTAATTTAAAAATATCAATTTTTGGCATCACACTAGTTAGCATGCCTAGCTGACAATGTTAGTTAGCAGTACTAGATAAAAGTATTAGTTAGCATGCCTTACCTGATAGTGTGAGTTAATAGGTCTAGTTGATAGTGTTAGTTAGCATGCCTAGCTGTTGATAGTGCTAGTTGGTTAACTAGCCAAGCTAAGAGTGTTTGTCAGCAGTCGTAGCTGGTAGTGTTTGTCAATAGTCCTAGCTAAGAGTTTTTGTCTATAGTCCTAGTTGCTGGTAGTCATAGCTACTCAATAGTTCTATCTAGCTTGATTCTTCTAGTTGAAAGTGTTAGATAATAGTCGTAGTTAGTAAATAGTACTAGTTGTTGGGAAACCTAGCCGCTCCAGAGTCCCCTCCAGAAAGGACCAGTCCACCCGATCATAGGCCTTCTCAATGTGCTTTGCTCTAGCATGATAGACTGGGTTATTTGCCAAGTTTATACTACTCATTTTGTCACAATAAATGATTGGGTTATTTGCCAAGTGTATACTACTCATGTTGCCACAATAAATGACAACTGGCCCACTGATGCATATCATAAAGTAGCTTATGCAACCAAGCTACCTCACATGCAACCATTGCTGCCCCCCTGTACTCAGCCTCTATGCTTGACAAGGCAACTATAGGCTATTTCTTGTTGCTCCAAGTGACTGCAACACTCCTAAAAGAGAACACATATCCACTGGTAGATCATCTATCTGAAATACTACCAACCCAATCAACAGGACGGCAATGGATGTCCGAAACTTTGCAAAATCCTTTCCCAGACCATTCAAGGTCACATAAACTAAATCATCGTGTGGTAGTAATTGATGCTCATATTTTCTCTCTGCGCATTATGCAACTCTTGCTTGAGTTGCATTTTCTTGGCTTGCGTATTTGTGTTGTACATTTTTGCCAAAGTATCCCATGCCTCCTTGAGTGTACTTGCATCTTGAATATGCACAATCATAGAATCTGAAATACTGATAGATAGCTAGTACATAACTTTTCTGGCTCTCTCATGCCATCCTTTAAATGCTTGCATTTCCTATTGATTGGGAACATTAGGAAGAACTGGTTCTTCTTCATTTCCTATAATAAACTCCCAATAGCCTTTTCCCATAAGGAAATTCGTCATTCTAAACTTCCATGCTTGGAAGTTATTCTTGTCAAGCTTTTCCGTGACAATCTGTGAAAGAGAATTAGACGCCATTATAGAACATTGCAAAATACTCTGTCACTACAAAAAACACAGCTTCTGCCTCACAAGGGCAAATCTACAAAACTGACGAAAGTGGTATTTGACCACACAGTCACTTCCTAGTGGTGATTTTGCATGAACAGGCAATAAGGATGATTCTGTAACTCTCTGTGCACACGCATACGATGCAATTTCTGTGGCAACTTTTCACCGACCTGCAGAGCAATGGTCGCACAACAAAAACAGGGCCTTTTTCTTAGTGCTTGCAGAGAACTTCCGCCTCCAGAACGGGCCCCGAAATGGCCTCGAATAAGAAAAATAAAGTCACCCAAGGCTTTGCCCTGTCTCACAGCATATACTACCCTCTCGCCACACTCCTCTCACCACACTGCGAAGGGCGTCTCAATATGAGACAATGCACTCTTGCACTTTCCGGCTGTGCTACCTGTAGAGATTTGCTCCCAAACTCGAAAAAGGAAAGCAACACTAGTCCTCTTACCAGGACACCTTGAACTTGGTTTGCTTTCTTGAGCTCCTTACCACGAACTGGGCTCTGATACCAAGTGAAGATAATGGGAGAGAAGGAAGGAGTCTCACTTGCGGCTTTCTCACATACACAATGGGGGAATACACACAAAGGTGGAGGCTAAAAACAGTTTTATAGAACTATAATAGCAGTTTTTCCACCTCATGGTCAAGGTCAATTATGGAAGCAATTGATAGCAAATTTCTCTTCCATTATTCAAAGCTATCAAAAGTTATTGGAAATCTAATTTCCAATGATGAATCATAGTACGAGGAGTATAAAAGTCCCTCTACCTATCCGCACAATGTTGTTGTTCCAATGTGCCACATCATGTACGACCATCTTGTCTTGGCAGTGCTGTCATTGTGAAAGCCAAAAGAACTCTAGTACAAGGAAATAGAAGAACCCTATATGTGGGTCTCAAACCAAACTCAGCTAACTAAGTTGGCATACTAATGGAGCCATGAACTAGAGTACATAAGGATAGCCAATGAACTAGAGTACATAAGGATGTGGACCACACTAAATGACGCCAATGCAATGAAGAGCTTCTTGGTGATTCTCTATCAGGAATAGGTAGTGAGAAGCTCCAGTACTTGGAGATGTTAGATGATTTTTCATGTCTCTTTGCAACAAGCTATTCATAGGTTTGACTAGTCTCTCTTGTGGACACAAGATTGAGTTGAAGCTAGAAAGCAAACTAGTTGTGCAACACTTAAGGCGATTGGGGGTGGTCCAAGCTGAGGCACTAAAGAAAGAGGTAACACAACTACTTGAGGCAGGGATTCATCTTTCTTGTTGATGATTCAGAATGGATATCTCCTGTAGTTGTCACACTAAAGAAAGGAAATAAGTGGTGGGTTTGTGTGGACTTTCGTCCTTTGAATGCATGCAATAAGAGGGATCATTTTCCTTTGCCATTCCAAGATGAAATACTAGACCAAGTAGCAGGGCATGAGATGTATTCTGTATGTGATGGGTATTTAGGGTACTTTCAAATTCGTATTTGGGAGGAAGATCAAAAGAAAACATCATTTGTCACACCTTGGGGGGTTTTTGCTTACAAAGTGATTCCTTTTAGGTTGACCAATGCACCAGCTACATTTCAAAGGTTCATGAATCAAGTGCTCGAGCCTTACTTGGGAAAGTTCATAAGGAAAAGTTAAAGATGGCCTTATCTATAGCATTGATGAAGCAAAAGGGTGTATAAATCCTAGCAAGTTTCATTTGGCTCAAACAAAACTAGCCTTGTTAGGGCATATTGTGTCTGAAGAAGGCTTGCAAATGGATCCTGACAAGGTTCAAGCAATCATGGCATTGCCAAGTCCTGTGAGTGTCACTGGTGTCCACAGAATTCTACAAAGGAGCCAAGTATTATCAACGCTTTTGTGATGATTTCACAGAGATACTGCATCCCATGAACTTGTTGACAAGAAAAGGAATTTCTTTCCAATTGGGGTGTGGAGCAATAGGAATCTTTTCTACAACTTAAGGAGGCCATGAGTAAGGGCCCAATATTGAAGCCCCCTGATTGGTCTCAAGACTTTTATGTAAATCCAAGTGTGTCTTTGCATTCAGTTGGTGTTATATTGCTACAAAAAGAAGAGGCAGGTAGAATGCAACCCATCTATTATGCCAGCTGATAGCTTAAAGAGGTGGAAACAAGGTATGAAAAAATGGAGCAGAAAGCTCTCACTTTGGTGTTTTCAGTCAGAAAGTTTTGCTCCTATTTATTACCTCGACCATTTTTCTTCCTTACCTCTTAGTTTGTATTAGCATATCTAGCTCGCAAGCCTAATCCTAGGCGGAGATTCACAAAATGGTTGTCAGAGCTTGAAGAGTTCTCTTTCTCTTTTGTCATTGAAAATACCGCTAGGTCCACTATGGTAGATTTGCTCACAGGTCGGGAGGATCTAGGAGAAGAAAAGAAATGTAAGGAGAACATTAAAGATGAAAGGGATACAGCACCAACAGCTCTTGTTTTGTATTTTGATGCACCAACAAGGAGTCAAGGGGATAGTATTGATGAATTTTGAAGGTCAAGAGGTGTGGGCAAGAGGACAAAAGCTTCCAGGTATCACAACTAACAATGCAACTGAGTATAATGCTTTGATTCTTGGTTTGGAGGGTTGTCTTCAAAGTCAAGCTAAAGAATTGGAAGTAAGAGGAGATTCTCAGCTTATTATAAAGCAAATGCAAGGGCATTACAAGACAAGAAGTCCTCATTTAAAGGAGCTTAATCAAAAGGCTATGGCACTATGTAGTCAGTAAATCAAAGGGCAGATGAGTGAGCTACTGAAGCCATTGTAGTACAAGACCAGGGGGTGGTTTCTTTAGTAGACACCGGATGGCTAGAACTACAAGATGTTTAGCAATATGTAGAAGAAGGCATGTTTCCTTGAGGTTTAACTCCACAACAGAAGCAAAGATTGGTTACTTTTGGCCATGCCTCCATAAGGATGTATATGAATGCCACCAATGGAACCTATCAGCTTGAGGATGTTGACGGCATGGTGATACCCGGATGCACAAATGAATATCACCTTAAATTCTTCTATGCTCGACCACCTCTCTGTCACTAGAGAGGATCTGCTGGGGGGGAAATATGTGACGCCAAAAATTGATATTTTTTATTTGGCATTGGTATTGTTTTCTTCTATGTTTGATAAGAGTTTGAGTATCAAGTGATAGCCTAGCGGCTCTCACTTATTTCTATTTTCTAAGATATTATATGGGATTGGGAGGATGAGTGGAATGGATCATTGTTGTAAATACCAGGTGTATGAAGGATAAATACCTTGGTATGGGGTGAGAGTTATTTGTGTATGTGATATTATGGGGTTTTTAGAAAATAACAAGAGTGAGTCATATAAAGAGGTGGGCTCATGTCCATGTGTTCCAATAATATAAGAGAGATCACATGCCAAGCATGTGGAAGGCATGTGGAGGAGTGTGGAGCAAGAGGAATCCTTCTAGAATTCCTATGTGGAATAAGGAGGATGTGGACATATGGAAATGAGAGTGTCCCTATGGGCTGCATGTGGGGAGACTCTTGACTTTCTCAATATTCTAAGAGCCTTGAGCATATTTTGATGGGACACATGGCAAGAGTAGCCAAAAAGGACATGGATGGTGACATATGGGTTTATGTGATTGATGGGGAAAGGAATCTACAGGCAGCAATTATAAATGGGTGAAGGATGGTGACAAAATCTCTATTAAAGGAGCCCTCCTCTCCCTTGTTCATCATCTCTTCCACCATTAGGCCTCATGTTGCTATAGCTCTAGTCTCCTCAAGCCTCTTCTATGAGCCTTCTCTCCCTCTTGTAGATATTCTCTTATGTAGACTCTTGAGTCCATCTCTCTTTAGTTCATTCTCTCTCTATGAGTAGTCTTGGAACTTCCGCTCCCTCTTATATGTATGAAACCCTTTTCTTCTCCCTTATGTTTGTAGTATTTCGAGTTGCATTGGAGTGGAGTCTCACTCTATTGGTAAGGAAGGTCACTTTAGGTTCTCTCTCTTGAGTGTCTCTTCCCTGTTTTCCATTGTGTTCTCTTTCAAAGTGCTCAAAATTGTTGTCTATTCGGCCGCTCATTATGCATACATGGTTTATCTATTTCCCAAGCCACAAAGGAAACTCTTCCTTCCCTCCAGATTTGCTAGATGTATGAGCATAAACCCACGAGCAAAGAAGTTTGAGCAATGTTTTTGGCAACATGTTCCTACCTATATTCATCCAAGGAATCATATCGGAACACTATTTTGCTAGCATATGTAAACATCAACGATATTTATTATTTTCTAAAAGTACAAACTTTGATGTATAGTTTTGTAATAAATTGTTAGAATAGGTCAAGGTCATTTGTAACTGCAACTAAATGATTCCTTCTGTTTCTTATGTTAAAATTCAATATTGTTTTTCTCTATTCTCTCCATACCCAAAGTAGATGTGGGAGTTTGAGCTAGTATTTGTGTATAATTAAAAGAGGAAAACATTAAATCTAGATAATGAATCTAGGATGTCACACTAAAAATTGTAGTCCACAAGCACCATTTACATTCATAATTTTAATAAACCTTTTACAAAACAAGAGAAGCACATGACATAGTACGAAGGAAGAGGAATGCCTATCATATAATCTTACAATAAATAATGTCATACAACAGAATAGACTATCAAGATTGAATCCAAAAAGCCAGCGGAACATGGTAGGGAGACCATCAAGATACAAAATGAGAGCCAAAAGTAAATATCAACTATGCGCGATATAGTCAATGTGTAGAAGACCATAAACTACAGGCATATAACCTAGAAGACATAAGAACCTAAAACTATATCTCATCTACAGAGTCATCCATGAATAGAAGCCATCGTCTCCTTTTCTCCTTCAACACATAGTCATATGACTCCTGACTTTCCATGTGCATGGCCATACTCTTTGCATAAGTTGGAAATTCACTTAAAAATGAAAATCTAGAACTCTCTTACATGCCTAAATGAAAGGTATTCATTTAGAACAAAGAACCACATTTTTTTAACTCACTAGTCCAATTGCACAGCAACATTGATTTCTTCCTCCTCAATATCAACATCCATGAGTGTATCCTGCTGTCTAGTTGATCCCACACCTGCATAAATAGAAGTAATCCAGTACATATCTCTGGGTCATTGTCTATTGCCAAGAAAGAGTGACCAAAGTGTAGTTTAACCCTCAATCCTAGTCCTGTTCATGTCCCCAACTCAAGAATGGAACCATTTGGAGGACACAATGTCTCCAAGAACATAAGTAAGAATGCAGGACTTGTCTCAAGAGTTCCATGCCGTGCTCCCCCCTTATGTACCTTCTTGGAATGCTGGACCAAAGGCAAGTAATGAGGAAGCAAGTTCCCATCCAAGTTCATCCTCATCATGGAGGCCACACTCTTTGCTAATTCCATGTTAAATTTTGGTCTTTGTCCTATCCTCCTCATGGCCATAGCATGGAAAACATAAGACTATTCAAAAAAGCTTGAGTCAATTTCTATGTGATGTATGACACAAGGAGAAGTGAAGCAAACATTTTACTGAAGACTCACCTTTACGCCGATCCCAAGTGTGTCTGAAATGCCTTGAGGTTCCACGCTTTGTACTATTCATCTACATGAAGAAAATTAATATGTAATAGAATTAGATCCCACCCTAAAAACTTCAAGCCATCATGAAGTGTTCAACATAAAGTAATTTATCTGCAAGTCACCTCCATTTTCAAGCATACTGCATAGCACTCCACTGCAGGCAGAGTGGATGGAGAATAGAAAACCAATGCCCATCCATTGTCATCCATCATAGCTGCAGAAATGGCAAAGGAAGAGGACATATGATCTTTTGTCTCATAACATTCCAAGGTGGAACCTCCCCTTCACCACCTACAACATACCCTATGGGAAGATCCACAATGCAATAGTCCACACTCCACAGTGGAACCCAAATAAAATCAATGGAGAAAGGCTTTCTCACTATTCTAGAGTCATCATCAGCTTACCACCATCTCCACCCAAGTCTGTATTCTTCCTTCTCCTTGCTTTTGCAATATCAAGATTCCCTATATTTTACTTTTGTTTCTCCCCCCATATCTTTTGTTGCTCCTCTAGTTTTTCACGTTCCTCCTCGGACATTTCTCTAGAGAATCTTGAATTAGATTTACATTGACCTTTTGAATGCCTTAACAAGAAAAACATGGGGCAAGCCAAGCATAGAAAACTACTTAAGAACAATCTGTACAGAAAGAACCAACAGGAAAAGTATACCTCTCTAGCATTAAAGCCTCCTCCTCCACACACTTTCCACTACTCATCTCTAACCACCATGGAAAATGCTTTTTCTCCCACTCTGAAAGCCTTATAGTTCCTTTTGTAGTAGTCATGCCCTCATGAAATACTTTATGTGTGTACATGCAATATGTAGGAGGCATGAGCACTATCCATGCCTTGCAAATAGATGGAATGGTCTATATCTTTTTTGTTTCCAACAAATGAAGAATAAACCTATTCAAAACCCAAACAATAGAAAGAATAAGAACATTATGAAATAGAAAATCTAGAATTAGGCAATGAAAGATGAATGTGTATCTGAAAACAACTCTTCTACTTGCATTCACAAGGTCAACCTCTTTTTGCAAGCATGGCAGCCATAGACATGAAGGAGGCAAGGGGCTCATAAAAATCAGTCCAATGTCTTGCCACAATATCCTCAAAATATTCACATAGTGTTGAATGCTCTGGCAACTCCAAAGGGGAAACACCAACAAAGGAAGCATGAACCTATGACAATAACCTATGACACTCTTCAGGAACCTGATCCATAAAAACTTCCTTTGCAAGCCACCCAATGAAGGCATGGTCACTTGTTGGCATTCCATAACTATTATTCAAATTAAAATTAGACCCAAGTAAAGATAAAATTGAAAGCTGCCTAGGCTTGCTACATGAAGCAATGGACACTTGATACAACTTGTCAAGTATACCCTTAGCTGTTGTGTCTTCATATGGCAAGGACCATAATTTGTCAAACCAATCTTTCCCATGAGCAAGATTTATTATTGACAAAATTTGTGAAAAACATATAAATGAAATTCAGCATGACATTTGAAAGCAATGCATGTTAATAATAGTAGACAAAGGAAAAAGCACAAACTCACCCTGTGCACCTTCCTCCTGTATGTTTGAGTGACTGTTCTTTTAATCCCAGCTATCTTAACAACTCTTTCATCTTTATCAATCCCAGGAGGCAGCTTTTTATAAGCTGCTTAAAAATCAGATTACCACTTGCCCTACAAAAGCAAGTATGCACCAAAACAACAAATTCAAACTATATAGAGGAATTGATGAAGACAAAGGAGAAGGAATAAAAACAGGAGGTACATAGTATAAGAACCCATAGCATAAACCATGCGACCAAGAATAGCCTGTGTGAGGGGATACCAAACCCTTCTTCCTTGACCAATCTCCTTTTGCCGTACAAGTTCAATATTTTTCTTCTCTTCCTCAGTGAAATCCTCCAGAAATACTTGTGCATCACAACCAACAAGATACAAGTAATCTTTAAGATTTGTTGTGACAATTGCCTCCTCATTCAATCTAGACAATGGATTCTGTATTAGCAATAAAGTAGAAAGTACAAAGATGTTCTAGGAACAACTAGTGGAAGAATGAAAGATGATACTCACAAGTTAAACCTTTGCAAAGCTACAATCAACCTCAACTCATTGTCAGCCTCTGGAGCTATAATATGTGCATGAATCTTGATATGCCTTGCCTTGTTATTAACAAAGGCCTCCCTAATGCTCTCCATCCATGAGGCAGTTTGATGGATTCCCTCCCACACATATAACATCTTGCAGGACAAGAATTGCCATGCAAGAGTCTGTTGAAGCTCATGCTCAAACTCAGCATGCCAATGCTTATCCCATGAAGTTCTTATATCATCATCCACCTCTTTGGTTGTCCCATCACACATCTCAATTGAAAGAATAAAGGACCACTTTGTGGGGACGTATCCCTTAATCTCAAATGCTCTCTTAAGAGTGGAGAGGCCATTCCTAAGTTATCTCACCTTAGGGTTGATAAGTAATCTTCACAAAGGGATACAAGGAGGCACCATTCCTCTATTGACACTTATGGGCTCAAGAAAATCACTTCCATCATTACTATCCATTGATTTAGGGACAAATTCATCACCTTCTCCATCGCCCTTATCCTTTCCTGTGTCCTTCTTGGTAGCAAACTCTTTCTCCACACACCTCTTCAACCCCCTCTACATTTGGAGATTTGGCTTGTGTGTTAGCAAATGTGGGTGATGGTGTTGCTAGTGCTTGCACCTTCTTTTTTGTAGTCTTTTTCTTCTTATTGAAGGTTTCCTCTTTTTTGACCTAGTCATGACTTCTAGCATACACAAAACAAAATTGGATATTAGATCTCAGCCATCATTCTTTATTTGTTCTATTTTGAGGAAAAGAAAGATGTTGAACGAAAAATCAATCAAAGAATATAATTGACCATGGCAAAAAAACCTGGTGATCTTGTACCTTGGGCCGATACAAAAATCAATTCAATTTCTAATCTTCCCAACCAACAATATGCAAAGAGAGATTCATGAAAGTTAAGAACATGTATTGACATAGCATCATAAGAACAGTAAAGAGCAGCCATGTTGTGAGAAAAAACTAATGTACAATCTGCCTATTCCACCCAAATGAGAATCACAAAAGGAGAAATACTTGAGAGGTAAAGTAAGGAATAAGTATTGACATAGCAACTAAAGAATTATGGAAGAAAATACCTCATGGATTCCCATGGATGCCCAAGCTTAGGGATCCTTAGATTCATTGATGCATAGGGAGCCACCCAGGAATAGGGAATATAGGAGTTTCCCACCCATGATATCACAGGTCTCTGATAGGAGGAGAGATACCTCTGATATCATGGGTGGCTGCCCATACAGCTGTGCTACATCCACTATTCCTGAGTGGCTCCCTATGCATCCATGAGCTTGGGCAAGTGTTGCTCCTCCCCAGCTAGATCCAATGCATGAAATCAAATGTCAATCCACCCGATGCATGAAAGAGGCTACATCCCAGTAAAGGAGCTACATCCAATGCTACATCTGTGAGAAAAACAAATCCCAAGGTATCATAAGCTTGGGCATACATGACCATAGGCATCCATAGGCAGCCATAGGCATACCCCATGAAAGGGGCTACATCTAATGCTACATCCATGAGAAAAACAAAACCCAAGGTACAATGTACATGACCATAGGCATCCATTGGGCATCCTCTTTCCCTCTATTCCACTGCTGGAATAGGGGGAAAGAGGATGCCTATGGATGCCAAAGGATGCCCAAGGATGCCAAAGATGCCAAGGAATGCAAATGGATGCCAATGGATGCCAAATAATGCAATGAGGTGTGCAATGAGATGGGCATTTGGAGCAATGAGATGGGGATTTGGAGCAATGAGATGGGCCTCTCCCCCTATTCCACCAGCAGAATATGGTAGGGAAGCAATGAGATGGACATATGGAGCAATGATATGGACATTTGGAGCAATGATATGGGCAATGAGATGGGCCTCTACCCCTATTATGCTAGTAGAATATGGTAGGGAAACAATGAGATGGGAATTTGGAGCAATGAGATGGGCATGTGGAGCAATAATGAGATGGACCTGTCCCCCTATTCCCTAATGTAAAGTTGCAAATATTAGCCCATGCTACCATTTTTAAGGCTTTAAAGGGTGATGGTATACATAAACTTCTTATAATTTTTTTATAAGATATAATTTGAAAAATCTAACCATGTATATGGATCTATATGACTTGTGCCGGTCGATTTGAGTACTTGGATGGCTATATTTGGAGCTCATATGAGAAATTAGCTTCACCAAGCATTTGAAACTAGCAATGCCTCTCCCTTTATTCCGCCGGTGGAATAGGGTAGGGAAGCAATGAGGTGAGTAATGATATGGGAAATTGGAGCAATGAGATGGACATTTGGAGCAATGAGATGGGCATTTGGAGCAATGAGATGGGCATTTGGAGAAATGATATGGGCATTTGGAGCAATGAGATGGGACTGCATGGGCAGCCACCCATGATATTAGAGGTCTCTCTCCCACTATTCTGCTGACAGAATAGGGAGAGAGAGACCTCTGATATCATGGGTGGCTGCCCATGCAGCTCCTGGGTGGCTCCCTATGCATCCATGAGCTACCATAAGCTACATCCAATGCCCAATGCCATATACATCCAATGCCCATAGGCCATGTGCATGACCCAATGAATCCATTGGGCATCCTCTTTCCCCCTATTCCACCACAGTAGAATAGGGGTTGGAGCATGTCATAACAAGGAAGAGCCTACATTTTGAAGGCCTCTTTCCCCCTATTCCATTGGTGGAATAGGGGACCGAGGGATTCACAAGAGGAAACTTATGATATCACGTGAGTGTACAATAGGGGGGTTTCTTTTAATGAGGCATAAGCTTATACATTAGGGGTGGGGGGCCTTTTATTTTTTCCCAATATTGAATTTAAGTTAGGGGGGCCATGCAATATTTAAGAGGGGGGGACATAGTATAGGCTACCTTGGATAACTAGTCCAAACAAGTTTGGTTTTGTGTATGGTTTTAAATAGTCATAGGGAAAGTAATCTAAATTTTCTTATTGTGCGATCTAAATGCTTGACAAAGAATGATTTAAGGAAAGGGGGGACATAATAGAATTTTGGTGGTATCTTATAAGCTTAAATAGGGGTGTTTTATCATCCTACATGGATCTTAAATAGGGGGTTTTCTTGAAGTTCATGCACACAGGTGACGTCCCCCTTTCATGAAGAGTGAATCCCCTGAGAATAGGGGGAAAGAGGCCTCTCATTAGGACATGCTCCAACCCCTATTCCGTTGGTCAAATAGGGGGAAAGAGATTGACCAATGGATGCCTATGGTCACCCCAGGATACCAAAGGATGACAAAGAATGGCAATGGAAGCCAATGGATGCCAATGGATGCATGCGGAAGCCCAAGGATGGCTGTGGATGCCCAATGATGCATGTGGATTCTCAAGGTCATATATGCCCAAGCTCATGGTCACCCATGCAAGATCAAGCTCATGGATGCCCAAGCATAGGGATCCTTGGGCTCATTGATGCATAGGGAGCTGCATGGGTAGCCACCCATGATATTAGAGGTCTCTTTCCCCCTATTTTGCTGATGGAATAGGGGGAAAGAGGATGCCCATTGGCTGCCTATGGTCATCCAAGGATGCCAAAAGATGCCAAAGAATGGCAATGGATGCCAATGGATGCCAAAGAATGTGAATGGATGCCAAAGGATGGCAGTGGATTCCAATGGATGCCAAAGGATGGCAATGGATGCTAATGGATGCCAAAGGTTGCAATGCCTCAGGACCTTCATAGGATGCCAAAGGATGCCTTAGGGCCTTCAATGGATGCCAAAGGCTGCAATGCTCCATCCCCTATTTCGCCGGCAGAATAGGGGGAAAGCGGTTTCTATTTTTCCTTCCCTTCCTTGCTCACACATGCTTCATCCCCTATTCCGTCAGCGGATAAGGGGGAAAGAGGCTTCTATGAATCTTCTAAGGATGGACATGCTTCATCCCCTATTCTAAGGATGGACATGCTCCATACCTCAGGTTCTTCTAAGGATGGACATGCTCCATCCCCTATTCGGGGGAAGAGGCTTCTATGAATCTCGCCCATAGTTGTTGGTACATACTCCATCCCCTATTCCATCGACAGAATAGGGGAAAGGGAACACACACAAAATGAATCTTACCTGGTCGTATTCAAGGTTTGTGTGATGTAGCACAAGCCTGGTGATTTGAAGGTGTCACAAGCCCACGATTCATATGTAGCACAAGCCCGGTGGAGTTGCTGTAGTAGTTCGAAACAAGAAGGCATGGCGAAGAGGCAAGGGAGATTGAAGAGGGAGGGAGCACGATAGGGATGAACGTTGAAGGTGATATCTAGTGATACAGGGAGAATGAGAGATTGGCTGCTCAATAGAGAGGGAGAAAAGGTGAATTCATGTAGGATATTAGGTGGAAGGAAAGTACATCAATTACTTTCCTTCAAGACCATTAGTCCCTTCCATCATGTGTACAAAAAGGGATGTTCAGCGAGGTTGATATTCAAGACCACTAGTCCATTCCATCATGTGTACAATAAAGCATGTTTAAGGGGATTAATGTCAGTAGCAAAAAATAATAACTTATTCAAAAGTCCATATGTTTTCTTAATGCTAGAAGGTTAAATATGCATATAACTTTTTAAGCCACTAACATTAATTTCACATCATCCATGAGATAGTTTGTATGTTCAATTTCCAATTCATTGTTTGTATTAAAGGCAAACCCTATAGTAACTGCAATCAAGTTCTCTCTTTCCACTAGAGTAATTGAGATCATCAATGCAACCTTCCACACAGGTGGGGTGTTTCCATGGACTCCTTGCATGGATTAGTCTAGATTCCATGTATATGTAAATGCTTAGCTTTTTTAACTCTGTTCACTCTTGGAATGAAACCCATATTTCTTTGTTACGATAAAAATATCCTTCCCTAATGATTTATTCTTACCTCCCACTAATCTAACCAATGCAACAAATTAACCACAAATTCATATTTTGGTGCATTAAATTTTATTAGATGGTCCACAGAGACATGATAATCATCTAAAGTACGCCTTGACATTTGATTTGATATGTAACATGACCCTATTTGGACTTGTAAATCAAAAGATACAAGGATGTGAAAATGTCCTCTTTTGGGCCAAAATAGGGAGTGCATTAACATGCTCCCTATTTTGGCCTCTTTAACGCACTCCCTGTTTTGGCCCAAAAGAGGACATTTTCACATCCCTGTATTTTTGCAAGATGTCAACATATGATTTTTTTGTCCCAAAAGCTGAGTTTTTAACATCCCTACATCTTTTTATTGTCAAATATAAATGGCATAATGTTACATATTAAATCAAATGACAAGGCATGATTTAGATCAATATCATGCCTTTTTGCACCACCTAAAAAAACTGTGAGCATCAGAATATGAATTTTGTGAAATTATGTCCAATTTTTTGCACCAAGTTTAAAGCAAGGTTTCCCATAATGGGAGGCGAGAAGACACTGTCTATTTTGGTAAAACAAAATTAAAAATTTAAAATCTTCTACCTTTTAATTGCACTCTGGGGATCACTCTTCATAAACCCATAAAACATGTGCAAGCAAGCATGTATTAAAAATTACCGCTATTCTTGCAATTTACATTTTGTCATGTAAATGGTTGAACCCATGTATGTATTTACATTTTAAAATATCTACATATATAAATTACATTAAGTTGCTATTTTATAAATCCCCTCATGCACACAAACAACATGTAAGTCCGCCCCCTAAAAAATACCCCTCAATGCACAAAAGTGGTATGTTACATGTTTATGAGTGACCCCCCCCCAGGATAATTGCCAAACCCAAATGGGGTCATGTCACAATAGTCCTTAACTTTAGACTACTCAAGTTCAAGAAATGTGACACATAACCACTCTTTTGAATACTGTATACTTCAAGCAATTATTTTATAAAAAACTTAGATTCTTTCTTTGCTGGGTTGATTTTTCAATCACTTCAACTAATTGTCACCCGCTTTTTCTCGCTCGCTCTATTGACTACTTCTCGGACATCCATTGCCGTCCATGAGAATTTTCTTGATTTTGGGGAGTTGATTGCTCTTCTAATTTCTGAAGAGCAGAGAAATGGTGGTGCATCTTCTTTAAGAGGAACTTCAAAAGAAGGTATCTTCTACTCAAATGTTGGAAGAGGTAGAGGCAGAGGTAGAGCAGGCTGATCTGGAGGCCGTGGCAGAAATAAGAATATGTAGCAAATTCAAGAAAACCAATCCTATGGAGGAGGACATGGTAACCTTAGAGGCAGGGGGAGCCAAAGAGCTCATGGTGGATGGCAAAGAGGCCAAAATGCAAACAACAATGTTGAATGCTACTACTGTGGTAAAATGGGTCATATGGCTAAAGACTGCTACAAAAAGCAGAATGACATCATGAATGGAAAATTGTAGCAAGGTAATTATGCATCCTCTAGTAGAGATGACAGACATGAGGATTTGTTTATGGTGCAGCGCATGACTAATTCTGTATAGCTTTCTCACATACACAATGGGGGAATACACACAAAGGTGGAGGTTGAAAACAATTTTCCTCTTCTTAGTTGTGAAAGGCAAAAGAACTCTCTCTAAGTACAAAAGGAATAGGTGAACCCGATATGTGGGTCTCAAACCAAACTTAGCTAACCTAGGTGGCATACTAACTGAGCCACTAACTAGAGTACATAAAGATAGTTGTCATCCAGCTATTATTCATGGGTGGTATACCAACCGCATCTGCAGCTAACACATCTATTGGAGGCTGTCATTATTTTGTCACTTTTATTGATGACTAGAGCGGAAAAGTTTGGGTGTATTTTATGAAAAAGAAAAGTGAAGTGTTTGGGCATTTCAAAGCTTTTAAAGCTATGGTTGAGAAAGAAACAGGCCTGCAAATAAAATACCTAAGGTCAGATGGAGGGGGAGAGTACCTCTCAAATGAGTTTACAAGGTTCCTGCAGGAGCATGGCATAAAGCAGCAATATTCATGCAGTCATACGCCACAACAAAATGGACTTGCAGAAAGGAAAAATAGGCATATTGGAGAGGTATCTCGTGCCATGCTCAACGAAAAAGACCTACCAGATTATTATTGGGCTGAAGCAGTTGCTACAATAGTCTACATAATGAATAGGACTCCGACTGCAGCAATACATGGCATGACACCAGAGGAGAGGTATACTGGTAGGAAACCAGATATTTCTCATTTGAAAGTTTTTGGTTGCATTGCCTATGTTCATGTGCCAGATGAGTTGAGATCCAAGTTGGATCCAAAAGCTGAGAAGTGCACCTTTATTGGTTATTCTCTGCAGCAGAAAGGGTATAGATGCTATAACCCTTCTACTCGTAAGTTTACAGTGAGCAGAGATGTTGTTTTTGATGAGATGAGCAGCTGGTATAAACTAATAAATGTGATTGATGATGTAGATGCACAAAATGGTAATGCTGCACAGAATTCATAGCAGCAATCACAAAATAATTGTGGACCTGTAGTGTCCTCTAGCAGTGGTTCACATACTTGGCCATGGACAGTAGGTAGATTGAGATCAGGAGAATCTCCTCAAAGCAATGTAGATAGTGGTATGCAAGTATCACGAAAGGGAAAAGAGAAAGGAGATCAGCCCATGGTTGATGTGAATGCAGGTCACTCTTATGTGGATGGTGAATCCAGTGGCTCATAACAAAGCCTTGATGATGAGTTGGGTATTCCTTCTATTACTACACCTGGAGTAAGGAAGACAAGGGATGTTTTGAGAGCACTTGGTAGTGAGCCTATTTTGCATAGGTCTACTAGACTTAAGTATACTATGGATAGGATAAAATATGATGGATGTATAGCCATTCACTATGCCTGTATGGTCAAAGTGATACACGAACCAGAACCCACTTCTTTTGAGCAAGCCATGGGAAAAGAAAAATGGGAGAAAGCCATGGATGAAGAAATGGATGCCTTGGAAGCAAATGCTACATGGGAATGGGTGCCTTTTCCTAAAGACAAGAATGCAATTGGTTGCAAGTGGGTTTATAAAGTGAAGCACAATGCAGATGGTTCTGTGAGTAGATACAAGGAAAGATTAGTTGTCAAGGGGTATGCATAGACATATGGCATTGATTATGAAGAAACATTCAGTCTGGTTGCAAGGATGGAAATTGTAAGAGTAGTCATTGCTATGGCTGCATCAAAGGGATGGTGTTTACATCAGATGGATGTAAAGAATGCTTTCTTGCATGGTGAGTTGCAAGAAGAGGTCTATATGGAGTAGCCACTAGGTTATGTGCATGCTATTCATCCTGAGTTTGTTTGTAGGTTGAAGAAAGCCTTGTATGGCTTGAAGCAAGCACCTAGAGCATGGTCTGACAAGATAGGATAGTATCTTGTCACTATTGGCTTTTAGATTTCCACGGCAGATTTCTCACTTTATGTGAGAAAAATAGAGAAGGGATTATGCTGCTTGTCATTTATGTTGATGATTTGATCATCACAGGTGATAGTAATGAAGATATCCTTCATGTGAAAATGCTATTAAAGCAGAAGTTTGAGATGAAGGATTTGGGATAGTTGCGTTACATCTTGGGCATTGAGGTGATTAGATCCACAAGTGGCATATGGCTCTTGTGTAGAGGCAGTATGGATTGGACATGCTATCCAAATATGGGATGATAGGCTATAAGCCTATTTCAACTCCTTTGGAGCAGAATGTGAAATTGAGCACAGATGCAAGTAAGCTTCTGGAAGACTCTACTATTTACAGACGCATAGTAGGAAGTTTGATTTATATGACTATTACCAATTTGAGCTATGCTGTTGGGTTGGTAACTTTATGCACGCTCCAAGGAAACCACATTTGGATGCGGTTAGACGCATACTGAGGTATGTGAAGTCCACATTGTAGTATGGACTATTTTATGAGACTGGGGTTCAAATACAGTTGCATGGATACACTGATGCTGATTGGGCTGGTAGTATTTCTGATAGATAATCTACTAGTGGATATTTGTTCTCTTTTGGGAGTGCTGTAGTCACTTGGAGCAGCAAGAAATAGCCTATAGTTGCCTTGTCGAGTATAGAGGCTGAGTACAGGGGTGCAGCAATGGCTGCATGTGAGGTAGTCTAGTTGCATAAGCTACTTTATGATATGCATCAATCTATAGATGGGCCAGTTGTCATTTATTGTGACAACATGAGCAGTATACACTTGGCATTGGCAAATAACCCAGTCTATCATGCTATAACAAAGCACATTGAGGTGCATTATCACTATGTGTGGGAGAAGGTTCTAGTAGGTTTTATTGATCTCGTTTATGTCAGCATAGAGAATCAGGTAGCTGACATATTCATGAAGGCATTGGGTGCAGAGAAGATGCACAAGTTTAGAGACTTGCTTGGTGTGCAAGAATTGGGATTGAGATTGAGGGAGAGTGTTGAGATATCGAGCTCCACTCGTGATATGCCAGGGTGACCATGGTGCATTTATGTCACTAACTTGTTAGCTGCAAATGCGGTTGGTACACCGCCCATGAATAATAGTTGGATGACAGCTATCTTTATGTACTCTAGTTAGTGGCTCAGTTAGTATGCCACCTAGGTTAGCTGAGTTTGGTTCGAGACCCACATATAGGGTTCATCTATTCCTTTTGTACTTAGAGAGAGTTCTTTTGGCTTACACAGCTAAGAAGAGGAAAACTATTTTCAGCCTCCACCTTTGCGTGTATTCCCCCATTGTGTATGTGAGAAAGCTACAAGTGAGACTCCTTACCTCTCACCCAATCTCTTCACAGCCTCTTCTATGAGCCTTCTCTCCCTCTTGTAGATATTCTCTCATGTAGACTCTTGATTCTCTCTCTAGTTCATTCTCTCTATGAGTAGTCTTGGAGCTTTTGCTCCCTCTTGTACATATGAAACCTCTTCTTCTCCCTTGTGTTTGTAGTATTTTGAGTTGCATTGGATTGGACTCTCACTCTATTGGTAATGAAGGTCACTTTAGGTTGTCTCTCTTGAGTGTCTCTTTCCTTTTTCCATTGTTTTCTCTTCCAAAGTGCTCAAAAGTGTTGTCTATTCGGCCGCTCATTGCGCATACATGGTTTATCTATTTATCAAGTCACAAAGAGAGCTCTTCCTTCTCTCCTAGGCAACCTCTATGGGACTTGGATCATTGATTAAGTCTAATCATGGAGGTAGTATTCTCCCAAGTTAACACCAGTAGAAGGAGAAGGTGTTTTTCATGATAGTTTGACCCCCTATCAGTATTCTACTCATAACTTCTCGCTCGATAGTCCGATTTGAAAAAACTTATATCAACATGAAGCTCTCTTCAAGGAGCATAATGGTATGTTTTCAATTTTCATATTAGATTTCAAACAAAAAATATATGACTCTCTGTGTGTGACTATTTCTTTTACCCATATGTTTCCGACCGCTTCTCTGTTTCTTATGAAATTTATATTAGAGCAAAGCCCAATTCAAGGTGCATCTGGATATGTTCTTGAATATTTTATATCACATCTCTACGGAAAGTTTTGGCTCTCTGTGTCTTATGATAGTTTGGAGTGTGTTTTGAGCTAAGTGTAAAGGTGTCTATGAAGGAGGTGCAATGTTTCCTCAAAACGTACCCATTTGACCCAATCAACCCCTTTAAACTCCTTGATATATATCATTTCATGTTATGTTGAGCCGCAAGATCTTCTTTCAACAACGTATCACTCTTCTCTTTGGCAGAGACTGTCGGCTTGTTGAGATTATGGCCTCCACTGATCCTTTCCTTCTCCCTATGCTTGAGTACAACATCACTTCGAATGTTACCACCTTCATTTTCATCTAAGGGAGGAAAGTATGGTGTGGTCTCTTGGTATAAAATATTCTTTCTAATGTCCCTTCCCAGTGATGAATGTCTCTATCACTCAGTTTGAAAGCAATAGGAAGTGAAGAGGTGCGTGAATTTTATTACCCCCAACTTCATGTCACATCTTTTTGGTGGAGACATCGGGTACGTTTGGTATTGGATTCATCCCACCTTACTAAATGGTCTCGGGTGTACTTAATTGCATGCTATGCCTAATATAGGCATGTGTTTTCTAATGTGATAAAGAAGATGCGAAGAACTCTGTTAGAAGAGATTGCAGCCCGCTTAAGAAAACTAGAAGATTGTGAAGGTGATGCTCAAGCTATTCGCACAGTCAGCATGATTATATCCTTTATGTTTGCACTCTTGAATATGTTGGTGAATCAACAATGCTGGTAGTAGGCACAATGATAGATTGGGAATTGTTTCATGCACTGGCATCTTGGTGTAAAAAAGAGTTCAGTCTTTGGATACTTTTTGACTATAATAGTGGAGTGGTGATTCTCAATACTTTCAAATTCTTTTGCTATGCAAATGATGAAGAGTACAATATCTTGAAGCTGTAATGTGCACTTCCAATTGTGACAAGGGTGATTCTTGAATGCATGTATACACAATGTTTTCATGGTGCTGGTTGGTCACTTATTTCAGGAGATTTTGTTGAGGATCACATTGTGGAGGGTTTTCAACAAGTGGTTATGCATAATAAGTTGGTCTTGGTATACTAAGGCTCTGTAAGATCTTGTTTGGGATATTTTTTGGATCTTGGTGTTTCCATTTTGTGTTTCATCATGGTGAAGATTCCAATGTTTCAAGGGACCCAAGGGGAAGACCTGGAGTCTTATCTTTGGGATTTTGTTTGAGGATTTTGGCTTTCTAGATATTCCATGAAGGATCAGGTAGAGATTTTGCCTGATTTTCTTGAAGGTATAGCCTTGAGTGGGCATGAGGCCTTGCCGGACTCTACCAACAAGGAGGACTAGGACCAAGTGGTGGCTGCAGTGAAGCAGAGATTTGGGGCAGTGGAGTCGCCAAATGGTTTGATGTTGTAGTTGGACCGGTTCTATCAAGGAGAGGGTGAGATGGTCTCTGCGTTGGCAATTCGATATGAAACTTTATGGACAAAATATGAAAGGGTAGCTTTGCGAGCTATGGCATCTACATCATCAGCCCCTCAAAGTCTCATAGGGATGGAGCACTTAAAGATGAGCAAATTTGTTATGGCTTTGGAGCTTGTCTTTGCTCAAAAGTAATGAGTAAAGATCCAACAACATACGTGGAGGCACTTCACATTGTGACCAAGAAAGAAGCTTCTCTAAAGATCAAATCCTCTTTTGTGTCTTCAATAGCTTCAACTTCTAAGGTGGAGGTAATCAGCACTCCTTAGGTACCAAAGTCCTTTGAGTTAGATCATAATATCTCCCAATTGATGGCAGAGTTTGCTAATTTAAAATTGCATTTGGTTAATGCACGACAACCTAGAGCACCAAAGAGTGAAGAGAGGCCTCGAGATAAGAGTGGGGTCACTTGCTATGAATGTAATGAAAGAGGTCACTATCACCCCAAGTGTCCTAGATTGAGAAAGAAAGAAGAGAAACGAGTATCCATGTTAGAAGCTTCTTTAGGGGATGAGGAAAGAGAGATAATGATGGCTAAACAGGGGTGTGGTAAACAAGAGGGAACAAGGTGGTGGTACAAGAAGATCCTGTAGAGACACTTCATGTGGAGGATGTGGAGCACACTAAATGATGCCAACACAATGAAGAGGTTCTTGGTGATTCTCTATTAGCAGCAGGTAGTGAGAAGCTCTAATACTTGGATATGTTAGATGATTTTCCATGTCTCTTTGCAACAAGCTATTCACAGGTTTGACCTGTCTCTCTTATGGAGCACAAGATTGAGTTGAAGCTAGAAAGCAAGCCAATTGTGCAACGCTTAAGGCGATTAGGAGTGATCCAAGCTGAGGCACTAAAGAAAGAGGTAACACAACTACTTGAGGTAGGATTCATCTTTCCTATTGATGATGATCAGGAATGGATATCTCCTATAGTTGTCACACCAAAGAAAGGAAATAAGTGGCAGGTTTATGTGGACTTTTTTTCTTTGAATGCATGCACTAAGAGGGATCATTTTCCAAGATGAAATACTAGACCAAGTAGCAAGGCATGAGATGTATTCTGTATGTGATGTGCATTCTGGGTACTTGCAAATTCGTATTCAGGAGGAAGATTAAAAGAAAACATCATTTGTCACACCTTGGGGAGTTTTTGATTACAAAGTAATACCTTTTGGGTTGACCAATTCACCAGCTACATTTCAAAGGTTCATGAGTCAAGTGCTTAAGCCTTACATGGGAAAGTTCATAAGGGTGTTTTTGGATAATTTTTGCATTTATTCTCAGTGCATGGATCACATTGAGAAGTTAAAGATGGCCTTCGCTAGGATTGATGAAGCAAAGGGTGTCTGAATCCTAGCAAATGTCATTTGGCTCAAAAAAAAGTAGTATTGATGGAGCATATTGTGTCTGTAGAAGGCCTGCAAATGGATCCTAACAAGGTTCAAGAAATCATGGTATTGCTAAGTCCTGATAGTGTCACTGTTGGGGTGTGAAGCAACAAGAATCTTTTTAGCAACTTAAGGAGGCCATGAGTAAGGACTCAATATTGAAGCCCCCTGATTGGTCTCAATACTTTTATGTAAATCCAAGTGTATCTTTTCATTCAATTAGTGCTATATTGCTACAAAAAGGAGAGGCAAGTAGAATGCAACCCATCTATTATGCCAGCCAATAGCTTACAAAGGTGGAAACAAGGTATGAAGAAATGGAGCAGCAAGCCCTCTCTTTGGTGTTTTCAGTCAGAAAGTTTCACTCCTATTTATTACCTCGGCCATTTTTCTTCCTTACCTCTCAGTTTGTATTAGCATATCTAGTTCACAAGGCTAATCCTAGGGGGAGATTTGCAAAATGGTTGTCAAAGCTTCAAGAGTTCTCTTTCTCTTTTGTCACTAAAAATACCACTAGGTCCACTATGGAAGATTTGCTCACAGTACGATAGGATCTAAGAGAAGAAAAGAAATATAAGGAGGACATTAATGATGAAAGGGAGACACCAACAATAGCTTTTGTCTTGTATTTTGATGAGGTTTTTAGTCCTTCACACCAACAAGGAGCCAGGGGGATGGTCTTGATGAATTCTAAAGGTCAAGAAGTATGGGCTAGAGAACAAGAGTTTCCAGATATCACAACTAACAATGCAACTGAGTATAATGCTTTGATTCTTAGTTTGGAGGGTTGTCTTCAAAGTCAAGTTAAATAATTGGAAGTAAGAGAAGAATCTCAGCTTATTATAAAGCAAATGCAAGGGCATTACAAGATAAGAAGTCCTCATTTGAAGGAGCTTAATCTAAAGGCTATGGCACTATGTAGTCAGTTTGATTTTTGCAAGTTTGTTCATATAAACAAACAGAAAAGAAAATCAAAGGGTAGATGAGTTGGCTACTCAAGCCAAGATGGTTTGATTTGAACAAAACTTATATCAACGCAAATCTCTCTTCAAGGAGCATCATCTCATGTCTTTAGTTATTGTATTAGATTTCAAACCAAAAATCTATGACTTTCTGTGTGTGACTGTTTCTTTTTCAGATAGTTTTTACCCCCATCCAATAAACTACCCATATCTCTCCGATTGCTTCTCTATTTCTTATGAAACTTATATCAAAGTGAAGCCCATTTCAAGGTGCATCGGGATATGTGTTTGAATATTTTATATCATGTTCTTTTTGAAAGTTATCGATCTCTATGTCTTATGATAGTTTGGAGAGTGTTTTGAGCTAAGGGTAAAGGTGTTTATGAAGGAGGTGCAATGCTTCCTCGGAACCTACCCATCCGACTCAATCAGCCCATTCAAACTCCTCGATATATATTAGTTCATGTCATGTTGAGTCGCAAGATCTTCTTTCAACAACATATCGCTCTTCTCTTTGGTGCAGACTGGCTTGCCAAGATTATGGCCTCCATTGATCCTTTTCTTCTCCCTATGCTTGAGTACAACATCTTTTGGGATGTTACCATCTTCATTCTCATCTAAGGGAGGAAATTATGGTGTGGTCTCTTGGTATAAAAGCTTCTTTTTAATGTCCCTTTCCTAGTGATGAATATCTCTATCACTCAGTTTGAAAGTAGCAGGAAGTGAACAGCTGCGTGAAGTTTATTACCCCCAACTTCATGTCACAGTACCAAAGTCCTCTGAGTTAGATCATAATATCTCCCAATTGATGGTAGAGTTTGCTGATTTGAAATTGCATTTGGTTAATGCACAATAACCTAGAGCACCAAAGAGTAAAGATAGGCCTCAAGATAATAGTGGGGTCACTTGCTACTATGAATGTAATGAAAAAGGTCACTATTGCCTGGAGTGTCCTAGATTGAGAAAGAAAGAAGAAAAACAAGTATCCTTGTTAGAAGCTTCTTCAGGCAATGAGGAAAGAGAGGTATTGATGGCTAAATGGGGGCATGGTAAAGCAAAAGAAGAAGAAGAAAGCAAGGAAGAAGTAGAGGAGGAACATTAGGAAGAGGAATGCCGTATTAAGAAAAAGAGTGCATCTAGAAGGAGAATTAGCCAGTCAGACTTTAATTTAGGACAAGGCATTGGAAGCTATGACTTGTTGTCTAACCTTAAAGAAAAGGAAGCTCATATTGCCTTTGGTCAATTACTTTCTTTGTCTCTGAAACTATTTATTAGATAATTTGGGAAAAACACATTCCCAGAATGGCAGTTTTGGAAGAAATTATAGCTCCCCTCAATGAAAAGGAGTGTGGAGTCAAGAGGAATCCTTCTAGAATTCCTATGTGGAATAAGGAGAATGTCAGCATATGGAAAAGAGAGGGTCCCTATGAGCTCCATGTGGGGAGACTCTTGACTTTCTCAATATTTTAAGAGTCTTAAGCACGTTTTGATGGGACACATGTTAAGAGTAGCCAAAAAGGACATGGATGGTGACATATGGGCTTATGTGATTGATGGGGAAAGGAATCTAGAGGTAGCAATTGTAAATGGGTGAAAGAGGGTGACAAAATCTCTATTAAAGGAGCCCTCCTCTCCCTCATTCATTATCTCTTCCACCATTAGGCCTCATGTTGCTATAGCTCTAGTCTCCTCAAGCCTATTCTATGAGTCTTCTATCCCTCTTGTAGATATTCTCTTATGTAGACTCTTGAGTCCATCTCTCTCTAGTTCATTCTCTCTCTATGAGTAGACTTGGAGCTTCCGCTTCCTCTTGTACATATGAAACCTCTTCTTCTCCCTTGTGTTTATAGTATTTTGAGTTGCATTGGAGTGGATTCTCACTCTATCGGTAATGAAGGTCATTTCAGGTTCTCTCTCTTGAGTGTCTCTTCCCTTTTTTCCATTGTTTTCTCTTCCAAAGTGCTCAAAAGTGTTGTCTATTCAGCCGCTCATTGCGCATACATGGTTTACCTATTTCCCAAACCACAAAGGGAGCTCTTCCTTCCCTCCTAGGCAACCTCTATGGGACTTGGATCGTTGATGAAGTCTAAGCATGGAGATAGTTTTCTCCCAAGTCGGCAGCAGTAGAAGGAGTAGGAGTTTTTCATGACAGTTTGACCCCCTGTCAGTATTTTTCTCATAATTTTTTGCTCGATGGTCGGACTTGGATGAAACTTATATCAGTGTGAAGCTCTCTTGAAGAAGCTCTTTGTATTAGATGTCAAACCAAATTTATGACTCTCTATGTGTGACTATTTTTTTCAGACAATTTTTACCCCCGTCTAGTAAACTGCCCATATCTTGCCGACCGTTTCTCTGTTTCTTATAAAACTTAATTAGAGTGAATCCCATTTAAAGGTGCTTCTTAATATGTGATTGAATATTTTATATCATATCTGTGCTGAAAGTTATGGGTCTCTGTGTCTTATGATAGTTTGGAGAGTGTTTTGAGCTAAGTGTAAAGGTGTCTATGAAGGAGGTGCAATGTTTCCCCGAAACCTACCCATCTGACCCAACCAACCCCTTCAAACTCCTCGATATATATCAGTTCATGTCATGTTGAGCCACAAGATCTTATGTCAACAAGTTCTCACTTTCCTCTTTGGCATAGACTAGCTTGCTGAGATTATGGCCTCTGCTGATCCTTTGCTTCTCCCTATGCTTGAGTACAACATCGCTTGGGATGTTACCATCTTCATTCTCATCTAAGGGAGGATAGTATGGTGTGGTCTGTTGGTATAAAAGCTTCTTTTTAATGCCCCCTTCCCAGTCATGAATATCTCCATCACTTAGTTTGAAAGCAGTAGGTAGTGAAGAGGTGCATGAAGTTTATTACCCCCAACTTCAAGTCACAATACCATTATTCAGATAACTAGTTAGAGGAAGGAGGAGTTTGGAGAAGCAAACTTCCAAAGCAATTGGATTGAGGGGACAAGCATAAGCCTACAAACAAGGAGAAATCATGAAAGGAAGGGAAAGGGGAGGAAGAGAAATACTAAAAAGAGAAGAGGTGAGTCTTCTTTCTTTCACCAAATCTCGTTTTTTGTCATTAATCTCTAAAAATCAAGCATGAAAATTAGCACATAGGCTTAGCAATGTAAGTAGAAACATGCTTCAACACTCACAAAATAAAATATCACAAAAAATGAGCCTACATTGCTTAAAGAGACACACCTTCTTGAAAAACTTCCTTTCACACAAGTAGAGAGGGAGAAGGGTGGAGAGGGAGCACAAGTGTTGGGGGCTGGGTAGGGGTGAGGAGTATGGGGAAGAGAGAGGAGGAAAGCAAGGTCACCGAATATAAGGTGGAAGGAAGGATTTTTGCTTTTTCCGTGATAGAGTTGTGAAAGATGGCATCATGCAAGGTTTTGGGTTTTAGCCCCAGGTGTCGCTATATAGTGACATTGGTCAGTTGCTATATAGTCACACTCAATATGCTAAAAGCATCACTATATAGCAATGGAACAGGGAAAAGCATCGCTATATAGCAACAATTTAGGGCACTTAATCTAAGAAGAGAGGAAAGGAGCTCATGGGTGGCTATGTTTTGGATCTTAATGGATTTCCTTGCAGCTCATGTTGTGATTTTGGAGGTGTGCAGATGGAAGGGACGAGTGGAAGCTTGTCAGATGATGCGCCGATGCTCGAGAGTGTAGAGTGATTTGCGGAGAGGTTGTATTGTCATCGCACTCATTGCAAGTGAGAAGTACGACATCAACACCGTATTGTCATGCACCACTTGTGGATGTATGGGGAAGAGCCCGAACAAGTACCCACCATTGGTGGTGCACGTGGTCATGGATCATCAGTAAGTCAATGCTATTTGAGTTCGTGATGATTGATATTGCATGCGTACATGACACAAAACCTTGAGACAAGATCTTATATTTACACGAAACTTGAGACAGGATGAGGATGGTGGCGAGGGTGCGCATATACCTTGACACTTTGAGCAGGAATTTAGTCTCCCGAATGTGCCAGATGATGACGAGGGTATGGTGGACATAATGGATTCTATTTTTAGGGGCATTACATCACATGTACACATGATGTTCAAGTATGAGGTCAATATGCAAGATTTGCAATCAACAAACTTGTACAATGGTGCTAGGATGTCTAAACTATAGGCTTGTCTCTCAATCTTGAATCTGTAAGCAAAGTATGGGTGGTCGGATACAAGTGTATCGACCTCAATGAGGTTAGCTCCCACATTAATTTGTCGCATTATTTGGATCTTATTTGTTTTGAAAATCATCATGTATGTTTGAGAATCATCATTATTTAAAGCCTATGTATGTTTAAATTGCGATAGGTTGCTCCAGAAGATGTTGCTTGCACCAAATACTATGCTCGCATCAAGAGATGAAGCGAAGAAGATGCTAACAATGGTGGGTATATATTATGATACCATCCATGCTTGCCGTAATGATTGTATTCTCTTTTATCATGACCATGGAGATTTGGCTAGTTATTCGGAGTGTGGAGAACAATGATATAGAGATGACTTGCTATGAAGAGAGTGGGAGAAAAGTAAGAAGTCTCACTTGTAGCTTTCTCGCATACACAATGGGGGAATACACACAAAGGTGGAGGCTGAAAACAATTTTCATTTTCTTAGTTGTGAAAGCCAAAAGAACTCTCTCTAAGTACAAAGGAATAGATGAACCCTATATGTGGGTCTCAAACCAAACTCAGCTAACCTAGGTGGCATACTAACCGATCCACTAACTAGAGTACATAAAGATAGCTGTCATCCAACTATTATTCATGGGCGGTGTACCAACCGCATCTCCAACTAACAAATCGATGACATAAATGCACAATGGGCTCAATCCCAATTCTTGCACACCAAGTAGGTCTCTGAACTTGTGTAGCTTCTCTACACCCAATGCCTTTGTGAATATGTCAGCTACTTAATCCTCTGTGCTGACATACACCAGATCAATAAAACCTAATAGAACCTTCTTCCACACATATGATAATGCACCTGAATGTGATTTGTTCTAGCATGATAGACTAGGTTATTTGCCAAGTGTATACTGCTCATGTTGTCAAAATAAAAGACAACTAGCCCATCTATAGACTGATGTATATCATAAAGTAGCTTATGCAACCAAGCTGCCTCACATGAGGCCATTGTTGCACCCCTGTACTTAGCCTCTGTGCTCGATATGACAACTGTAGGCTGTTTCTTGCTGCTCCAAGTGACTGCAGCACTCCTAAAAGAGAACACATATCCATTGGTAGATCGTCTATCAGAAATACTACCAGCCCAATTAGCATCAGTGTATCCATGCAACTGTATCTGAACCCCAGTCTCATAAAATAGTCCATATTGCAATGTGGACTTCACATACCTCAGTATGCGTCTAACCGCAGCCAAATGCAGTTTCCTTGGAGACCACACAAACTAACATACCAACCCAATAGCATAGCTCAAATCTAGCCCGATAATAGTTATATAAATTAAACTTCCTACTATGTGTCTGTACATAGTAGGGTCTTCTAGTAGCTCACTTGCATCTACGATCAACTTCACATTCTGCTCCAAAGGAACTGAAATAGGCTTACATAATGTCATCCTATATTTGGACAGCATGTCCAATCCATACTGCCTCTGCAAGAGCCATATCCCACTTGTGGATCTAATCACCTCAATGTCCAAGAAGTAATGCAGCTCTCCCAAATCCTTCATCTCCAAACTTCTGCTTCAATAGCATTTTCACATGAAGGATATCTTCATCACTATCACCTGTGATGATCAGATCATCAACATAAATGACAAGCATCATAATATCTTTCTCTGTTTTTCTCACATAAAGTGAGAAATCTACCGTGGAAATCGAAAAGCCAATAGTGACAAGATACTATCCTATCTTGTCAGACCATGCTCTGGGTGCTTGAAGCCATACAAGGCTTTCTTCAACCTGCAAACAAACTCAAGATGAACAACATGCACATAACCTGGTGGCTGCTCCATATAGACCTCTTCTTACAAATCACCATGCAAGAAGGCCTTCTTTACATCCATCTGATGTAAAGACCATCCCTTTGATGCAACCATAGCAAAGATTGCTCTTACAGTTTCCATCCTTGCAACCAGACTGAATGTTTCTTCATAATCAATGCCATATGTGTGTGTATACCCCTTGACAACTAATCTTGCCTTGTATCTGCTCACAGAATCATCTGCATTGTGCTTCACCTTATAGACCCACTTGCAGCCAATTGCATTCTTGTCTTTAGGCAAAGGCACCAATTCCCATGTAGCATTTGCTTCCAAGGCATCCATTTCTTCATCCATGGCTTTCTCCCTTTTTTCTTTTCCCATGGCTTGCTCAAAAGAAGTGGGTTCTGGTTCATGTATTAATTTGACCATATAGGCATAGTGAATGGCTATAAATCCATCATATTTCAGCCTATCCATAGGATACCTAACTCTGATAGACCTATGCAAAATAGGCTCACTACCAGGTGCTCTCAAAACATCCCTTGTTTTCCTTACTCTAGGTGTAACAATAGAAGGAATACCCAACTCATCATCAAGGCTCTATTTTGAGCCCCTGGATTCACCATCCACATAACAGAGACCTGCATTCACATCAACCATGGGCTGATCTACTTTCTGTTTTCCCTTTCATGATACTTGCATACCACTATTTGCATTGCTTTAAGGAGATTCTCCTGATCTCAATCTGCCTGTCCATGGCGAAGTATATGAACCACTGCTAGAGGACTCTACAGGTCCAATAATATTTTGTGGTTGCTGCTATGAATTCTGTGCAGCATTACCATTTTGTGCATCTACATCGTAAATCACGTAGACTGGTTTATACCAGCTTCTCATCTCGTCAAAAACATCTATACAAACTCATTTAAGAGGTACTCTTCCCCTCCATATGACCTTAGGCATTTTATTTGTAGGCCTGTTTCTTTCTCAACCATAGCTTTAAAAGCTTTGAAATGCCCAAACACTTCACTTTTCTTTTTCATAAAATACACTCAAACTTTTATGCTATAATCATCAATAAAAGTGACAAAATAATGACAGCCCCTAATAGATGCTGCTTTAGTAGTCCATACATCAGAGTGGATTAATTCCAATGGCCTCTAGGCTCTCTTGAACATGTCTAGGAAATGGTTTCCTTGCCTGTTTTTCGAATTGGCAGGCTTCACATACCTTATACATTTCTGCAACCTTGAACTTAGGCAATCCTGCAACAATATTTTGGGCTTGCATTAATTAAAGTCGCTGTACATTAATGTGACCAATGCGTTTATGCTAGATATCAATATTTGCAACTACATCGATCCATTTGCAAACATTGCTGCACTCAATTCAGACATGTCCACATCCAATGTAAACATCCTGCCCTTCTTCTTCCCTTTTGCTATCAAGCGACCTTTATTTTTCATATCCTTAACAAAGCATCCATGAGGATTAAATTTGACTTGCAAGCCCTACTCAACCATTTGACCAACAAAAACTAGGTTCTTGGTGATATTTGGGACATGAAATACATCAGACAGGTATTTCTTTTTCCCATCCTGTATAGACAAAGGAACTTTACCAATCTGCACAATAGGATGTGTAGTATCATCACCAGTCTCCACAAATCCTAGTCTTTTCATGTTCCTTGCATCCTGCATCCATTCTGTGTGACCTGTCATGTGGTTTGATGCACTTGAGTCAACATACCACACAACATAGCTGCATTTTCCTGGCTTGCATATTTGTGCTATACATTTTTGTCAAAGTATCCCATGCCTCCTTCGCCGTGCTTGCATCTTGAATATGCACAATCATAGAATCTGAAATATTGATAGATAGCCAATACATAACTTTCTTGGCTCTCTCATGCCAGCCTTTAAATGCTTGCAACTCCTGTTGATTTGGAACATTAGGAATAACTAGTTTTTGTTCAACTCCCCCAATAGCCTTTTCCCTTAAGGAAATTCGTCATTCTAAACTTCCATGCTGGGAAGTTGCTCTTGTCAATCTTTTGAGTGACTATCTGTGAAAGAGCATCAGATGCCATTACGTAACACTACAAAAATATTTTGTCGCTGCAAAAAACATGATTTTTGCCTTAGAAGGGCAAACCTGCTACACTGACGAAAGTGGTATTTCACCACACAGTCACTTCCTAGTGATGATTTTGCATCAACAGGCAATAAGAATGATTCTGTCACTCCCAATATCTCTGCACACATGCATACAGTGCAATTTCTATGGCAACTTTTTATTGACCTACAGAACGGTGGTCACATAGCAAAAATAGGGCACCTTTCTGAGTGCTTGGGGAAAACTTCCACCACCAAAATGGGCCCCGAAATGGCCTCGAATCAAAAAAATAATGTCACTTGGGCTTCACCCTCGCTCGCAACGTATACTGCCCTCTCACCGCACTACGAATGGTGTCTCAATCTAAGACAGTGCACTCTTGCACTTTTTAGCTATGCTACCTGCAGAGATTTGCTCCCAAACTCGAAAAAGGAAACCAACACTGATTCTCTTACTTAGACACCACAAATTTGGTTTGCTTCCTTGAGCTCCTTACCACAAACCGAGCTCTGATACCATGTGAAGAGAGTGGGAGAGAAGTAAGGAGTCTCACTTGCAGCTTTCTTGTGTACACAATGGGGGAATATGCACAAAGGTGGAGGATGAAAGGAGTTTTCCTCTTCTTAGTTGTGAAAGCCAACAGAACTCTCTCTAAGAAAAAAAGGAATAGATGAATCCTATATGTGGGTCTCAAACCAAGCTCAGCTAACCTAGGTGGCATACTAACTAAGCCACGAACTAGAGTACATAAAGATAGCTATCATCCAGCTATTATTCATGGGCAGTGTACCAATCGCATCTGCAGCTAACAAGTCGGTGACATAAATGCACAATGGTCACCCTGGCATTTCACAAGTGGAGCTCGATATCTCAACACTTGCAGGGTGAGAAGATCATAGTAAAGGTTTTGAGACACTTTCCCATCATTGCTAGAATACAACTGTACATGTTTCGATGCAAATGTATGGTAGAGTTGATGACTTGGCATGCATCTCATCAGTCCACTAATGACACATTGAGGATTTTTGAAGATTGTGCAGCTTGGAAGCACATAGACAATCAGCAGCTGGACTTTGCGAGGGAGTCATGCAACTTACATCTTGGGCTTGCCATGGATGGCATGAACCCTTTTTGGTTATGCTTGACATCTTGGTCGACATGGCCCATAGTCTTGGTGAATTACAATATCCCACCATGGCTAACAATAAAGAAGGGACACCTCATGCTTGCACTTCTCGTGCCAAGGAAGTACAAGGACAAAAATATGGGCGCGTACATGGCACCTTTGATAGAGGAGTTACATATCTTATGGAGAGGAGTGTGGGTCTTTGATATTTCTAGAGCTCCTAGACATACCAATGACATTTTGGTCAGGGGAATCTTGATGTGGACCATGCAAGAGTGCGTAGGTACGTGGTTGTGTCTTTACATGTATAATATGGGATTATGCTTTTATGACTCTCTTTCACGCGCATGTCTTATACTAACACATTCATGCATGCATGCAGGACTTGTTATAAGTGGATACCGTGCTTGTTCTGTTTGTGAATAGGGTTTGAAACCGCTTGCACGATACTCCAATTATATGAGGAAAAATGTTTATGAAGTTCATGCTTGATACCTTCCACTGGACCATCTCGCGCGCAGAGGCTAGATTGATCCACCACCACCATATTTAAAGGCAAGTGATTGGATTCAGGTTAGAGGGCAAATGGAGAGGACCCTCCTCATGGTATGAAGAGGCTATGCATCTTTCACGAGCTTCCTTATAGGGTTAATTACAAATCAATCATCTCTTGGATTCCATGCATATCTTCAAGAATGTGGGGGCTACTATTTGGGCACACTTGGTTCGTTCCAAAGACTTGAGAGGAGTGCGAGAAGACTTGTGCGGTATGAATAGGATGCCTCGTTTGTGGTCCCAAGTGCATGCTCGTAAAGTTATCCTCCTAAAAGCAACATGGATCTCCAAGAGAAAGGAGGCAACGGTCAAGGCAGACATTGCCTCTTTTCAAACACTGGCAGGGTACATGCGTTGCTTGAAAGGAGCATTTTCAAATGACAACAAGCTTAGTGAGCTCAAGTCCCATTATTGGGACAAGGTCTTATAGGTATTCTAAGCTATAGGATTAGTGTACCGATAATCGTGATGCATTAGTGTAATTATATTATGTTATATTATTGACATGGCTTCTTTGTTGCTTGGATAGTTCATCCTCCCAATTACAGTGAAAGGGTGCTTACAAGAAGACATTAGAAATGTGATATTCAATATCAGTGATATTGTGAGGTATGCTTACTATCAAATTGCATTGATTGCATTTTCTTCAATTTAAGTTGAATAATCTGTAGACTGATTATGAATATATCTTACATGGGCATGTGAAATAGGTGGATATCTCAAAAACAGATCTCCATATCAAGCATCAAGAAGGCTAGGGTGGACTCCATCGAAGTCGTATGCTTGCTTGAGAAGCACTTTCCCTTGATCATTATGACAACTCAAGTGCACTTCCTTGTACACATAGTTGATGAGGTGGCCATTGCAGGTACCGTTCATAGTCGGTGGATGTTTTTTCTCAAGCGGTTTATGAAAACTTTGAAGGGATTTGTAAGGCAAAGAGCAAGACCAAAAGCCAAGCATGGTAGAGGGATGGCTTGTACAAGATTCATTAGAATATATCACGGAGTTTCTTGCATCCATGGATCCCGATATGCTGCAAGCTTGGCATAACAAGGATGATGATCGCATCATTGGCAAGGTTCCCCAAGGAAAATGAATTGAAAGAAAGATGAGCAAAGAGCAAATGGATAAATTCAATAAGTTTTGTATCCTCAATAGCAAGGAGATGCAGAAGTGGATTGAGAGATATAAAGCGGCCAAAGCAGAAAGAATAAATGCAAGGAGGAGATTCAAAGTAATGTACAAGTGATCACAACCATATCCACAGGATCTCGACCTTCTCCCCACTCACATGTCACTTGATTGGCTACAACTAGCTCTACGTAAAGCCAAACACAATGGAGAGATAATAAACGAGTGCGAGCGAGAGTTATCACCTCGATGTATGATGCATGTAAGTTTCTTACCTCTTGATGTAATTAAGTAATTATTTGTGGCATTATATGCTATAAAATAGATGCATCTTCATTGTTTTAATGATTCTCTTTTGCATTACAGAAAGTATAGTGCATTATGGTCATATGGACGACATTTTTGTGTGGAATGCATCGATTTAAAGACAGTCACATATGATTGTGGAGTCATGGCTAACTTTGCACAAGATAGCCAAGCAAGTGCTTTGGATACCAATCTTCTCTCCTTGCAGTTGGATTATTGTGGGACCATACACAAAATCTATGAAATTGATTTCATATGATTTAGTATTTTCATTCTTGATGTAAAATGGTTTAGAACCATTTACAACGGTCCCCATGCGATAGTGAGGAAAGATAGTAGTGGTTTCTTTACAATAGACTCCACCAAACTTTGGACCGATGAAAGTGATACTTTTGTTCTTGTTGAGCATTGTGAGCAGGTGCATACTAAATGATTTAATTAATTGAAGCCTTTGTTTTTAAAGATCCATTGGTACATGTACTTAAGCATAATTTCATATATATAATTAATGGCATTTGGCACCGACCTTCAATATAGGCGGTTTTTCTGTGAAGAGAGTTGGAGAGAAGTAAGGAGTCTCACTTGCAGCTTTCTCACATACACAAAGGGGGAATACACACAAAGGTGGAGGCTGAAAACAGTTTTCCTCTAGTTGTGAAAGCCAAAAGAACTCTCTCTAAGTACAAAAGGAATAGATAAACCCTATATGTGGGTCTCAAACCAAACTCAGCTAACCTAGGTGGCATATTGACTGAGCTACTAACTAGAGTACATAAAGATAGTTGTCATCTAGCTATTATTCATGGGCGGTGTACCAACCGCATCTGTAGCTAACAAGTCAGTGACATACATGCACAACAGTCACCCAGGCATATCATGAGTGGAGCTCGATATCTCAACACTCCCCCTCAAGATCAATCCCAATTCCGGCACACCAAGTAGGTCTCTAAACTTGCGCAACTTCTTTGCACGCAATGCCTTCATGAATATGTCAGCTACCTGATCCTCTGTGTTGACATAAACCAGATGAATGAAACCTACTAGAACCTTCTCCCACACATAGTGATAATGCACCTCAATGCGCTTTATTCTAGCATGATAGACTGGGTTATTTGCCAAGTGTATACTACTCATGTTGTCACAATAAATGACAACTCGCCCATCTGTAGACTGATGCATATCATAAAGTAGCTTACGCAACCAAGCTACCTCACATGCAGCCATGGCTGCACCCCTGTACTCAGCTTCTGTGCTCGACAAGGCAACTGTAGGCTATTTCTTACTGCTCGAAGTGACTGTAGCACTCCCAAAAGAGAACACATATCCACTGGTAGATCATCTATCAGAAAAACTACCAGCCCAATAGCCATCAATGTATCCATGCAACTGTATTTGAACCCCAGTCTCATAAAATAATCCATGCTGCAATGTGGACTTCACATACCTCAGTATGCAACTAGCCACATCCAAATGTGGTTTCCTTGGAGCCTGCATAAACTAACTTACCAACCCAGAAGCATAGCTCAAATCTCGCTTGGCAATAGTCATATAAATCAAACTTCCTACTATGCATCTTTACATAGTAGGGTCTTCTAGAAGCTCACCTGCATCTGCACTCAGCTTCACATTCTGCTCGAAAGAAACTGAAATAGGCTTACAGCCTGTCATCCCATATTTGGACAGCATGTCCAATCCATACTGCGGAGGCATAGAAATAGTGAGAAGAGCAAGAGAGAGAAGACCAGTAGTAGGAGGTACTGCAACCCAAATTTTGAAAAATGGAGGGAGAGAGTAGCTGGATCAAATCAAAGGAGAAGAGAGAGAGAGGGGGCAGGCCTACAAAGGTCCCACAATGGAGGGAGAGGGAAGTTGGACCAGAGCAAAGGAGCAGAGAAAGGGGGCAGACCTATAGTAGGCTAGAGGACAAAAGAAATTCATCCAAAAGGTCCCACAATGGAGGGAGAGGGCAGTTGGACCAGAGCAGAGGAGCAGATAAAGGGGGTAGACCTACAGTAGGCTAGAGGACAAAAGAAATTCGTCCAAAAGGTCCCACAATGGAGGGAGAGGGTAGTTGGACTAGAGCAGAGGAGTAGAGAAAGAGGGGGCAGACCTACAACACACCTAAGGAGAAGAGGAATTCCACACAAGGGCCCACAAAGACATAAATGAGATTTGGGGATGATCTGGGGTGGGTTCATATGGGAGGGTGGTCAAGCATGGAGTTTGGGTGGCCCCCAATGTAAGAGGAATAGCCAATAGGGGGTCTCTACATGCTTGCCATCCCTCCACCTCAACATACCATTGCTCTACACAAAGGAGCACTCTCATTGGTACACCTCAAATCCCTCTCTAATCCCTTGAAATTAGGAAACACTAATTGGAGTCCCTTTTGAGACCCCATTTCTCCCCTAATGAAAGTTACAAACCCTTACCGGCTCATGCCAAGTGGTGGAGTCATCCCAAATCTCGGGGGTGTCACTCATCATATGTAACCCTATCACGTGAGTTCAATAGAAGGATATTTTTTATTTCTAAAATTTACAGAAATAAATATACATAAGGGACTATTTAAAATAGTTTTGGAAAAAAATTACAGATTTGCATAGAAAAGGGGTACATTTTATTGATGAAAATTTTACAAATAAGGGATTTAAAAAATAGGCCTTGAACGCACGTGATATAGAGGGTTTATACATAGTGACCCCCCCGAGTCCCAAATTCTCATCCAATCTCCTGCAGTGAGTGACTGTGGGGGGACTTCATTCCAAGAAGCAACATATCTAGGATGATTAGGTGGAAGAAATTGATGGTGATTCTCATAGATGACCTTATTCAATGTGTCTTCCCGTGAGACAACTAGCAAAGGACCACAAACAGGACATGCATGGTAACCCGATGTAGTGAGACCTGAATAATAGACACAATTAAGAGTTCAAGGTGGGTTCAAGGTGCCACATCAATTGCCTACTCATAATAATTAAAAGTTCAATGCTTAGTTAAAAGTATCAAGTTTTTAAGTTCTTCCTTGAAGCTTAGCCATGTGTCTTCAATATGCTTCCACGCAAGAGTGTTTGTAGGAGTTGTCCACTTGCCATCGGTTGATCAATGGGAGGAATGCCATGACATGAGCTCTGCAATGGATTTGCACTTGAACATATGTTGGATGCGAGGGATTATGGGAAAATGTCGTAGAATCTTACGAGGCACATCCAAAGTTTTGAGATATGCTCGATATCTTGCCTCTCCACAAGTAGGATTTTATCAATCGACGATTGGTATAGATCTAGATCAGAGTAGACTAGATGGCCACCATAGAGGGGACACTTTGAATTTCCCTAAGTTGCCAATCTAAGCCATGCCTGAAATTCCTGACTAGTACCTACTTAGAGTCAGTCCCTATGCTTACATATGGTTTCACATCTTCACATTACCTAAAACTTGACATTCATCAGTTCAATGAGTAGACTTTAGAGTGTTCAGAGGCATTACTAATTGATCAGTGGGCAGATAGCACATGATTTGATTTCACACACACATGCCATCATTGTAAAGCCTATTTGGTTATTTCACGGCATTGTGCACTTTATTTCAGCCTTGTAAAGCCTCTTGGCTATTCCTGGCATCATTTGTCACAAGCCTTGTAATTCAAATCGGATTATATATATTGTAGTTCTACCTTCACCGCTAGTTCAGATTTCACTTGGCATGATTAGTGTTTTGCAGTTGATACAGACATTGATTTTCACGACACTTTGAGTACATTCTTGCACCATGTCTACGACTAGTAGCCTCAATTTGGAGGCATCTGCTAAGCTAGACAACTCCAATTACGGCACATGGAAATATCAAATGGAGACCATCCTTATACTTTAGGACAAATGGGAGTATGTCGACGGATCTACACCTAGTCCATTGGATGATCCAGCCAATAGTCCCTCTACTCTACCTATTGTCATAGCACCAGTAGCGAAGGAGGGGTACCTTATGAACCCCGAACAGTTCAGGTGCCACCAAACTTCAGCTATGGGGCACCACAGTTTCCACCTCATCGTCCATTGCATGGAACTAATGTTCCCATCCCCCAAGACCCACCTCCTCTCCGAGTACGTCCCTTCCCATCCATACTTGTTGCACCAATGAATGTAGGCCTTGGCACATTCGTTCCAATGCCGACACCAGCAACTACGTGGATACGACCACCCAAGCTAGGATTAAGGCTAGCCCTACGTCCCGTCAGGCCCAAAGCAACACCACCCCCACTAGCTGCTGTTAACTGATGAGGCAATGCACATCTTGGTGAATTCCCTGGGAAGGGGGGCCACACCACCTCCACCCGCCCCAATGTTTCCCACAGGGATTACAAATCCCTCAAAGATCGACCCATATCAATCTCCAAGTTAATGACCAAGTTCCTTGGAGAAGGAGACCCGGTCTCCCATGTGGAGTAATTTGAGCAAATTTGCGAAGATTTTGGTGCTCTCGGAGACCTAGAGATGGCCAATACGTTTGCTCTCATCTTGGATGGCATAGCAAGCCAACCGTATAGGACTCTCACTTTAGAAGAGAAAATCATATGGGAGACATTGAGAAAAGCCTTGATTGTGGGGCTCACCTCCAGCGGCCATAAATGGAGCTCGATTAATCAATTGTATGGAGTAAAGCAAAACAATAAGGAATCCCTAAGGGATTACATTGCCAGGATCAAACACCTCAATGCTCTCTATGAACCATACGAGTGGATGAGCGACAAATGATTGTTGCCTTGCTTCCTTATCGGATTGGCTGACCCGAAGCTACATGACCACCTCATGGTGATGAATCCTACCTCCTTTGATCTATGCAGCAAGGTGGCCATCCACATATGTGACAACATGATGGACAAGGTCAATTAGGATAAAACCCCGGATCCCTTAGAAATAGCTCCATCAGTTAGGTCTTCGAGTGTAGAAATGATCAAGAAGGAGACCAATGAGCTCAAGGGCTTAGATATGAGTGAGCTAGCCTCCAATCTGCTAGATCAGCTAGGCCAGTAGTGGAGGACAGGAACCTCCAAGGAGGCACTGAGCAACCCCCACTTGTTCCCACGGAGAGAAAATGTCTGGTATGCAGTATGCAATAGCAACCACCCCTCTAATGAGTATCCGTGCTTAAGAACAAGGTTGGCACTCTATTACACACACTACCATAGGTGGGGAAACCATGATACCTCCTAATGTTAATTTTCTAGGTCCCTTCCCCAACCTATGTATCAAATGAGACCCCCATTAGCCCTAACGGCCCTGCCTAACCCCTTGAATACACAGGGTGGTCCTATGTCTAGTTCTAGCCAATACAAAACTTAGCCAGCTCTGTTACTATCACCCATATTGGGCTCGCAACCACTGCTACCTTGTATAACCCTAGTCAATCAAGTTTTGGTAGAGTAAGTGCCCAATGACTAGGAGGAGATGGGATCCAGATCATGGACCTCGCAATTACTACCCCTACAAGGAGGGAAGTGCCATCCTAATCCACTACCTGCTGCCAGAGAATCAATAGGTCCCCGTATTCTAGATTGCCCCCATGAACACAAGGGCAAGAGACCTAAACTCAATTGCTCGAAGACCCCGCCCCAATGTTACACTTGCTAGATGTAAGGGTGCATATGGAGATGTCTCACCCTCTTCTCGTGCCACTCTAACAAAGTGGGATATGTCTAGTGGGAAGTAGCATATTGCTAAGGCTTATCGCCGATAGCTCTGACTTAAAACTAGATGTCACCTCCTAAACACATCAAACACGGTACGCAAGTACCGACGTCTCGTACGTCAAAAGAAGTGGGATTTTCTTCGTCAAAATGAGGAGGAGCTGCTGCACATCTTCTATAGCAACAACTCTAAGGATTTTTGATGGAGATTCCTTGAGCGTAGGTCCCCATCACCCCTCACAGACATGAGAGTCTAGCACATGTATGCACACCATCTATATGATGTCCCACACCAGCCCCCACTCCAGAACTCATACACACACCTCGTCCCACCACTTGCATGTTGTTCACCAGAGGGGGAGTCAAGGATGTGACATTGAAACTGCATAATGGCCAAGCTAAGGATCACGAGGTGCTTTGCACTGAGTTTATCACATATGGGATCGCCACATTAGCCCTGATCCTAGCAAAGCTATTCAATGATGCTGTTTGCCATCTATTGCACGAGGGAAAAAATAGAGTAAACCGGGATCAAAGGCTCCAAAAAGGAGAGTACAGGCAATGGATATAACTAAAATCCCAACCAGTAGTGAGCTACAAATACCAAGAGTTGACATAGGAGATGGCACCTCAGATACATTTTCAAATAGAGTCCGTACAAAGGTACAATGAGATAACCTTGTCGATCAACAGACTTTCTTCTTGCACATTGATGATGTTATCATACCTCCTATTGATCTTGGCACTGGTATTTGGCCATTTGAGGTGTGTTTAATAGGGCCTTTCCATATTGGAATGAAGGAAAATCCACATGCACAAGTTAAGAACTACATTGTGCTTGTGGATCCAAAAGATTGTCATGACAAGGCATGTTTTGATCACTGAAAAGCAAATGATTATAACTACTTTGTTCTTGGAGGCTCCCATTGAATAGAGGCAAAAAGGTAGTTGAATATTGAGTTTCCACGCCACTCTCATTACAATACATGTGATTGTATAGTTTATGTTGGTTTGACTAATAAGGAGGCAAACTTATTGGCTTTTGATCACAATAATGAGAATGACTATAGGAAGTCCATGTCTTGGATGGAACGGGTTCATTTCTATCACAATGAGTTCATTATCAAACTCAAAGAGGATTGTTATTTTTGCTCTAGAGTTCTGCTTGTCTTTGTTGAATGAGAGTGGGATTTCCACAACAATCAAAGATCTGTCTGTGAAGATAGTGGGAGAGAAGGAAGGAGTCTCACTCGCAGCTTTCTCACATACACAATGGGGGAATACACACAAAGGTGGAGGCTGAAAACAGTTTTCCTCTTCTTAGTTGTGAAAGCCAAAAGAACTCTAGTACAAAGAAATAGGAGAACCCTATATGTGGGTCTCAAACCAAACTCAACTAACTAAGGTGACATACTAACTAAGCCACTAACTAGAGTACAGAATGATAGCTGTCATCCATCTATTATTCATGGGTGGTGTACCAACCGCATCTACAGCTAACAAGTCGGTGACATAAATGCACAATAGTCACCTTGGCATATCATGAGTGGAGCTCGATATCTCAACACTCCCCCTCGAGCTCAATCCCAATTCCTGCACACCAAGCACGTCTCTGAACTTGTGTAGCTTCTTTGCACCCAATGCCTTCATGAATATGTCAGCTACCTGATCCTTTGTGCTGACATAAACTAGATCAATAAAACCTACTAAAACCTTCTCCCGCACATAGTGATAATTCTCCTCAATGTGCTTAGAGCAAGGATCATACTGTTGTGGTGTCTATTTTATCAAAATAGAATGCTAATATGTATCTTGGACTAAGAAGAGTGCCAAAATAAGAGAGAGATATAGTTAAAGTGACTACAATTACTGTACCTACAAAATGACATTGGTTGAACTGAATCTAACATCTTTAAATTTGGATCACAGAGGTCTAGTGCATCCATTAGTCTTTTCAAGCAGCTGCAATGGGAATGAAGGTTGTGGGAATGCATACTATTAAATTGAATTCGACAACAAAATGTAAAATTAATACTTATGCATGTAAAGGCGATATGGCTGATTTTTCTCAATGCCCAAGAAATAACGCAGCTCTCCCAAATCCTTCATCTCAATTTTTGCTTCAATAGCATTTTCACATGAAGGATATCTTCATCACTATCACCCGTGATGATCAAATCATCAACATAAATGACAAGCAGCATAATACCTTTCTCTATTTTTCTCACATAAAGTGAGAAATTTGCCTTGGAAATCTGAAAGCCAATAGTGACAAGATACTGTCCTATCTTGTCAGACCATGCTCTAGGTGCTTGCTTCAAGCCATACAAGGCTTTCTTCAACCTACAAACAAATTCAGGATGAACAGCATGAACATAACCTGGTGGCTACTCCATAAAGACCTCTTCTTGTAAATCACCATGCAAGAAGGCATTCTTTACATCCATCTGATGTAAAGACCATCCCTTTGATGCAGCCATAGCAATGACTGCTCTTACGGTTGCCATCCTTGCAACCAGACTGAATGTTTTTTCATAATCAATGCCATATGTCTGTGCTTACCCCTTGATAACTAATCTTGCCTTATATCTGTTCACAGAACCATTTGCATTGTGCTTCACCTTATAAACCCACTTACAGCCAATTGCATTCTTGTCTTTAGGCAAAGGCACTAATTCCCATGTACCATTTGCTTCCAAGGCATCCATTTCTTCATCCATGGCTTTCTCCCATTTTTCTTTTCCCATGGCTTGCTCAAAAGATGTGGGTTCTGGTTCCTGTATCACTTTGACCATATAGGCATAGTGAATGGCTGTAAATCCATCATATTTCAGCCTATCCACAGGACACCTAGCTCTGGTAGACCTACACAAAATAGGCTCACTTTAAGGTGCTCTCAAAACATCCCTGGTCTTCCTTACTCCAGGTGTAACAACAGAAGGAATACCCAACTCATCATCAATGCTTTGTTCTGAGCCACTGGATTCACCATCCACATAAGAGTGACCTGCATTCACATCAAACATGGGCTGATCTACCTTCTCTTTTCCTTTTTATGATACCTGCACACCACTATCTGCATTGCTTTGAGGAGATTCTCTTGATCTCAATCTGCCTATCCATGGTGAAGTATGTGAACCACTGCTAGAGGACACTGTAGGTCCACTAATATTTTGTGATTGCTGCCATGAATTCTGTGCAGCATTACCATTTTGTGCATCTACATCATCAATCACATTTACTGGTTTATACCAGCTGCTCATCTCATCAAAAACCACATCTCTGCTCACTGTAAACTTACGAGTAGAAGGGTTATAGCATCTATACCCTTTCTGCTACAGACAATAACCAATAAAGATGCACTTCTCAGCTTTTGGATCCAACTTGGACCTCAACTCATTTGGCACATGAACATAGGCAATGCAACCAAAATTTTCAAATGAGAAATATCTGGTCTCCTATCAATATACATCTCCTCTGGCATCATGCCATGTATTGCTGCAGTGGGAGTCCTGTTCATTATGTAGACTGTTGTAGCAACTGCTTTAGCCCAATAATAATCTGGTAGGTCTTTTTCATTTAGCATGGCTCGAGATACCTCTCCAATATGCCTGTTTTTCCTTTCTGCAAGTCCATTTTGCTGTGGGGTATGACTGCATGAATATTGGTGCTTTATGCCATGCTCTTGTAGGAACCTTGCAAACTCATTTGAGAGGTACTCTCCCCCTCCATCTGACCTTAGGCTTTTTATTTGCAGGCCTGTTTCTTTTTCAACCATAGCTTTAAAAGCTTTGAAATGCCCAAACACTTCACTTTTCTTTTTCATAAAATACACCCAAACTTTTCTGCTATAGTCATCAATAAAAGTGACAAAATAATGACCGCCTCCAATAGATGTAGCTTTAGTAGTCCACACATCAGAGTGGATTAATTCCAATGGCATCTTACTCTCTTGAACATGTCTAAGAAATTGTTTCCTTGCCTGTTTTCCAAATTGACAGGCTTCACATACCTTATGCATTTCTGTAACCTTGAATTTAGGGAATCCTGCAATAATATTTTGGGCTTGCATTGATTTAAGTCGCTGTACATTAACATGACCATTGCGTTTAGGCCAGATATCAATATCTGCAACTACATCGGTCCCATGTGCAAACATTGTTGCACTCAATTCAGGCATGTTTGCATCCAACGTAAACATCCTACCCTTCTTCTTTCCTTTTGCTATCAAGCGACCGTTATTTTTCATATCCTCAACAAAGCATCCATGAGGATTAAATCTAACCTACAAGCCCTGCTCAACCATTTGACCAACAAAAACCAGGTTCTTGGTGATATTCGGGACATGAAATACATCAGGCAGGTATTTCTTTTTCCCATCCTGCATAGACAAAGGAATTTTACCAATCTGCATAACAGGATGTGCAGTATCATCACCAGTCTCCACAAATCCTAGTCTATCCATTTTCCTTGCATCCTACATCCATTCTTCATGACCTGTCATGTGGTTTGATGCACATGAGTCAACATACCACACATCATTTCTTTCTTCTGCACTTGTCACAGAATTGGTCATGTGCTGCACCATAAATAGATGCTCATTTCTGTCATCAGCCTATCTACTAGAAGATGCATAATTCCCTTGCTGCAATTTTTCATTCACGATGTCATTCTATTTTTTATAGCAGTCTTTAGCCATATGACCCATTTTACCACAATAGTAGCATTCAACATTGTTGTTTGCATTTTGGCCTCTCTGCCATCCACCATGACCTCTTTGGCTCCCCCTGCCTCTAGAGTTACCATGTCCTCCTCCATAGGACTGGTTTTCTTGAGTTTGCTACATATTCTGATTTCTACCACGGCCTCCAGAGCGACCTCCTCTACCTCTGCCTCTACCTCTTCCAACATTTGAGTAGAAGACAGATTCTTTTGAAGTTCCTCCTGAAGAAGATGCACCACCATTTCTCTGCTCTTCAGAAATTAGAAGAGCAAACAACTCCTCAAAATCAGGAAATTTTTCACGGATGGCACTGGATGTCTGAAACTATGCATAATCCTTTCCTAGACCATTCAAGGTCACAGAAACTAGATCATCATCTTCCACTGGTGACCCAATGGAAGCAAGTGCATCTGCAATTTTCTTTACTTTCATGTGGTAGTCATTGATGTGAAGATTGTGGGAGAGAGGGAAGGAGTCTCACTTGCGGCTTTCTCACATGCATAATGGGGGAATACACACAAAGGTGGAGGCTGAAAACAGTTTTCCTCTTCTTAGTTGTGAAAGCCAAAAGAACTCAAGTACAAAGAAAATAGAAGAACCCTATATGTGGGTCTCAAACCAAACTCAACTAGCTAAGGTGGCATACTAACTGAGCCACAAACTATAGTAGATAAGGATAGCTGTCATCCAGCTATTATTCGTGGGCGGTGTACCAACCGCATCTCCAGCTAACAAGTCGATGACATAAATGCACAACAGTCACCCTGGCATATCGCGAGTGGAGATCGCGAGTGGAGCTCAATATCTCAACACTCCCCCTTGAGCTCAATTCCAAATCCTGCACTGTGAAAGCCAAAAGAACTCTAGTACAAAGAAATAGGAGAACCCTATATGTGGGTCTCAAACCAAACTCAGCTAACTAAGTTGGCATACTAACTGAGCCACGAACTAGAGTACATAAGGATAGCTATCATCTAGCTATTATTCATGGGGGGTGTACCAACCGCATCTGCATCTAACAAGTCGGTGACATAAATGCACAACGGTCACCCTGGCATATCATGAGTGGAGCTCGATATCTCAACACTGTCAGGCCAAGTGATAGCTTCACATCATGGGACGGGATTTCAAATTGCATTTCATAGTGGAGAAGTTTGGGATTAGATAAACACAAATTTTTCAAAGTGGGAGGATTTTGAAATCAAAGGGTAGAGAAAACTTATACCTAAAGGAGTCAAGAAAGAAACCCAAACCTTGAAGGCATTACCTGAAGAGATTTGAGCCACATCATGGAAGAGCATGCAAGGAATGAAAGATGAGGTTCTATTTAAGTCCTGTCCTTGGCAGAGTGGTGTCTAGGAATCTCTCTTTGGATGAAATCATGGCTATCGGATGTGGTTTGCATGGCTTAGATAAGATATTTCCTAGTTTTCCACCATGCTTTATGAATGCCCATTAAAAGATATGCATTTGTTAGCTTCTAGCCATGAAAATGACATCCAAAGGTCATGACACTTTGCACAAGCCTTAAACTAGCAAGTTCAAGCCTTTGCAAAGTATCATGCCCATTGGATGTTATTTGCTTGTCTTGGCATGGATATTTCTCATGCGTGAGTAACTCCTTGGACATGTCCTCTATCCAAATGTTGCATTTGTATCTCACAACTAGATTGATTCTCTACCATAGCAATGAAATGTGTAAACATAGTGAACACTTCTGATTTTTTTTGTAGTACAAACACCCAAGTGAATTTTGAGAAGTCATTTGTAAAAGTAACAAAATAGCAAATTCATAAATTGTTCATCTTTGGTAGGGCAACAACATCCTCATAAGACTTTGGAGGAACCACACTTGTAGCCAATGGAGGTCGTTTTTAAGGAGCGGTGCACTCAAACCATGCCCACTTGTGGGTGCACTCAATCCATGATGGCCTGAAAGAGAAGGTGCTCTTAATCCATGTGAACCTGTGGGAGCTCTTAACGCATGTGAACCTGTGGGAGCTCTTAATCCATGTGTACTAGAGCCAAATTTTTCAGCTTCAATACAGGAAGATCCCTTTCCATTTTATTTTGAAGAACCTATTCATTTGATTGGTGATGTTGTGGTATCTTCTTCAAAACCCTCCTCTATCTGCTCCTTAGAATCACTATTGGAAGTTGATACCTCCATCTCCTTGATTGTTTCATCAACCTCCACAATTTGATTTTTCAAGTGATAAATAAGATATTGGATACACAAGACAAAATTGAATCTCTCATAGTATTCAAAAGAAAATTACATAAAGATAGAAAATTAGAAATTACAGATGGATAGTAACTAACCCTCCATCTTTGATTTGTTTTAATTGTTTCGCTATAGTGGGCAGAGTAACAGCTTTGAAAGAGAACAGCATTTCAACACTTTCCTCATTGGACTCACTTCTTGCAATATCTTTGATCTTTGTTATTGGCTTAAAAATTGATCTTCTAGTGAGAAGTACCTTTGGAAGCAACAAAGCCATCTCATCCGTATCAGTGTCAACTTGGATGGTCCATTTTGAATCTATGTTATTGTGTACTTCCACTATGTCCCATAATTTTCAAATTTGCAATGAACCTTCATCAAAACGAGCAGGAACGTCATAAACCTGCTAAAGCTATTGCACCTCAAGACTTGGATCCTTTGCACTTTTATTTGGTTCCTTGGTGCCTTTCTTTTCCAACCTTATCTTTCGGATCCTAGTGGGAGCATCCTCTGATGTGGGTTTTCGAAAGACACGGATTTCTCTGAAAGCTTGTTTGTTCCCATGATACCTACAAAAGACAAAAAATGTCAAAATATTTATGATATCATGTTGAGAATATCTCAAGTTGAAAAAAAAAAAACTAATACAGTAAGCTTGATGGTTTCTAAAAATACTTTGAGCTTCTAACATAAACATTATTCATGGAAAAGGATCTTGACATGCTTATTATTGAAACATGATTTTGGATAGCTTTATAGATAGAAATATCGCTTTGTGTGGGTCTCGACGGTGACTCACGTGTCACGGGGATGTTGAAGAGATGCCGATGGAGCCTCCACTCCAAGATACTCTTTGTAAGAGCAATGCAAGGCATGAACCATCCGCAAGTGTCACTCAAGCGACCTCCAGATTGTTGCAATGTGTTTCCATGAGAGAAAGATGGAAGGGTGAGATGGGAGAAGAAAGGGGAGAAGGGACGAAGAAGGAGAAGGAGAAGGAAAGAGAAGAGTGAAGGGGGATGGAGTGGCAAACACAAGGGCACTACAATGGAAACAAGGGAACAACCAAAACACTCTCTTGAAAGAGAAGAAGGAGGTTGTATTCAAACTTGTGCAAACAACAATGAAGACCAAAGTCAACACTTTGGCCTTTTATACATGTCAACTTTTGAAGGGACGGCCAACCCTTTTACTTTTAGCACTCTCCTTCTCTTTACAACCAAAGGATCTTGGGCCCATAGGGTGCCAAGGAATATTGCTATTCTTTCCATCTCTCCCTACTAGCGGAAATAGCACTTATGTTAACCATTTTAGAACACTTGGGACAAACCTGGCATTAGGAGGAGTTCCTAACCGTTTCGCAAATAGCGCTTGTGTTAGCTTTGCACCTCCAAGGCTTAGGCGATTTGGGGCTCAAACTCCCTGAGTTCCCTCATGCCTTAAGTCATTCGGGGTTCGAAGCCCGTGCATGAGGCTCAAAATCTAGAGTGGTGAGGCTTAACTTCCGTGAGACACTTAATAGCAACTTGCAGCTAGAATCTACAATCGTGGTAGCTAGAACCTATAAGTTTGCCATTGGAATATACCACCTGCGAACGTTGCCTGGATGCTTTAGCTTGGGGATATTTGGGGATCAAACTCCGTGAGTTTGAGTTGTACTCCTTCCATGGCTATTTCCATTAATGTAGATCTAAAATGTGCACATTGCCTGCAGTCTTTGGCCTTGGGGTATTTGGGGATCAAACTCCTTGAGCTTGTCCATTGAGGTAGATCATGAAGACTAATCACCTCTAATCACTGATTATTGATTACCCTGCATTTGGTGACTGTACTCTATGGATGTTAACATGCCCCCCTTCTTGTTGTTGATCTGTTCAGCCGCGCTGGAGGAGGTGTGTCGTGAGGACTGTCTATTGGACTACATAGCGGTCCAACTGTTGTGGAGTGAGAGTGGTCGATGTGGCTTTGGCTCTTGGATGGAGGCCAATGCTGACTGTTTCATCACCGTGGAGGTCTTTGATGAGGATGGGCTCCTCCTAAACCCATTTGCCCTTGTTCTGAGAATCCATCTGTTGGAGTTGCAGTTGTCAGCTCTTGAATTCTTGTAGCTGGCGGTCCTCATATTCTGTAAGCAGTTGGCTTGCATCCAAGTGCACATGACCGGCTAGAGTGGCATTAGGCATTGTCCTTGCTCGCTTGGACTTGACCTCTATCTCTTTGGGCTCTATCTGTGCTGGCCATATGGTGGATTTTTTAGCCAACCCGAAGCCGACTGGTGGATGCTATTGTAGTAAGTAGTAGAGAACCGGCATGTACAGCATGGGGTTGCCGATTACTTTCCCATGTGTCTTGAGGTTGTCCCTCATTTGGCTATAGAAGTAGTCTACCCATTTTGTATCATGGGGCTCCACCAAGCATAGCACGATATTTGGCATGATGGACTGATGGTGGTTTGTGTGCTTCACTTGTGTGAGCCATTGCAAGGATCTTGCCGGTATTTCCACCTCGGGCTTGTGAAGGGTGGCAAATTAGAGCTGACCCTTGCTCTTCTAGCAATCATAGTGGTAGACCTTGCTGAGGGCATCCATCTTCTTCTTCATGCAGTACTTCTCGCAAACGACTAGCAAGCCAAAGGCAGCAGTACCACATCCTGATTGATCTGGAAGGGGTGGGTAGTGCCTATTGAATCTCGCTAGATGCCAATGTTGGTGTTGCTATTGTATGCTTGGAGTTATTTTGCCAACAACTTAAGAGCAACTTCATGTCTAGGTGGCATGGGAGGCGGGGTCTGCCACTCTGCTCAGGCCAACAACTTTGAGCACATCCTAGCCTCCACCCCTGGTTCCTTCAGTGCTGCATAGGTTGCCACTTTATGGTAGTGGAGGGCATAGTCGTGACCCTCGTAAGGAAAGCGCGAGTACACAACGCACACGTCCAATTCTTGGAGACATGTTTCCCCAAGCGATGAGTGCGATTGGGAGTGCACAACCTTCTATTCGCCTGCTATTGGAGCCGGGGTGTGCTTTCTTGATCTTAAGGGGGGCATACAAGCTACTATTGTACCCTCCTGGGTGGCATGTCTGTTGGACACTTCTTCTTTCCCTTGAAAATCTTCTATGGGGAACTAGGAAGGCATACAGATTGTTGTAGAAGGACTGCTTGGGAAGCTGAGGGGCCAGTGGCCTATGGGATAGGGCAAGGGTGGAGTCCCAACTCCATTTCGAATTCAAAGAATCTATGTTTAGGATCCATTGGAAAGAGTGATGCTAGTTAAGTGATGAGGGAGTCGGTGGATGAGGAAGAGCGTGAGGACATAAGTGTTGGGGTAAAGGGCAGTGGGCCATACTCATATATATATGATAGAGGAATAAGCTGGAGTAGCTTTTGCTCCACCACTTTTGGTGTCTCCTATCCCTTTGTGTGTGCTCTCCTCTCTCACAACTGGTATCAGAGCCCATGGCGTTCGACCTATGAGGAGCTCGGCGAGAGGAGAACGGGCACTGCTTCGAGAGATCTACCAGGAGCTTTGGAGAGCTTGATTCTCTCATTCACGGAGAGATTTTGGGTAGACATCATCCAAATCTATTTGCTCTACAATGCAGCTGCAAGAATCACTTTGGGTTATCTTCCAGCGCTCCAGTGCTCTGGCAACCTAGCGTTGGAAGGAGACTGCTGTCCGTTGGTCTTGACGGTGTCTCATGGGAGGCTATCGTTGGCTGTTGATGCATCCTTTGCAGCAAGTGGCTGGCCGTTTCGTGCTTGTTGGAGGCATTGCTTCGTAGATACTTGCTGGAGATCGTTGACATTGGTGTTTCGCAACTCACGAGTGGATATCGTTGGAAGCTGTCGTATGAGTCTTAGAGGCAGCTTGTGTCTTGGAGCTCGGTCGTAAAAGCACCGTTTAGGCTTGCTGCTGTTGCCAAGGCTAGAGCTTTGAGCGATGCACTCTTGAGGCTGAGCCTTCATTGGAGAGCGTTGTTTGGAGAGGGCTGTAGGGAAGCTCTTTGTAGATGCAGCTACTACAGATGGCTCGTGAGCCACTGCGAGCTCTTAGATGGAGTAGATAGGAGTCTCTTTCTCTCCATACCCTTATCCTTCCTGTGAGCAAAGGAAGAGCAGCCCAGTGATAGCAACAACATCCACTTTGGAGAAAAAGAGAGAGTTCTTTGTTTTTAGTCTGGAAATCGGACAGTATTTCAGACAGTAAAAGTGAGCAGAATGCTATTTGCAAATCCATAAGGATTTAGGCTCGGTGCCCAACAGAGGAGTCGGAGAACTTTGGAAAGGCTACGTTTTCTCTGTTGACAGCTCGGTCATCCGAGTTTACAGTACAGAGTTATTTACTGTCCAAAATAGGGACAGTTCGTGATCAGTGTGCAGACAGCCATTTTGCAGACTGTATATCTTTTCACTTGTGCAGAATCTGCCACTGCGTTCGACTAGAGAGTTGTAGATCCTTCAAAACACTACAACTTTGCTGTTGGACGCAAGTTGATCCAATTTTTGGATTAAAAGATATTGCTGTTTAAAGACAGTGAAAGCACAAGTACAATGCCATTTTTCTTTTTGCAGATGTCACAAGGGTACAACGGATGCATGATATTGTCGCTTACTTGGATAAACAAATGATATAGTGGTACATGCCATTTGGATGCCATTTTGGTTGTCAATTGACACATTTTGGATGCATCATTCCTCACATGCTGTGAGAGGTCTCAAGGTTGAACAGAAAATACGCCTTGGTAACATTTGTGAGGTGTCTTGATGCTGAGTTCAATGACATTGATAGTCACTTTGCACTGATTTGGTTGGGCATTGTACTTGCCATTTTGCTGGTGTTGCAGTTGACATACGGGGTGATCTGCTGGATGCATTTTGACCATTTTTGGGGCTGTTTTTTTGCTGGAGCAGATGAGTGCTGTAAAGGGCAGCAAACATTCGAGGAAGCTGCTATTGCTGTTTTTATGACAAAATAGTCATTTTTAGGACTAAATATCTCTTTCCTGGTGCAGAATTGCACTTTGTGCCGAACTGGAAAGTTGTAGTTCACAGAACACACTACAACTTTGCTTTTGAAAGCAAGTTGATCCGGTATAAGCTGCAGGAGTTGTAGCCTCTGCAAAACCACAAAAAGTTGCAGTCTACTGTCTATCTGTGACCAATGTGCAGGAAGCTGTTTTTCAGGTGAGAATATCTAAGAATCCACAAGGATTTTGCTCTTGAGGTCAACTGACAAGTTGTAGATCTTTCTACCAACTACAACTTTGCTGTTTACAGCTTTGGCATCCGATCTTTCAGTGAAAAGATATCGCTGTTCAAAAACAGGGACAGCGTGTTATTTTGCCCAAAGTGGCTGTGAGGTATTGTTGTAGGGATTTCTCTTGCACAACAGTGAATTGGGAACTCACAGTAGGATGGTGTACAGGGTGTAGACTGCCATGCATATGAGTTTTATACTCGTATATGCCGGATGTATGACCATGATAGTGTTATGTTACGGCATGATGGGCTGAAATGTCCTGATGGGCTGAATTACAGCCTTGATATGCACTCCAAAGGTCGATCAATTGGTAGAAACAGGTCATGTTCAAGGGGGAATTCCAAGAGCAAGTCTAGCTCTCGGACTTGTGTTAGATGTTTCTATTGTGGAAAGTATGGCCACATGAAAAAGTACTGCTGGAAATGGCTAAGAAAATGCAGAATGATAGGAAGAAGGAGAAGAAGCATGTTGAGCCTCAAGGCGTGGATGCCAGGGTTTCCACTGACAGTAGCAGTGATGAAGGCATTCTTTTGTCTATGTCTGACACCTCCTTCTTGGCCACTGATGTACCCATTCTTGATGATTGGATGTTAGATCCATGTGCTTCATGTCATATGACCCCTCATAGGTCATGGTTCAGTGCATATCAGGAATGCATTGTGGAGAGTGGTTTGATGGGCATTGATCATTCTATGGATGTCTATGGTTATGGGGATATCCACCTTGTTATGCCTAGTGGCTCTATTCTTGTTCTACAGAGGGTTAGACATATACCAGGACTTGCTACGAGCAAGATCAGTACTGGACAGTTGGTTGAGGCAGGTTATCATGTCTCTTTGGGTGATCATGCATGGAAGATTGCTAAAGGCAATCTGGTTATGGCTAGGGGATCACGGGTTGGATTCTCTTATGCATTGCATGTATCAAGTGTCCAGGATAAGATGCTTATGATTAGTAAGCAGCCATCAGCTAGTTTATGGTATGCTAGACTTGGACATATGTCTACTGCAGGTATGGAAGCCCTGACAACATTGAGATACATTCCTGTTATGGATGTCTCTCAAATTTTATGTCATGATTGTGATGATGGTCAGCAGTCAGGATCCTCCTTTGTGAGGAAGATAGTCAGTAAGAGGTATCTTGAGCCATTGCAGTTGGTTCATAGTGCAGTTTGTGGGCCTATGCCTACCGTTTCACTGGGTGGCGCCTCTTACTTTGTGACATTTATTGATGCTGCTACAAAGTACATATGGGTATATCCGATTCGGCAGAAGCATGATGTATATGATACATTTCAGCACTTCTTGGGTAATGCTGAAAATCAGTCAGGAAAGAAGCTATTGAGCTTGATGGCTGATGGTGATGCAGAGTTTACCTCTTCTAGATTTCAGCATCTATGTGATACACTTGGTATCAGGAGGGTGTTGACCACTCCTTCTCTTTCTGCTCATGATGCCTTGGCAGAAGGCATAAATCGGATTCTATTGGACAAGATTGGTAGCATGCTACGATATGCAGGTCTTACCGAATGCTATTGGGCTGAGGCATGTAAGACAGCTGCATACTTGCTTAACAGGTCACCCAGGAGATCTCTGAATGGTAGAGTGCCATTTGACTTCTTGACAGGCAGGGAACCATGTTATGAGCATTTACGTGTGTTTGGTTGCGAGGCTTATGCTCATGGTTCCCGATCGAGGAGGTGTATCTTCCTTGGATACAGTGAGTCTAGTAGGGACTATAGGTTATGGGATTCTTCAACTAGAGAGTTGATACGCAGCCATAATGTCTATTTTAGAGAGGATGCTATGTTTAGACAGCCCAGGACTGTGGATAGTAGGAGAGTGGTGTTCCAAGAGGGTGTAAGTGCACTGATACCTCCGAATTCTATGCAGGGACAGCCCATATCCCTTGGAGTGGGAGGTTTTTCCCACGGTGAGCAGGTTATAAAGTTGGTACAGCCACGATTACTTCCTGATTTTGGTCAGAGACGGTCATATGTCTCTAGTATTCCACAGGTTTATACTCCTATGGAGATTGTTGATGCATCTTCTATGGAAAGTTGCAATTTACTCCTAGGATGTAGAGTGCCTCTTGCAGATGAGGATGAGGCTATGCATGGTGAGGAGGATACCTTGGCTAATGATGCCCGGTATGATCCATTGGCTGGTTATGCTAGGACAGATGTGGTTTCTGCAGTTATTGACTCGGGTCATATTGCGCATGGGCAGAAATCATTGATGTGTTTGCTTCGTAAGTGCCTCCATGGCCATAAGCAATCCCCTCGAGCTTGGCTTCGTAGGTTTGATACCATTATGAGAGCTCAGGATGTGATGTGCAGTGAGACAGGTTATGGTCTCAGTATTCAGGAGGTTGCTATCCTTCTAAGGTTACTTGCCATATGGTTCCTTATGGACAGGGATGCTTTGCAGTGGGCGCTGCATGGTCTTGATGATGTTTGTCAGATACTTGGTTGTTTCAGTATGGAGAGGGGGAAGTTACTGAGTACTCCATTACCTGTATTGGCTCCATACTTGAAACACAGCAGGTTTGACGATCACAGATCAGTTGAGCAGCAAGTTATGGTTGATATGGCAGCCATAGTACTTCATGCATCCATGACTGTGTTGAGACTTGGTTCTCACATGTTTGCCATTGGGGCTACACTTCCGGTTCTTGCTTCCGTTGCAGTGGGAGTTGGTAGCATGATTATGGCAGATTTTGGCAGTAGGGAAGCGGTTGTGGACATCAGGTCCTTATGCTTCCAGGAGCAGCATGCAGGTGATGCAGGTTGGGTAGACCAGCAGAGCTCTATTGTAGGGCATGTGCTTATGGTCATAGGTGGTACAGAGACATTTTCTTTGCACAGTGACAGTGCGGGTGCTATGGACTTAGCACAGGAGCACGTGGTGGTGAGAGTTCACTCTCCTAGTGAGATCTGGCATGAGATCTTGGTTGACAGGCATCTACAGCTTGTCATTTTCTATCTTGCAAACCTGATGTCTGCTAGCAGCTTATCCTCTATGCACTTTGCACATTGTAAAGTGCCGATGGGCATAGGATGACGGTCTGGTCATCTTGTTTTTCAGCCTATGGCTGATTGTATTGTATGTGTACTATACTCCCTTAAAGGCACACTGCCTTTAAGTGGGAGGTTGTTGGGGTAAAGGGCAGTGTGCCCACCCACTTGTACAGTGCCCATGTATACTCATATATATATGATAGAGGAATAAGCTGGAGTAGCTTTTGCTCCACCACTTTTGGTGTCTCCTATCCCTTTGTGTGTGCTCTCCTCTCTCACATAAAAAGGCTGTCTAGATGGTAGAGGGAGAGGGCAGGAGGCTGTGAGAATTCTGGGCAAATTTTGCAAGAGTCTGGGGAAACATCTATGGCAATGACTCGACAGGATAAGACCTATTTATATAGATTTTGCATCCCCATGGCTGGCAGGATCCTTCAATGGCGACGGTCTACAGGGTAAGTTGATGGCAATGGTTGATGGGGTGGGTCGATGATGATGGTCAGCGGGGTAAGTTAATGGCGACATTCGGCAGGGTAGGTCGATGGGGACGGTTGGTGGGGTATTGCTTTGGCGACGGCTGGTGTGATATGAAAAAAGATCATGATCGGCGTCATACGGGATGGTGACAGTCGGTGGGATCTAAGATCATGACACAGGCGATGGGATTCTTCTTTGAAAACAACCGATGAGATACTTGATGGTGCAATTGGGCAGGATTCGAGATGGCGACGATCGACGGGATACTTCCATAACAATGATTGGTGGGATATTGACTGTGTAGAGAAGTAAAAGAGAGGGGGGGGTGTGAAGGTGAGTGGGAGAGGGAGTGAGTGGAGTGCATTTGTGCGGTGTGGGACTAATTGTGAGGCCAGCATGCAAGATGGTGACCAAATGCAAAAATGGACATATTGACCCTAAACACCTAGTGCTGGCCGTGGATGTGTGTGCATGCTTGTGTTCGACAGTGACTTGTGGGCTACGGGTGCATTGGGTGAGATGCCTATTGTACTAACTAACCTAGACCTAGACTTGATGATTATGAGGAATGCGTTGTGGGCGAACGTCGTGCTTCCACATAGCATGTTAAAGGCCATGTAGAGTAAGTGTCCAGCTTGTGTTTTACCTTGGATGCCAGAGGCACATTAGAGTTGGGCTTAGTTTTTGTGACGTGGTCCGTTTTGTTGGGGGGAGCGGGTCCTTATGAGGCCCACCCTTGGTGTAGACCCTTGCTTTCATGAGTAGGTCGGTACCGTCGGAGGTGGTACTATCACAATTACTTTCGAAGGTTTTTCTTTGGAATTAGAGGGAGGTTCTTGTGTAACACCTCGTAGGGGAGGGGTTGCGCTGCTCCCTGGCTACCCTTGGCGATATTTGTGTTGAGTCGTACTATTCATGGTAATAGTGCATACTCGATACCTTGCAGCTGTCCTGCTGCATTTGGTTCATCGGTAGGTTCTTGTGGTGTTGCATCTTGGAATGAAACGGGTTCTTGTGTTGCTGCCTTCAGAACCTTTGTGGCTTGTACCCTCGTCTTCAAGATCCAAGTGACCTTCTTGCTTTGGCCACCCAAGTGTTTGGTGCTGATAGAACTGTTGGGGGAACCTGGTGATGGAGGAGGTGGATTAGAGCTTGAAGTTCAAAGCACAAGCTTGACCTGATGATGTGGTCTTCTTCTTGTAATGAATGGGTTTGAAAGAGACATTCCTGGGGCGATTGGGGTCTTCTATGTTGCTTGGACTTCCTCTGGGCATTGGGACCGATTGGAGTGACGTTGGGCACAGAAGATAGCCTCTTGTACTTGTTGTTCACAAATATCCTGAGCAGATGATGGTAGTGGTGGTGGAGTGGCCAATGGCACTAGTTTACCACTGTGGCAACTAGCTTTCTTCTCCCTTCAGGGTGGGACCTTTGTTGGGGTGTTGGAGGTGACTAGTGCTTCTGATTTGCCCTCTTGTGTAGCTTTGTTGTCATGGGCTGGAGAGGGTGGAGCTATACTTGGTCCACACAATGGGACTACCGCTATTTGACCATCGTTTGTGAGTGAAGTAGTCCGAGCATGCTAGTCGATTTGATAGTTCATGGTGTAGCACCAGGTTCTTCCCAGTATAATCTGTTTGTCAGTTGCTTCTATGGGGAGAACATAAAAGCATATATCCACTATGTGGCAAACAACCGTTAGACTTAAATTCACAAAACCTAAGGTTTGTAGGAGTTGGCCCTTTATAGCTCTTACTAAAGTGACGGTGAGGGTTAGGGGTACCTGTAACTTTTCCCATACCTCACAGGAGGAGATGTTGTGGCTCTGGATCTACAAGTTCTTTGATGTGCATGCATAGAACTTACAGTTGAACAAGCAACCTAGCTCACTCTACTATTAGTTCATCCATTAGTTGCATCTGTTCAGTCGTTGCCTTAAGTAGTGTCATTTGCTTACGCTATCGGAGCTTAGCGTTATGAGTTATGGCCTCCTCGATGGGTTGGCGTTTCATTCTGGCCACCTCGGCCTTATGTTCTTTTTCTCTATGCACAGCTTGAAAGGTGGAGAGAGTGAGTGGGCCATAGTATCTTTTTAATCTGCTCCCATTAAGGTAGCCATCCAATTCTGTCCCATCAAGGGTGGCTATTTGGCACAACCCTTGGGGAGTGATCTCAACCTCGTGGTAGGGACCCATACCAAAGTACTTTAGCTTGTGTATGGTATTACAGACACCATATAGGAGTGCCAAATCTCCCTCTACCAGGTCCTTGTTCTTGAGGTTGTGATCGAACCACTTTTTATGCCATCCCTTTTCTACCCAGAGAGAGTAGGCTGCACGCAACCTTATCCCTTCTAACCTAATATACTGGCAATGTCCTCCTCTAGTCTTTTCCAAGTCTCTATCTTTGGAAGCATGGATTTTTCTTGAGGATTTAATTTAATTTTCTTGGCAGATTTGGGCTCTTCTAGGCTAGCTAACAGCTCTTCTCCTGCTAAGGGTGTATCCCATAGGCATTCTGGCAAATATTGGCCATGCATAGCCATGGTAGCTTTAGCTTTGGAGTACTTAGCATCTTCCAAAGCTTGAAGCATGGCTTGCTTTGTTTTTTCTTCCTCATGCTAGCTGTCTTGCATTGCTTTGGTGCATTCCTCTCGGTACTAAACCATTACCTCTGGGTTTCTCATAGCGATCTGGCTGGAAGCCATGAGTGGAGCAGATGCGCCCATGATATCTTTGTACCGTTCTTGGCTACACTCCTCATAGCATGAGAATCCCTACCCATAGTATTTGTCTTTACTAGCAACTGCATTGTTTTGAGATACCAAACAAGTTGCTGGTGTTTTTTTGAATCCTGAACGTTATTGATAAAAAATTAATTCTTATGTGTCTCTAGTGGCCCGAATTCCTTCTACATGTCAAAATCGACATGCTTTCTTATACACAACCTGCTCGTTGATAATGTGTAGTTGAAAGATTTATGCTATAATTTTAGGGGAAACCATTACATTCTCTGCAAGCATACCTCCACTTCTTTGGAAACTCTTGTATTGTGCCATTGGATCGTGGGTTGCCTTCCATGACATCCAAGGTAAGCTCCCATGATACAATAAACTGATTTTCTTTATCCACTTTTGGTGTTTGGAGAGATCCAATGATACCTTGAAGTTTGCAAAGCTAGCCATGCGCATCTACTTCTTTAGTGCAGGAAGGGGTGGTTCTCCCTCCGATTCAGTCTCCTCCGAGTCCGCTATGAGTATATCCTTTTCCCCATCCAAGATCTAGCATGGGCTTTTCTGAGCAGGGGTGAGAGACTTCTTGGGACCCATGTTTCCATCAAGGAGCGTTGTATCACTTAAGAGCTCAAGGGTTGGCTCTAGTGTTTTGAGGCACTTGGAAGTGTGGGTCGAGGGATTCTCTTTTGCATCGATGTGTCGTAGCAATGGATGGTTAGTCAGTTTGACATGTAGGGAACTAGAAATGCATTTTGACGATTGGGAGGGACTAGTGTTGATCTTGCGTTTGGCACTACGGGTGTTATACTCCATGATGAAGTTCATTGGGCAAGGGTTGGAGAGGATGGCGATTGTGGGAGTGAGAGCCTTATCCAAGGGAAGAGGCTTCTCAATAGGACTTGGGTGAATACCTTGTACATCCTTGGGTGGTGCGGTCAGTAGGGAGAATCCAATATGCATGGCATAGATTGCTTTGGTTTTTGGTGGAGAGTTGGGGCACTATTGGAGTTTGTTTAAACATAAAAGCTAGGTTGGATGCCAAATCAGTGGTCGGATCGGATGTGTAGTCTTTTCTTTTGCCTGAAGCGGATCAGAATCAGACATCTCAATCGGATCGGAATCGGACATCTCAATCGGATCAAAATTAGAGTGTTGTCAGAGCAAACTCAGAGAGACTCATTGGGTTAGAGTCAGAGTCAGGTTAGACATTAGGATTCATGTTGCACTTGTAGGGTGGATCGAAGTCAGAGTCGTTTTTCCACTCACGCGTGCTCATTGAATTGGAATCGAAGTCAGAGTTGGACACACTGGTTGGACACACTGGTTGTGAAATCAGATTGTACTTGGAGTTTTCAATTGTGGGCATCATAACTGTTGGATTGGAGTTAGACCCTTTGTGTCGGACTCGTGTCGGATCGCCATTGGGTCTAGGCTTTCCACTATGGCTACGTCTGCTAACTCCCATGTACCTTCACCACTTATGTGATTTGATCTGTATGGTTTAGAGCATAGCTGAGTTTTGTTGGAGATGAGACAACTTGTTTTGTGTTGGTCCGATTGTCATCGAACTGTCGGAGTCTATTGTACACAAATCCTTCAACCTGAATAGTTGAAACACAAACATTATCTTGATTGATGTCAGTAGAGAGTTGCAGAGAGATTGTATTTATCATTAGTTGAGTGGGATTAGGACCAATATAAGGTTTTAGCCTGAAACCATTCACTAGTCTGTCAAATGCATTGCCAGAAAGGTCAGCCATTTGGAAGGTGCCTTGATCAAAAGCCTCAAGTACCCCTAATGTGAACATCAACACTAAATCACCCTTCTTGAACAACTTGAAATTTATGTTTCTATTAATCCATGTTGCCCTCCTTTTCTGAATAATACCGGCTTTGTGAGATTGTGAGCCTATCCTCATCCAATAGTAGAAGTTGTTCTAATCTGGCATTGATCAAATCAAGGTTCATCTCTTTCGTCGGACTCTGGCACTCTTTTGCATATGCTCCTCAAATTGAGTTTCAGCTTCTAGGATGGTCTGTGCAGTTGATTTCTGACTGTTCTCTTGTAGGGCATCATCTCTATCTGCATGATTGTCATTTTTCATTTTGTGGTTGGTAGAATCTGCCTCCGAGTGCTTTTTGATAGTGTTCTATTCTATAGTGGCCGGCTATAGGTCAGGCTATTGTATTTGTTGATATGAGCATGTATATTGATCAAAGATTTTGATTAAATCAATTTCAAATATGGGGAAAACAATAGGATTTATCCTAAGGAAAATCTCCTCCTCATCTTGCTCAAATTCTGATATCGTGTTGATGCCCTCTACTTGTACTGGCTTAACTTGTCTTGGAAAACTTATCTTTGAAGAGAGATCGATCTTAAACTTCTTTTTTACTTTCTTGATGATTATTCTTTCTTATCCCCAATCTTGTTTCACTTTGGTAGCTCTCAGCCATGGCCTCTACCCCCACCAATAACATGGAATAGGCACAATCTCTTTCCTCCATCTTCAGTATAAGAAATATGAGTGTAAAGGATAGTCCCATTATGCTACTTTCCTGTCCTCTTAGTATGCCAAGAGGTTGTATTATTCTTTGATTAGCCGTTCTAACGTAAAATGGGACCAATGCAAGTTCATTGCAACAAAATTTCTTAAATAGATCCTTAGAGAGGATGTTACCCCTGATCCTCCATCTACCAATCATGGATGTTTTTATCGAAGCTATGCTTATATATTAATGGAAAATCTTGGCAAAAGTTTATCGAGCTCATTTTTTTAGTTTCACAATACTGAAAGAACGTAGTACACTATTATGTATTTTCTTTTGAAATTTGAAGTAAAAACTATTAATCTTGGTGAAGCTTTAAATTTCTTTGCATAAAAGTTTCAAATCCTCGCGAGTCTTTCAAACATTTATTTTTATTAGGGAATACAAACTTTCAACACCAATATAAAAATTTAGCTTCTTATTGAAACTAACTTGAAAAAATCTTCAATGCTACCAATACTTCTGGTATCCTTTGCCTTTTATAATCCACATCTATGAGTGGGACTTGGTAATCCACTTCTTCAATGGTGGATGTATAAATGTATGGTGTTTCATCTTCATCTTCACTCTGTGGTTGATATTTTGTTTGAGAAATGTCCTTAGAATGCAAACTCTAACATAATTGGTTCTTGAATGCTGGAACAAGATTCAGAAGTTAATCCAATGTGATCTGAACTTTGGATTCCAAAAGCTCTTTAAAGAAGAGTGTAGGGTCTTCATGTTCATATTTTGCCTTTTGCTGCATCTGACTTCTGTTCTTCAATGTGTTATTTATAAGTGGAACAGCTTGCTCCTCTTTGATTTCCATCAACTTGACCTGGGCACCTCTGTTTTTCTGCTCTGCTGAGTCTGAGCTTTGTTCTGACCACAAAATCCATTTTTTCTTTGGGAATATATTTTAGGCTAGAAGAAGCTTCTACTACTGTATGTGTATATGGAACCTTGTTAGGTTGTTGAATGCTGCTTTGCCGTAGTGTATGATTTGTATTTTCATGTCAGATGGTTTTAGTCGAAAGATTGTTGGATGAGTTGTCTGAGGTCAATCTTAGACTGACCCTTGTTTTGGAGATGTGATGTTCTTGCATCTATTGTTGCATTATTCTCAAGTTCTTGTTGTAGAACTTTATTTTGGACTTGTGCTGGATTGTGCCAATTCATTGGCTTTTTCATCTCTCTTGGTGCATCTCTAAGGTGGGGCATTGGCTTTGTACCTCTACATCTTGTGAATGCTAGTGCCTATATATTCCTTTGATTTCTTTGATTTTGTTGATTGTAATCCTCATTGATAGGAGCCAAGTACACAATATGAACACGTGGTGGTGGCTACTGCCTTGCTTATTTTGGTTACCTCTTGCATTATAATTGATTATAGGTATTTCTCTTTCTCTTGTGTGTTTGCACCAAAGTTCAAATTATGGTCCTTGTCCATTGTTGAGATATCAAGCTCTATCCCCGACATATCTCCTGGATGACTATCATTTATGTCACCGCCTATGTTAGTTGTACTCGTGGTGTAGTTAGACTACCACGTATGTTTTTGGTTTGGGTTCACATATGAACCACGTATTCTAGGTTTTGACATATAGGGTATTTCCCTCTTCTATTGTATTGTTGTTGTGTGCAAAAGTGAAGAAAGGCTTCACCCTCCAACCTTGTGTCCTCTCTCTTTTGTGTGTTGTGAAGAAAGCTGAACTTGAGTCTCCTATCTCTCTCCCTTATTCTTTACATGGTATCAGAGCCTTGTTCGTGGTAAGGAGCTCAAGAAAGCTAGCCAAGTTTCTGGTGTCCTGGTAAGAGGACCAGTGTAGCTTTCCTATTTCGAGTTTGGGAGCAAATCTCTGCAGGTAGCACAGCCAGAAGTGCAGGAGTGCACTGCTTCAGATTGAGAGGCCCTTCGCGGTGCGGCGAAAGCGCAGTATATGCTGTGGGGCCGTTTTGAAGGCGGAAGTTCTTCGCAGGCACTCGGAAAAAGGCCCTGTTTTTGCTGTGCGACCACCGCGCGGCTAGTCGGTGGAAAGGTGCCATAGAAATTGCGTCGTATGCCTATGTGCAGAGATATTGGGAGTTGCAGATTCATGCCTGTTGCCTGTTGATGCAAAATCGTCACGAGGAAGTGACTGTGTGGTGAAATACCACTTTCGTCAGTGTTGCAGATCTGCCCCTGTGAGGCTCTTTGCAGAAGTTTTGCTATTTGCCCTTCTGAGGCATTTGCTGTGTTTACAGGTTGCTGTTGCAATTCGTGATTTGTAAAATGTCTGAGAATCTGTCTACCATTGTCAGTGAGAAGCTTGACAAGAACAACTTCCAAGCATGGAAGTTCAGGATGACAAACTTCTTTATGGGAAAGGGAGTTTGGGATTACATCAGTGGTGAAACTGCAGAACCAGTTTTGGGTGCTGCTCCCACTCCTGCTGAATTGAAGGCCTTTAAAGAATGGCATGAAAAAGCCAGAAAATGCCTGTATTGGCTGTCCGTTAGCATTTCAGATTCTATGATTGTGCATATACAGGATCTAGAGACGCCTAAGGAGGCATGGGATACATTGGTGAAGCTGTATAGCACAAATACCAAAGCACGGAAGATGCAGCTAAAGCAGGAGTTGCACAATGTGCAAAGGAAAAATATGAATATAAATGAATATTCCTTGAAGGTGAAAGGCCTTGCAGATTCTCTTGCCTCCATTGGAGCACCTGTTGATGATGAGGACTTGGTGTCCGTGACCTTGAATGGTCTTGGGAAAGATTATGCACAATTTCGGACATCCATTGGAGTCCGTGAAACATTTCCTGATTTTCAGGAACTTATTGCTCTCTTGCTGAGTGAAGAGCAAAGGAATGGTGGTTCAGCCACCTCAACTTCTCAAGAGACTGCTTTCTACTCGAATACAGGTAGAGGCAGGGGTAGAGGAAGAGGCCGTTCTGGTGGCCGTGCAGGAAATCAGAACCAACAGCAACAACAGGAAAACCAGTCCTATGGAGGAGGACGTGGTAGTTCTAGAGGCAGGGGGAGCCAAAGAGGCCGTGGTTCATGGCAAAGGAACCAGCAAGTAAATAGCAGCACAGAATGCTATTATTGTGGAAAGCCTGGACACAAGGAGAATACATGCTATAAAAAGCAGAATGACATCAAAAGTGGGAAGTTGCAGCAAAGCAACTATGCATCATCAAGTGGGCATGGTGACGACAGAAATGAGCACCTTTTTGTGATGCAGCATATGGTTAACTCCATGTCAGGAGATGCTGCAGCTTGCAATGATGTTTGGTATGTTGATTCAGGTGCCTCTAACCACATGACCAGTCATGGTGAGTGGTTTCATGATGTCAGAAATTTGGATAAGCCAGGTTATGTTGAAACAGGTGATGATACTGCGCACCCAATTACGCAGGTTGGTAAAGTGCCATTGGCTATGCAGGATGGCAAAACGAAGTACTTGGCAGATGTACTTCATGTTCCAAAAATCACTAAGAACCTGGTTTCAGTTGGCCAGATGGTTGAGCAAGGTCTACAGGTTAGATTTAATCCTGATGGATGCTTTGTTGAAGACCTGAAAAATAAATGCCGCTTGGTTGCGAAAGGCAACAAAAATGGAAGAATGTTCACCTTGGATGTTGATATGCCTGAGGTGAAAGCTGCTATGTTTGTGCATGGGAGAGGTGTCATTGCAGATATTGAGATATGGCACAAGCGCATTGGGCACGTGAATATACAAAGGCTGAAATCTATGCAAACGAAAAACATTGTTGCAGGTTTGCCTAAATTCAGAGTTGAGGGAATGCAAAAGGTATGTGAAGCATGCCAAATGGGTAAGCAGGCCAGACATGCATTTCCCAAAAATGCTAAGGTGAGCAGAAGACCTTTGGAAGTGATCCATTCAGATGTTTGGACAACCAAAGCTGCTTCTATTGGTGGATGCCATTATTATGTGACGTTTATTGATGACTACACTAGGAAGGTGTGGATTTATTTTATGAAGCACAAAAGTGAAGTGTTCAGCCATTTCAAGGCTTTTAAGGCCATGGTTAAAAAAGAGAAAGGTGTGCATATTAAAGTGCTAAGATCTGATGGAGGGGGAGAGTACTTTTCATAGGAATTTTGTGAATATCTGAAAGAACAGGGAATTCAAAGGAAGTACTCATGCAGGTCTACCCCTCAGCAGAATGGGGTTGCAGAAAGGAAGAACAGGCATATTGCAGAAGTAGGACGGGCGATCCTAAATGAGAAAAACATGCCTGATTATTTTTGGGCTGAAGCAGTAGCAACTGCTGTTTATATTATGAACAGAACTCCCACTGCAGCTGTCCATGGCATGACGCCTGAAGAAATGTATACAGGCCAAAAACCAGATATTTCTCACTTGAAGGTATTTGGTTGCATAGCGTATGTTCATGTTCCTGATGAGAAGAGAACCAAGCTGGATCCAAAGGCAGAAAAATGCATCTTTATTGGATATGCTCAGCACCAGAAAGGGTATCGCTGTTATAACCCTTCCACTCGCAAAATGCAAGTGAGCAGAGATGTTGTTTTTGATGAAATGAGCAGCTGGTATGCTCCAACTGTTATGGTAGGAGATGCAGATGCAAGAAATGGGAATGCTGCAATAAATGCAGAGCAGCAATCTCAAGCCTTGAGTGGACCCAGAGAGTCCTCTACTAGTGGATCTAATGCATGGACAGGGAGATTGAGATCTAGTGAATCGTCACATGGCAGTCCTGATAGTGTTGTGCAGGTATCACATAAGGGAAAAGAAAAAGTGGACCATACTCCAGTGTTTGATGTGTCTGCTGGTAGCTCTCATGTTGATGGAGAGTCAAGCGGCTCTGAAATGAGCCTTGATGAGGAACTTGGGATTCCTTCTGTTGTTACACCTGGTGCAAGGAAAAGCAGGCATGATTTAAAGACGCCTGCAACTGATCCAGTTGTACGGAGGTCCACTCGTATTAAGTATCCAGTTGACAGGCTGAGATATGATGGGTATACAGCACATCACTATGCTTATATGGTCAAGGTTCTAGAGGAGCCAGAGCCCACATGTTTTGAGGATGCAGCAGGGCATAAAAATTGGGAAGCAGCTATGGATGAAGAGATGGCTGCCTTGGATGCAAACCACACTTGGGATTTGATGCCTTTGCCTCATGATAAGAAGGCTATTGGCTGCAAGTGGGTTTACAAAGTAAAGCACAATGCTGATGGGTCTGTTAGCAGGTACAAGGCAAGATTGGTTGCCAAAGGTTTTGCACAGACATATGGAATTGACTATGAGGAAACTTTCAGCCCAGTTGCAAGGATGGCAACCGTGAGAGCAGTAATTGCTATGGCTGCTGCAAAGGGATGGTCTTTGCATCAGATGGATGTGAAAAATGCCTTCTTGCATGGTGACTTGCAGGAAGAGGTTTATATGATGCAGCCAGAAGGTTATGAGGATAAAGCACACCCCGATTTTGTATGCAGGTTGTGCAAAGCCTTGTATGGCTTAAAACAGGCGCCGAGGGCATGGTCAGACAAGATAGGGCAATATCTTGTCACTATTGGATTTCAGATTTCCAATTCAGATTTTTCACTTTATGTGAAAAGGACAAACAGAGGGATTGTGCTTATAGTCATATATGTTGATGACTTGATTATTACAGGTGATAGTGATGCAGACATTAATGAACTGAAGCTGCTGTTGAAGCAGAAATTTGAGATGAAGGATTTGGGAGAGCTGCGTTACTTCTTGGGCATTGAGGTTATTAGATCCCCAAGTGGGATATGGCTGTTGCAAAGGCAATACGGTTTGGACATGCTGTCCAAATATGGGATGACAGGCTGTAACCCTATCTCTGTTCCATTGGAGCAGAATGTGAAGCTCAATGCAGAGTCAGGTGAGCTTCTTGAAGATATTACTATGTACAGGCGCATAGTAGGTAGCTTGATTTACATGACTATAACCAGACCAGATTTGAGCTATGCTGTGGGGCTGGTGAGTCAGTTTATGCAGGCACCGAGGAAGCCACATTTGGATGCGGCTAGGCGCATACTGCGGTATGTGAAGTCCACATTGCATTATGGACTGTTCTATGAAGCTGGGTGTGCATTACAGGTACATGGATACACAGATGCTGACTGGGCTGGTAGTGTCTCAGACAGGAGATCTACTAGTGGTTTTATGTTTTCCCTTGGGAGTGGTGCCATCAGTTGGAGCAGCAAGAAGCAGCCAACAGTTGCCTTGTCGAGCACAGAGGCTGAGTACAGGGGTGCAGCAATGGCTGCATGTGAGGTAGCTTGGTTACGGAAGCTACTTGCAGATATGGGACAGTCAGTTCATGCAGCAGTTGTCATTCATTGTGACAACATTAGCAGCATCATGCTTGCTAATAACCCAGTTTATCATGCTAGAACGAAGCACATTGAGGTGCATTATCACTTTGTGAGAGAGAAGGTTCTAGCTGGTGAGATTGATCTTGTCTATGTCAGCACTGAGGAGCAGGTGGCTGATATCTTTACAAAGGCATTGGGTACCGAGAAGCTTCGCAGATTTAGGAGCTTGCTTGGTGTACGTGAGATGGATTTGAGCTTGAGGGGGAGTGTTGAGATATCAAGCTCTATCCCCGACATATCTCCTGGATGACTATCATTTATGTCACCGCCTATGTTAGTTGTACTCGTGGTGTAGTTAGACTACCACGTATGTTTTTGGTTTGGGTTCACATATGAACCACGTATTCTAGGTTTTGACATATAGGGTATTTCCCTCTTCTATTGTATTGTTGTTGTGTGCAAAAGTGAAGAAAGGCTTCACCCTCCAACCTTGTGTCCTCTCTCTTTTGTGTGTTGTGAAGAAAGCTGAACTTGAGTCTCCTATCTCTCTCCCTTATTCTTTACATCCATGGCCTTCCATGCCACAGTATGTGCATGCTTGATCTTGGTTTTTTCCTTGCTGATTTCCCCAATTTTGCTGATTGGGTCTTCTTGGTGCTACATTGTGGAATCTTTGTTGTCCTTGCCTGCCTGTTGAAACCTGATTAGCTACCACAGGGATGCGTCAATTTTACGAGCAGAAACCTATGAGCAAGTTTATACGAGCGTGTTTTTCAAGAGATTTTAAAAATAGTATTTCTTTAGGAAACATGGTTTTTACACTTTTATTTTCATTAGAACTAGATCCCTTTATCATAAAAATATACAGACTAGTCACTCATTCATTTTTACATAGCATAAATCTTCTTATTCATAGACATCCCTTTGTACCCTTGTTATTACCTTAAAAAAGTATTGAAAAATAATTCATTTAAGAAACGTCCCTCATAATCACTCTCAATATAATAATATTATACATAAATAATTACTTATTAAACACATTTATATCATATGGCAATATCTTTCAAGTGTTTTTATAGTATTAATAACAAGATATTTATGGACATGTTTCTACAGAAGTTTAAATTACTGTAAATAAGTATTAACTTAGGCTTATATATCACTCTCATAAAATACATGTAATATTTAATACTATATATGCAAGGTTTTCCAAAATATAACCCCATAGATGTGCTCGAATGGGGTTTTCCGATCAATTTGAGTGGTTGAATGACTATATTTGGACATTGGATGTGAAAGTTATGTCACTTTTAAAAGTGCTGTCCAAGGTAGTTTCGCCAGCGAAACTACCTTGAAAGACCTTGTTCAAAGGGGTTTCGCTGGCGAAACTACCTTGATGGCTTGCTTCAATGAGTTTTCTTTGGAGAAACCCTTTCATGAAGATAGGTTGAGAGAGGTTTTTCAATGTCACCCTCTATTAAGTAAAAAGTTGTAAGAAGGATCATAAGGGAATTTTCATAGAGAAGTCTACTCTACATGTGGGTTTCTTCAAAAGCCATCCCATTATGTTCTCACCATTCCCAAAGATTCACATAAATATTCGTGTATAAAATAGACATTCCTATAATACTTTTCATATTTCTAAGTGAAACTATGTTTTCTTCTGATCCTTTTTTGTCATATTTTTGCATAGTTGGAAGCTTTTTTTTTCCTTCGCTCGGACGCTCGGAAGATTTCGCTCGGAAAATGCTCATCCCCCTACCACAGGTGGGGCTTGATTGTTTGAATTTTGAACATGCGGAGGAACTCTCGTTCTATAACTTGGATTATACCAGCATCTCTCTTTCTCATGATTGTCCTTCCCACAAAATATACACGCAACTTTAGGCGGCACTGGGGGTGTTTTTAAAGTTTCCAATTGCTCTTTAATCATTTGCTCTAACTAGAGAGCTTGTTTGTCTTCTTCTTGACTTTTGATTTCTCTCTATTCTTGGTCTGTTTTTTCTTTTTTATTGAGCTCTCTTCTTCTTCATTCTCTTCATCTGATGTGTCAACTTCTGTATCATCACTATCCTTGTCTTCTACATCAGTGTTTGTCTCTATTTCAAAGTCTCTATTAGAGTCGAAATGTCTTTTCTTCTTTTGTTTTTTATACCTTCTTTCTGCCTAGTCTTCTTTCTGCTCTTTATGCTACATCAACCATGTTGTTGAAGTCATTTACTCCTCCAAGCTAGTCTCCACTAGCTATTACTGCTATCCTCAACTCCTTGTTTCGTCCTTTACAAAAATAATCTCCCAACTACTCATTAGTGGGTTGTTGATTGTTTGTCAGTCTTCTATTCATATTTCTGAACATTTGAGCATAGTCTTCAACTAAGAGATGCTTTTGCTTCATATTCCAAAGTTTCCTGAGTATGTCTCCTGGAGTTCTTTCTTTACGAAAATGGCTTAAAAATGAAGTTTTCAATTCATTATAAGTTGAAAAATGAGCTACACCATATTGCATAAGCCAAATCATTGCCTCACTATTAAAAGTTGCTACAAACTGCTCTTTCTTGGTATGTTTGAAAGTTGTCTGAATCTGCTTTTGCAGCCCACCTTATTTTAAATTGTCCAACATGACTGTATGGATCTTGCCCTTTCTTGCCCATGAATTTGGTTGACTTTACCAAACTATTTTGCATTCTTGGCTGGCATTGTAGTTGTCTTTGAGCTTCAGCTTGTAATTTCTTTTTTGGAGGTGGAGGCAATGGATTGAAGTCGAGTTTTCTTTGAGCCTGAACAAATAGGCATGCTACGAAATTTGTTGCACTACTCCTTTTGAGGAATTATTCAGAGGTGATTGCACCATCAATTTGCTAAGTTCAATTTGAACCTTGCTAATTTCTGTGCTATGCACAAAATTATCAGAAGAGCTTGCTACACTGGGTGTATAGTTGGGGTCGTTGAAAATGTCATCTTGATCTTCTGTTTCTGTGCCCACTTCCAATCTAGCATAGTTTCTTGTAAAATAAGTGTAGCAAATTTGGTGAGGTGACATTTTCTCCTTAAAGTTATCCGACATGGACCAAGGTACTTTCCATGTAAGAAAGGAATGGAGAACTGTGGTCACTGGATGTCGGGTTGCTTGTAGTGTAGTTCGATGAGTAATCTACTTGCAATTTTTTGGGGCTTGTCACCTTGAATATTTGATAGTGTTGTTGCGTAGTTGGACAACTGTCTCGCTGGTAATCCGATGACTACTTGCTGGCTTGTCTAGTCGTTGTGGTGACTGAAGACTTTGATAGCAATGTCGCTTGTTGAATCGTGTATTGTACTTTGCTTGCCAAATACTTGTTTCTTGCTGGCGGTGTTTGTCGATGAGGGAAGTTATCAAGTTGTTGCAAGCTTGTATGGTTGGAATGGAGTAAGATTACAATATGCTTCTTGTTGAATGCTCAATTCAAGACACAGCTTCATAGACACCTCACTCGTTGCATTGTGTCCACTTGTTTGGAGTGTTGTGGCAACTATCTAGCTGGTTCTTGTTGTGAGGAAGTCTCTTACAGAAGTCATGAAGGTTTTTGAAAAGTGGTCTGCCTTCAAGCGGTCTCTTGACTACGTTGCTCACTGAATCGACTTCTATGCCATCTCATGCTTTGCTAGAAGTTATTGTTTTGATTTTGTTTGGAGAGTTTGCCTCTACTGGTCGATTTGTGTTATAGTCATTGTAGATCATATGGTTTTCACTCGTGTAGAATCGCTATGTAGCAACAACCAGTTGTTAGATATAAAACTCGGTAGAGGATCACCAATAGTGTTAGTGGTGTCTCCAAAAGTCTATTGAAAAACACCTACACACATCCACTCCTGGCAATGGGAATGCCAGGGTCGGTCGGACTTACTAATGCCAGAAAACAAAGAGATAGTAAAAAACATACAAATAGCCAAGACAATAATTTGTAGAGTGGAAATACTGCATATAGTTTGTATTACACCAGATAGAAACCATTTCACCCATGCAGGAGGTGATGATCAGCTTATAACAACATTCAATGGTATTCTGACCTCAGTTAGAGACTCATTAGAGAACAATCAGCAAATAGACATAGTTCCAAAAATGATGTGGTGTGGATAAGGGCACTGCTACATGCTATTAGGAATAGCTATAACTATCCCTAGAGTTACAAAAGTATCCACTACTTGCTCTTGTAACCCCTCCTTACTAGAGGTCTACTAACCCTCCTTAGTTGAGTTCCACTCATGTGGAGGAGTGATCCTCAACATAGTGCCATAGATTCTTCTAGCCAGAAATATTCAGAGTATTCAATGCTCATTAAATTTTCTTGTTTTTGTAAAGATTTAACAAGTGCCTCAACTGACTTGATTATCTCTACATTCTCTATTGCCTGCTTAGGATATTTTTGCATCTTACTTTGAAGATGTTTTATAAAGGCATCCAGGAATTTCATTTCATCTACATCAACTGCTTTGTTCTTTGCAAGAACAAATCTAGTTTGCTTCAATGGAGTTATTCTCTGTAATAAAGCATATGGCTCACTCCATAGATGAACTCCATCCACTAATAAGTAGTGCTTCCATTGCATCACTGGAATATCATTATGCATGATAAATCAAAAATAGTTTGGATTTGTGTGCCTTATCAATGCTTCATGTCCCCCTTGTAAATGTGGCTCTATGAATGCCAATCTACCATTCTCTCCAAGATAGCCACTTATGATTCCTCCTTTCGAGAGCCTCCAATTTTTTTCCCAATTCAAGACATCATATCCTACAATGTCAGAACATCCCTTAACGTTAACTCCCCAGAGATACCACTAAATATTTGATCTATGTCTTCATGTGTATGACCGATAAGAAGAAAACCAAGTTCCACTTCTTCAATTATTTTCAACCAACCAACACAAAGCATAAACCAAATATATTTCTATGTATGCAAGGTGCAACGTAAACATCCACGTGCATCTCTGACCTTTTGTATTGCTTTCATCATGGATGTTGCCACTTGGTTACTATCATGTTCATGCAAGCAATCAATCCATACATCACAAAAGAGTCAAAATCCATGCACTAATACTCCACACAAATGTGTTTTTAGTCCATGTTTACCCTCCAATGGTGGTGGGGTACGTCTATTCCTTTGTAATGTTGTTGTATTCTGATCCATGCCATCAATGGTAATGCACATGGACTTTTTGACATGCAAAATATCTTCCTCTTGCCAAGAGGCATACAACAATCTAGCATCTTGCACATGAGTTAAATGCATTGTTTGCATCTTATATATTTTCCTTGCTTGTGCTCACATTTACTATGTTCAATGGCATTTTTCAATTCATCACATGTCTTGTACTTTGGCATCCTTTTCTTTGATGGTGTCTTGACATGGAAAATTGCACATGCGATAACCTATTGCACAAATCATAAATATTATAAATTATTGCTTATATTTTATGGTTCATCTAGGGTTTATACTCTAGAGTCTAGGGTTTAGAGATTATGTTTTAGGATCTAAGATATAAGTTCTAAGGTTTAGGATCTAGCTTGTAGGGTTTAGGGTTTATAGCTTTGTATCTAAGGTTAAGAGGTTAGAATATAGGAAGTAAGTTGTATGGTTTATGATTTATGATTTAGGGTTTAGGATTTATAGCTTTGTATCTAAGGTTGAGAGTTTAGAATATAGAAAGTAAGTTGTATGGTTTATGATTTAAGATTTAGGGTTTAGGGTTTAGGGTTTAGGATTTATCGCTTTATATCTACAGTTAAGAGTTTAGAATATAGGAAGTAAGTTGTATGGCTTACTATTTACAATTTAGGGTTTAGGATTTAGCATCTTAGGTAAAGAGTTTAGAATGTAGAATATGGGTTGAATGATTAAGGGTCTAGGTTCAGGGGTTTAGGTTTAGAATTTAGGATGTAAGGTGTAGGGTTAAGGATAATTTCATAGAGTAAAAAATAGGTAAAATCTATATTTTAAATTATGCCAAAGAATGGTTTAATACTTTGCACAATCCTTAAGTTTAATGTTTGTACAAAGTATCATACCCATCAAAAACAAGTACATAGGCTAAGAAGCACATTCTCGACACTCTTGCATGATGCATGCTAAGAAACTAGAAAGATGTATTTCAAACCATATACTAAATGATATCATTTGGGTATGATTATTTACAAAGGTCCTACACTAATGTAGTGTAAATCTTATGCAAAGTATAATTTTATTAATTGGACATGGGCACATAGCCTAAAAGCAAACTGAATGCACAATGTTTTTGAACACTCATGCATGATGCATGGTACTAAATAGAAAAGTACGCATTTCAAACAACTCAAATGATATCCTATGGATATGAGACTCTGCACAAGCCTTAAACTAAGAAAATCTAGGTCCTCTCTACATACCAATTAATTTATGATGTACTTGTATTCTTCAATTGTTTGAAAGAATATTGTTTTATTCGTAAATTATTGTTCAAATATGTTAAATTTTTTTAATAAAATATATTGGACTATCGTTCTTATTTTATATCAATAATATAAAATTTAAATTAGTTAGTTTAATATATCCATAATGTATATGTTAATTATGTTGCATTTAATTAATAGTCATAACTAATTTTTTAATTTATATAAATAATTATTATTTTAAAAAAATAATATTTTATAAATATATCATATTTATATAAAGTATAGACTATACAATATTTTAATATAATTTTTAATATATTATATTATATTATAAATAAATAATATTATGGTAAAGAGTTCTTGAAATCTAAATTAAAATATCCTTTCTAAGTTGTTGAGGACGCAACAGGTTAGGGATTTTTTTTTTAATGTTGTAAAATTTGAAAAAGCCCAAAAGATTGGAGTTGTCGCGTATGCAATAGCTTGGGAGAGTTTTTGGGAAATTCATCGTACTCATGGACTTTACTCGCCAGGATATGAAGCTATCCTAGGTAGGCACATCTTGCGAATATCTAGACTCATGCATGACTGGCATAATGGTAACATCTACTGGCCATGAGAGTGGATTTGCACACCTACAAGGCCCACCCATTGTCAGGAAACCTCGTTGCCTGCACAATCCTACACCACTGCCCGAACCACCTCCATAAAGCTATTCCAACCCTGTGACAAGGAAGAGGATGAGAAGGAGTCTGATCACTTCTGGTATGCACCTCTCCCCGAGCCAGAATTCTTGTAAAATCGGATGCACATCTTGGCCAATATAGAGTTCCCAGAAAGAGTAGGGTTTTAGATCACCACTCTAGAGCTCAAGGGTCTGGTGGTTCCCTTAAGAATGTTTAACATCCTCAAACCTCGAGAGGTAAGCAAGGGAACCATAAGGGTAAAATCAAATCTTCACTGGTGGGTGTCGTACGTAGGTGCCATGACTGCTCACCACTAGTTCTCCTCCAGTTGGGGAAATAGGGCGAGTAAGGTAACTTCCACCGTCGGCCCTATAAGTGCAATGGAAGAGCCCCCTTCACATCCCAAAACCCCTATATCTAAAGGCAGGGCTAAGGCAAGCAAGGTTAAGGCCAAAAGGACCACTGCTCTGGTAGAAATAGAGGAGGAAACTGAAGAGAAAGAGGACCTACAGCCAATACCAGCCCATTACAAGGCCTACATGATTCAAGATCGCAAGATCTTATACCAATAGGCCAAAAGGTCTTGGGAGGATGGATGTTCTCAAGGGTATGCTGGATCAAGGAGTTAAACCTAGCCCTGGAAGAGTAGGACCCCCAACCCGTATTCATCGCCGATGACCTCACCCCCAACCGTTATGAGGAGAGTGTCTTAATAGCTCTCCTACAAGAGTACAAGGACTGCATCACCGACATGAAAGGGGTGCCTGCTATAGTAGTGTAGCACAGAATTCCCATGCTAGATGACAGTACGTCAATGCCCTACCCTATGAATCCTAAATACACACTCATAGTGAGGGAAAAAATCCAAAAACTCATAGATACAGGATTCATCTATGAGATTGAGCATACAAACTAGGTATCACCCATCATGATAGTCCAAAAGAAAATTCAAAAAATTAGAGTATGCGTGGACTTGAAAAAGGTTAATGCTACCATGAGACATGACCCCTTTCCATTCACGAAACATGTTCTAGAAAGGGTAGCCAAAAAGGAAGCGTATAGCTTCCTAGATGGATTTTCAAGTTACAACCGAGTGTCGATCGCCCTGCAAGATCAACATAAGACCGCCTTTGCAATCCAATGGGGTGTCTATGTAGCCAAGGTGATGATATTCGGATTAAGCAATGTCCTTGCTACCTTCCAACAGATGATGATCACAGCATTCAAAAATTATCTAAGAGACTTTGTGGAAGTTTTCTTGGATGACATCTTTGTGAACTCGAAGTGGGATGACCACCTGAAGTACCTCAGGCTCATCCTCGAGAAATGCCACTTATACTGCATAGCCCTCAATCCTCTTAAGTCCCATTTTGGGTCAAACATGGTGTCATACTGGGCCACATAGTGTCCTAGAATGGAATCTCTATGGACCATAATAAAATCAAACTTAGCTTGGAGTTACCACACCCCACCAATGCCAAGGGAGTCCAATGATTTACTGGCCACACAAGCTATAACAGGAGATTTATCTTGTTCTATGCTAGCATAGCCCGCCCATTATACAAACTGCTAGTATCCTTTGAGTGGACCAAGGAATGCCAAACATCCTTTGACCCTCAAACTAGCTCTAGCCACTGCAGCAATGTTGAGGTCACCTGACTAGAATATAATATTCCATGTCCATATTCATGCCTCTAACTTTGCCATCGGATGTGTGTTAGCCTAACCCAAGGAGAATAATTTAGATTACCCTGTATACTTTGTGAGCCGCCAACTAAATGAGGCCAAGGTTAACTACACCACAATCGAGAGGGAAGGTCTTGCCATGGTCTATGCAGTCAAGTTGTTGGCTAACAAGTTTGTCTTCTTCATGGACCATCAAGCATTGCTATACTTGGTCAACAAACCCTGCATGACTAGATGCATCACCAGGTGGATGTTAATTCTTCTAGAGTTTTACTTCATAGTCACTATACATAAAGGGAAAACCCACGTTCTAGCCGACCACCTATCGAGGATCCCAAATGGTGAAGCCCCAACAAGAGTAGAGGATGATCTCCTAGACACTTCTCTCTTCTTCCTCCCAAATGGGCCGCCAAAATCGGCCACTACTTGGCCAACGGATTACCCCTAGGCCAAGACCTTAAGAAGGATAGAGCCCACAAACTAATTAAGGATGTAGTGCCATATCAGCTGATAGCCGACGAGATGCAGCCAAATTCATCAAACGACGCAACCCTTGCCAGCATATCCAAATCCCACAGTAGACATGATGCTCTTGACCGGAATCCTGACTGATAACCCTTCGAGAAATGGGGCATCGATCTCATTGGACCCATAATTCCAGCAGCTAAGGCGACGAGGACCAGATACATCATCCTAGCCACTGATTACTTCACCAAGTGGGTAGAAGGAAGAGGCACAATGAAGGCCGATGCGAGATCCACTACCAAATTCTTATATGAACAAGTCATTATAGGGTTTGTATGTCCATTGGAGTTAGTCAACGATTGAGGAACTCACTTCCTCAATCAAACGATAGCAATCTTGACTAGTGAGTTTATGATCATACATAGGAAGTCAATACCATACTACCCTAGGTAAAATGGCTTGGCCGAGAGCTCCAACAAAAGGTGCTGCAAGATCATGACCTGTACAATAGAAGCCAGTGGTACCAACTAGGAGCATAAGATCATAGTAGTGTTACGGGCCTACAGGACCTCCTACAAAGTGGCCACGCATTGTACCCCCTTGAGTCTAGCCTTTAGGGTGGAGGAAGTAATGCCAATAGAGTATGTAGTGCCTAGCCTTCGTCTGATGATTAAGGAAAGACTCACAGATAAGGCGCTAGCAGAATGGCTAGTTGACCTCAAAAGGTTAGAAGAGACAAGGTTGCGTGCAACCTATACAAGGTAGAAAAGGCCCGACCGCAACCTCAAGAACCAGGACTTGGTAGAAGGATATTTGGAACTCCTATACAATGTTCGTAAAGGCTAAACACAAGCTAAAGTACCAAGGTATGGGTCACTACTCTACTGCGTAGTTGAGATCACTCCCCAAGGGTCATGCTAAATAGCCACCCTTAATGGGACAAAAATGGATGGCTACATTAATGGGAGCAAATTAAAAAGATAGTACGGCCCACTCACTCTCTCCACCCTTCAAGCCATGCATAGAGAAAAAGAACTCAAGGCCAAGGTGGCCAGTATGAAACACCACGCCATCGAGGAAGCTAGAATCTGCAATGCTAAGCTCCAACAATGTAGGCAAATGACATTGTTTAAGACAACGACTAAACAAATGCAAATGCACATGTGCAAAATTTGTCCAGAGGTTTGAGAACGGGAAGTTCACAACTTCCAAGCATATATACTTTGTTTACCTAGTGGTCTTGGGTCTTGACATAAACCATAACATGTGTTTCCATCAACCATAACTCTCTCTGATGGAACTCTTCTAGATTTGGTCTCATTCTAGAGACCATTAGGTTTTTTGAGCTATTGTGGTGGGAAAGTGGTGAATTAGTTTTTTGGGGTGGAGACAGTTTGATCTATTTTTCTATTATTGTGAAACCTTTTGTTCAGTGAGAGAAAACATTGCAAATCTAAAATATTGTCTAATTTGGCATTACATTTGTGGTATTATGAAATTGTTGTTCATTTTTTGATCTCCTTTCAAATATGTTTGGACACCAATCAGTTTTTAGCCTAAGGAGAGCATGGTTTAATGAGGTTTTGATGTATTGCTTTTGATATGTCCTATTATGGGTTGGAAATAATTAATGCAAGTCACAACAAAAATTTATGAAATTCTGCTATTTGTTGAGCTAATGAGGAAGCAAGGGTAGATTATGTTTAGGGTGAATGTGTAGCTAGCCACTAGCTATATAGTTATAGGGTTGAAAACTTGTAGGAAAAAAACTTGCAAAGTGCCAATGCCGCTAAGTGCTAGGTGTGAATTGCTAAGTGCTAAGTGCCTACTAGGTGCTAAGTGCTTGCATTGCTAATTGCCATGTGCTAATTGCTAGCATTGCTAAGTGCTAAGTGCTAAGCATAAGTACCTAGAAGTGATGAATTCTAGAATTGCTAAGTGCCATGTGCTATCTCCTAATTGCTAGGTGCCATGTGCTAATTGCTAATTGCTAAGCGCTAGCATTTCTAAGTGCTAAGAACTAACATTACTATGTGCTAAGTGCTAAGCACTGAGTTGCTAGCAGTGCCAACTGCTAAGTCCTAACTTGTTATAAGTTCTATATGCTATATGATAACTACTCTAAGAGGTATATTCTAAGTGATAGTATAGCACTGCTATACTATTTATTGCTTGCTATCATAGTAGTGCTAAGTGATAGTGTAGCACTTCTAATAGCTATGTGCTATACATAGTAGTGGTAAGCAATAGTATATCACTGCTATAATTGTTACGTGCTATACATAGTACTGCTAAGTGATCGTATAGCCTCAAGGGGGTCACTATGTATAAACTATATGTATCATGTGTGTTCAAGGCCTATTTATAAAGCCCCTTATCTATAAATTTATCATGAATAAAATATAACTTTTTCTATTAAATGTAGGAATACCCCCTTTATATGATACCCTTTTGTATGTGAAAATTGTGATAAAAGGGAATTCTAAAAGCTCCTTCTATTGAACCCATGTATGATTACATATTTATGAGTGAATGCCCCGAGACTATAGCACTGCTATATGGTAATTTCTATGTGCTCTATTTCCATTTCATCATCCCTTGACATCATCTGTTTACCATTCTATTTCCATTTCAACGAGATTATCTATCTCCTCATCTTCCTCCTAATACAAATACTCACCTTATTGAGAATCCATTCCCCACCATGACAGTAAGGGTCAAAGCTTGAAATACAACAATTGAAGTAGAATATATACCACATTCCTACTGCAAATAATAGTTAAAGAAGTTCAAAATTTTACACCATTGTCACAAAATCTTATCATCAAGCCTATTTACATGTTACCATGCAGATAAATAGGTCCAAAGGCTAATGATACCTATGACTCATCCAAAATATGAGTGCGACATTGAATGTATTTCTTCTTGCCTATTCGAAACTTCCTCCTTTTTGTTAGATGAAACTCAAGTTGCTCAGTCCAAATGCAACAACAACATCTTGCAATTCCTTCTAACCACATCGCTTCATTATTGTCTTTTACACGACTGCAAAGGAGAATTTTTTTCCTCCTCATTTTCTAGATATTTGTTATACAGTAAATTCAATTGCACAATTTATGGAAAATCCAAAAAAGTCTCACTGGAATGCAACTAAAAGAGTCTTGAGATACATCAGAGGTACAAGATAGTTTGGGATATAATGCAAAGGAAATCATCCAAGGTTGCATGGGCCCGGTGACAGTGACTATGTCGGAGGTCATGAGACCAGGAGATCAACATAGGGATACGTATTTTTCCTTCATCAAGGTGCTATATGGTGGTTGTCAAACAAACAGCCAATTGTTTCTTTGTTTTTGACTGAAGTAGAATATAGGGCTCTCACTATAGCTGGATGTGAGGCTATATGGCTTAGAAGAATTTTGTCAAAAATAGCTTACTTTGCTAAATCAAAGCCAACAACAATATACCATGATACTCAATCAGCTCAAGCATTGACCAATAATCCAATATATCACTCCAGGACAAAGCACAGTGATGTCAAAGAGCACCTCATCAAAGAAAGTGTGTTACTTGGTGACGTCACACTACATCATTGTGATAGCAAAGAGAATGTTGTAGACATCTTTACCCGGCCACTCGGTAAAGAGCTTTTCGAGAAACACCAACAAGCTCTTGGTTTGACGCAGAGGAAGGGCATTCCCATTAAAGGGGTGTGATGGAATGTAATGCTCAATCCTTCTTTGATTCCCGAGAGTCATCATCTTGAGGGTAGGCCTACTTCATGATGTTGATCGTGAGGGAAGGTGTTGAGAGACCATGCTCAAAATCCTATGATTACATGTGCATAGCACTAACACATATAGAGTGCTATAAAGAAAAGGGTTAGATGCCCTAACCCTAACCCTAAAGGGGTTTTTATATATTTTACATTTTGAACTAAATCTAGTGTATAGTTAGTCATTTGTGGTGTGCTCTCTAGCTATGCCCTCTCTCCTCATCTCCACTCTTCTCTTCTCCCCTCTTTATATTTTATCAGGGTGATGGGGTGGGAACGAAGGAAAGAGGACTATGGAAGGGGGTGGAGGTGTTCTCTTTTTGGGTCAGGGCCTACTGCCTTCCCACCCCGTTAATCTCGTGCACCACACTCATCACTCTCTTGCCCCTTAGGGAGGTGTGTGCCTTAAAAATGTCAAAAGCCCCTTGAGTAGGGAGGGAGGTGCCACCCAATACTCCTTGCTTTAGTATTGGATCCCTTTAAACTTGACTTGAGCATTGGCTATAAGAGTTTTCTATCTTCCAAAAGGTTTTTTGAAAATTTTAAAAACAAAAATTAGGCCATGGTTATAGTCGGTGACTGTAATAACTTGCAATTTGAGTTTGTTATCTTGGCTTGTGTCTCATGATGATAGATAGGTCCAAGTGATGGTTTAGGATGGAGCTAGAGCTACAGTGGGTCTGTGTGATGCAGTTGGTGAGGTTGGATAGCACAAGACAGTAAAAGGAGGCAGTTGAAACTCGAGATAGAGATGAAAAGGGGAGGTTAACTCTACTTACTGGCAGCTTGGTCTTGAAATATGTGCAAGTAATGATTAGATACTTAAATTCACATGTACCTAGAAGACCATTTTTGGCACTTGTGTGGTTGATAGGACTAATGTAACTTCAATAGATATATGTGCCATCTCCTCTTATCTTCACTTTTCTCCATCCCTTCAACAATTTTGATATTCTTTCCTTTTATCCAACACTACATCCTCATCTGCATCTGGACAGCATCATCCCCACCTTACTGCACCTCTGCAAGAGCCATAGACAAGTCACAAAGTAGCGAAGGAGAGAAAAAATCTTGGTATTTATATACGCCACTTTAGAATCTACTATATTTGTGGGTCGTAGTTCTTTTTCATCTATATTTGTGGGCATAATACTGCAATAGGTCCTATCCATGATCTGTGTTTGTTTGGACCTCAATTTTCCTTGGATCCTAGTCCTTGTTACTTAGAGGCCAAGATTGTTTCCTAAAAATGTGACTTGAGAGTATCTTAGCAAAAAAAAACCACATAACAAGTTAATGGGCAAAACGTGCTATTCCTGCATGAATTTGCTTGAAAACGCGATTTGGAACAATAGATTTGGCGAAACTGGCAAAATCGTGTTTTGGATCAAATTTTTGTGTAGCAGTCTTTAGAATGCAAATGAGTAGTGCTAAACAGAAACACATGATAGAGCGTCTTTGAGAAAAAGCTTAAAGAAAGAGCATTTTACCAAAAAGGCTCCCTTATAGGTATGAATATAATATGAGCTTGATGGCTGATATATTTCTTACCCATATGGTCCATGTGGAGCTAGAGTTGTAGTGGGTTTGTGTGATGGAGTTGGAGCTATAGTGGATCTGTGTGATGGAGCTTGTGAGGTTGGATAGAACAAGAAGACAGTATGGAGGAAGATGAAACTCGAGATGGAGATGAAAAGGGAAAGTTAACTCCACTTAGTGGTGGCTTGGTCTCAAAATAGGTGCAAGAAATTGTTTAGAGTGTCTTCAGACAAGTGAAAAACACAAACACATCTCCACTTTGGACAACAAGGTGCCAGCACTCAGAGTATAGTCGGACAGTACACGGACTATAAAAGACTATCATGAGATGTAAAGAGGACAGAGAGGAAATCTTGTAAAAGGTAGTATGCTTCTTGTATATTATGTTTTGACAGAGAATGCATCACCTCAACTGTAACTCAAACTCTCAATAGGAGCTCATACAAGTTTTTATAGAGCCATCCGAGATCAGTCCAACTGTTATAAGTCAATAATAAGTTTCAAAATGTAACACTCCTAGTCAAAAACATTATGTGGTGGATCAGGCCACTAAGGAGTGCTGTTAGGGATGGTTACAACTATCCCTGTAGTTACAAAATGATCCCACTACCTTGTTCTAATAACTCCCTCTTACCAGAGGTGTATTCAACCTATCCCATGGTTAGTGTTCATGTGGGTGGAGGCTATGCCTTCAACACTTGGCACTTCCAGTGGAGAGGCTTTTTATCAAAAAGTCAAGGACAGAAAGCCTTCATCACTAAAAATCCTCCTTCAAGTGCACCTTGAAGGTATGTGAAGCATTGAGATCAATTAATGTTCCCTGAGTGATAACTAGATCCACAGTCTCGGCCCATATGAGGAGAAGGAATTTGAGTAGCTCGACTATCCAGTAGGTCCTGGTTTGGACACCAAATGGGGGCCATGTGTGGCCTGATGGATGGTTGGATGGCTTCAGATAGAGTTGGCACACCACCAACTAGGCTACATGCAAGTGCGGGAAGGCATCCCTTGACTAACCGCACTGAGGGTGGACGAAGCATTTCTCAGGGCAGCCCACTCTCAGGTTGTGGGGCCCGTTTAGAGCCTCAGATGATCCCAGATGGCTCTGGGCCGAACGGAGTCCATAGGTTAGTTGCTCTATTTTGCGACCGGTTCTATTGTATGGTCGGTGGCCTATTTTGGGACTGACCCCAGTCGACCATTTTGGGCAGACTGGGTCGATCACCCAATTGAGCCTAACTGACTATGACTAGTGGCTTTATAAGAGCAAGCCTGTGAAGCCCATTTCATCATTGGCTATAGCAACCTTGATTCCTTAGCATCCAACCTCCGTCTTCTATTGTTTCCAGCATGCCATCGAAGCTTCTTTCACAGGAGCGCACGGTTGGGAGGCAGCGCCATCTATTGTACCAGTTCTATAGTAATCAAAATTTTGATTCTCCATACTATCTTATTTTCTCTCTTACGTACGAGGTCCTGTTATCTATTGAGCATAGACGTATTATTTTCTTACAGAACGGTGCAAACTTCGAATGTGCATTCAATGTAGTCAAATCTTTCTTTGCTATCTCCCCCATGAGACGTGTATGCAATAGGTGAGCCTATGGATTTGTGTGCGCATTTCTACTGCACGGAGTACTACATATGAGTCTTGGCTCATTGTGTTGGGCTTCACCAACAGCTGCATTCTCTCTAAATACCATACCAATTGTTGGCGGCGGCCTTTATCATGTACATTACTCATAAAGAAATAATTCTTCTGTGTTTTAGGCGGTCCAAATTCTTTATGCATTTCACTATCGACATCTTTCTTATAGGCAACTTCCTCCCTAATCAAAGGTAATTGAAAAACCTTGGAGATAATCTCTGGTGTCACCATGAGATTGTTGCTCAACATATCTCCCAATTTTTCGAACACTTCATATTGTGCGAGAGGATCCTATGGGGCCTTCTAGGATGTCCATGGTAGACTTGCATACTAAAGTAGGCCTATCTTCTTTAATCATTTCTAATTTTTATTGAGGTCTAGAGAAACTTTGCAGCTTGCAAAACTGGCCATCACAATTTGCTTCTTTTGGGGGGTTCATCATCGGACTTGGTCTCCTCATTCTCTGTGATGACAATCGCCTTCTCCCTGTCTGGGCTTGTTCGGGGGCTCTTTCTTGTCAAAGTCAGGGACATTTTGCTTCTACCCATCTCATCGTCTAGCAAAGAATCTCAGTGAAGGAGCTCAAGTGATGAATCCTGTGTTTTGGAATGGAAGTGAGTTATAAGGTGCAAACTACGTTTTGGAGCCATATGAAGAGAAGCTTGAGTTCAGAAGCCATCGTTCACTGGGCTTGTCTGGAGATTCACTAGGAGTTTGGCATGTGCCATACTGGTAGTATGAAGCAGCGATTGGGTGTGTGCATAATCCACCTCCCATCCCTCCTTGTTTATATGAGTGTAGATCATGGGGTCAGTAAGACATGGGTCGGCAATGATGTGCCTCCTCGTGGTGAGGGCATCATTTGTGTGAGCTGCCTTATCGATTTTTGTACCATTGATGCTGTGTACATACGGTCGCTAATGGGTCGGTACGGCTAGTGCAGTGTGTTGTGAATTGGTGGACTGAGGACAAAGTGAGGTCGGATAGGTCAGACTTTGTTGTGATGCCTGCGGAAAATTACAGTCGGACTATAGGGTCAGATAGGGGGCAAACACGATGGTCAAACGGATGTTAGACTAGGGTGGGCAGATTGGATGTGGGACTAAACATGTAAACAAGTTATTGGACCTCGGTTGTACTCCAAAAAGGCAAAAAAGACACGTGCGGTGCATGTGCAGCGGATCAGAGTCGAATTGGCATAGCTTGGTCCCCGTCAGAACCGTGGCGGAGTTCTCAATCGGTTTTGTTAGACTTCGATCAGAAACACATCCAAACATTGTTGGAGTGTAGCTGGTTGCGTCTTGATCTTGTTGCTGCATCTTCTCACCTACAACATCACTTTTGTTTATTGTAGGGTAATTTGAGTATACCGGAACCGTATTTGAATTGCAGCAATGTCTTTGCTGCATTGTTGGCAGAATTGGGTCGGACTGTACTCGTATTCGCTATTCATGTGATTGCTTGCTAGAATGGTGCTCAGAGCTGTCAGAAAATTGTTCTGTATTTGTCTTTGAAGGCCTCATTGGAAAGCTGCACGACACCCCAGTAGTGAGCAGATAGGTTGAAATAGATACTGTATAACCGTGTACCTTAGACGGGTTTTGCAGTGAGATTATGTTGATTTTTGCATGTGTGGGATTAGGACCAATGTAAGGCTTAAGTCGAAAACCATTGACTAGTTTTTCAAACGAGTTGCCATGTAGGTCTACCAACAGAAACATTCCTTGCTCATAGGTATCAATTACTTTGAATGGACCATCGTACCTTAATTTGAATTTACTTGGCATTTTTCCCAGTTTAGTGTTGAACATCAACACTAAGTCTCCTTTTTTGAAAAGCTTGAATTTAATATTTCTATTGATCTAGGCTACTCTTCTTCTCTGGATAATGTCAGTTGTATCAATCTATCTTTATCCAATTGTAAAAGTTGCTCCAACTTAGCATTGATGGAGTTTTTTGGTGAAAGTTTTTTGTCGATTGCTACTTTGAGACTGCCTGCAACAAACTCCATGGGTACCACTGCTTCACAACCATACACCAGTCTGAAAGGTGTTAACCTTGTGGCCACCTTGTGTCTGTCCTCAGTGCCCAAAGCATTGAATCTAAATGCTGATCCCAATCCTATGGGTGATCAGCAATTGTTCTTCTGTAAACGTTTTGCATGAGCTTGTTGGAGCTTTTAGCCAATCCATTGGCTTGTGGGTAATATGCTACGGATTTTTTGTACATCATGTGCATCTTGGTCATTTTTTTGATGGTTTTCTTAATGAAATGGGTTCCTCTGTCAGATACAATCTCAATGGGAACACCAAATCTGGATATTGTGATACAAAAAATGTGCAACTGTTCTAGATTTGCATGTCTTCAATGCTACAGACTCAGCCCATTTAGTGCAATTATCATTAGCACCAAGAATATATTGATCACCTAAGAATTTGGCTAGAGGTTTGATTGGTCCAATAAAGTCCAATCCCCACTTTTGAAAAGGTCCTAATGGAAGAATGGGCTGATGTGGCATTCTGTCACTATCCATTGGTCTATTATCCCTTTGACATGACAAGCATGATTTGGCATAATTGTGTGCATATTTTAATACTGTGGGCCACCATAATCCAGCCTACAAGATTTTCTTGCCTGTGATATCACCTGAGAAGTGGTCTCTTGCTAGCCCTCCATGTGCCTCTGCTAGCACAACTTATTGCTCATGGTCTTGGACACACCTTCTGATGACTTGGTCAATACGTCTTCTGTACAATACTCTTATAATGATAAGGAAAGGTCTGCTTTGCAATACTAACTTTTTTCTTTGATCCCTATTCAATATTTCCAGAATTAGTCCATTAGTAAGGAAAATAATATCTTGTCATACTAGTTTGGTGGTTCTTCTATCCTTACCATAAATATACCTACATCAGGGAGTTCATCTAGGATGCCAGTCAGAGCTTCTCCTAACTGGAGTCTGCTCAAATAATCAGCTATGGCATGCTGTTTTCCTAGTCTATGCACCATAGTGTAATCAAACTCTTGTAACAAATAAATCCATCTTGCAAGCCTTCCTGTTAGTTGCTATTTATTTACCAAATAAATTAAATCCTAGTGGTCGACATGAAAATTCACCTTATTAACCATAGTAAATAATGTCTAAACTTATGCAATGCATAAATCATACCAAGTGCCTCTCTTTCTATAGCTACATAGTTTCTTTCATGTTTGGTTAAGATCCTGCTTGCATAGTATATAGGTCTAAACTATTTTAGTGTTTTCTGTTGCATTAGTACTGCACCAATTGCAGGATCTGAAGCATCCACAAATACTTCAAAAGGAAGAGACCAATCAGGGGTTGTAGGATAGGTGCCACTATGAGCATCTTTTACAAAATGCTGAATGCATCTTATTGAGGGCTACCCTAAACGAATGGTTTTGTATCTCTAGTCAGCTTTATGATAGGATAACAAATATCTAAAAGGTATCTTAGAAATCTGCAATGCCATTTGATTTGGCCTAGAAATCATTGAAGTTGTTTGATGTTTTTTGGGGTTTTAGCATTCTGAATTATTGAAATCTTGCTAGAATCAATCTCCATTCCTTGTTGTGAGATAATACGTCCTAGTAGAATTCCTCTACTACAACAAAAGCACACTTTGCTGGATTTAAATTGAGACCAGCAAATCTATGTCTAGCAAAGCATAATGCTAAGTGATTTAAGTGTTCCACCATTTTTCCAAAAACTGAGAAATCATCCAAAAATACCTTCATGAAGGATGTGAGGTACTCTACAAATACCTCTTGTATATATTTTTGAACAACCTGCAAGTTTCGGCCTCATGCCAAGTCGATGAAGATGCCTCTCGAGCAAGTCTCTTTCAAGAGCCTTCGTGAAGATGTCCGGAGCATTCTTTGTAGTCGGACAGTGCACCAAGTCGACCTCTCCATCCATGATGAGCTTGCGTACAAAGTGATATTGAATCTCAATGTGTTTTGTGCGAGCATGGAACACCGGGTTCTTTGCAATCGCCATGCAACTCTGATTGTCACATGATAACTGCACAGGCTTGTTTTGCACTGCACCCATGTCCCCCAAAATCCTCCTCAACCAACTACCTCACAAGAAGCAAAGCATGTAGATTTGTACTCGGCCTCGATAGAAGAAAGAGCAACTGTGGGTTGCTTCTTGCTGACCCATGACACAACTCCAGATCCAAGTGAGAAACAGTATCCTGTCACTAATCTCCTGCTGTCCACATCTCCTGCCCAATCCGAGTCACAGAATCTGGTCAAGATGTTGCCCTTGGTATAGGTGATGCCATAATCAAGTGTGCCTTTGATGTATTTCAGCACCCGCATCCCTGCCCTCCAATGGTTCTCCTAGGGCTTATTGGAAAACCTGCTTAGTACACCAGTCGCAAAAGTGATGCCCAGCCGTGTGTTGCACAGCTAGATCAAGCTGCCCACAAGCCTTTTGTACTTCGCTTCGTCCACAAGTGGTGATGAATCCTCGTTTGAGAGCTTGGCGTCAACCTCCATAGGGGTACCAACTGTTTTGCACTCAGCCATGCCAAATTCCTTCAGTATCTCTCTAGCATACTTCAGCTGTGAAATGAAGATCTGTTTCGGCTCCTGCTAAACTTCAATCCCCAAATAAAAATGCATCTGTCATTTCAAACTCTCTTCCTAGCAAATGCTTCGTTTGCAAGATCTTCTCTTCATGGTTCCCTGTTATGACAAGGTCGTCCACATAAAGGACCACAATCATACACCTGCCTCCTTCTTTGAAGATATACAAATTTGCATCAGATGGGCTCCTCCTGAACCTGTTTTGCAGAAAGTAGGCATCAATTCACCGGTACCATGCTCGTGGGGCCTATTTCAGCCCGTAAAGTGCCTTCTTTAGTTTGCAGACTTTACCTTCTGAACCGGGGATCTCAAAACCTGGTGGTTGTTCCACGTATACCTCCTCCTTGAGATCTCCATTTAGAAAGGCAAATTTCACATCTATCTGAAACAAAGGCCAACTTCCCTGGGCAACTAAAGCCAAACACTACGAATTGTGGTTAGTCGAGCTGTGGGAGCAAAAGTATCTTGATAATCAAAACCATGTACCTATGCAAATCCTTTTGCCACGAGCTGAGCCTTGTACTTATCCAACGTGCCGTCGGACTTGTACTTGGTCTTGTACACCCACTTGGTTCCGATTACCTTGCATTTTGGTGGTCGATCCACAAGGTCCCAAGTGTTGCTCCGACTGCATAGCCCCCATCCACCTATCATCACCCTGTGCCTCTTCAAGACACTTGGATTCATCAGCATGGTTCACTTCTGTCATCAAAGCATAGTTGACCAAGTGTTCCTGCACCCTTCTTTGCTCCTCTAATCACTTAAACCGGCGGTGTTCGGATGGTTCCTCCTCAATGGCTGGAGGTTCTCTACCGTCCAAAAGCTGCTTTACCCACTTCAGGAATGGTGGTTGCTGTTGTGGTTCTAAAGGCTCTTCTTCATCCTCTTTGTCTTGAATCCTCCCAAGCACCATTGGGGGAGTTCGGTCTGCTGTTAGTGGCGGTACTGGATGGATATCCTAGTCCTGGTTATCTAGGAAGGAAGGATCCTCCTCCAATTGATGCGGCTGTTCTGAGAAGACCACATCGCAACTTACAATTACCTTCTTGGTAACAAGGTTATAGAGACAGTAACCCTTCGCCTCTTCATTGTAGCCTAAGAAAATACACTTTTGGCTCTTCGGTTCCCATTTGGTCCTGGTAGCATCAGGGACATGCACAAAACAGTCACATCCAAAAACTCTAAAATGTGCAGTTGAAGGTTTCTTACCAGAAAAGGCTTGCAGTGGAGTCATCCCATTCACAGCCTTCATGTAGCTACGATTGAGGATGTAAACTGCAGTGTTACATGCTTCAGCCCAGAAAGACTTTGGCAAATCTTTCCTTTTCATCATACTCCGGCCCATTTTGCAGATGATGCGCATCTTGCATTCTGCTACTCCATTTTGCTGTGATGTATGTGGCGGGGGTTTCTGCCTCTTGATTCCGTGACTTTTGCAGTAACTTTCGAATTCAGTCGATGTGAACTCTCCACCTCTATCTGATCTCAGCTTCTTCACCTTCCTCCCTGATTCTTTCTTGACCATTACATGCCATTCCTTGGACCTACTGAAAGCCTCATCTTTCGTCTTCAGGAAGTATATCCATATCCTTCTACTATAGTCGTCGATCAGCGTCATGAAGTAGTAGGAACCACCCAAAGCTTCCATCTCCATCTTTCCACAGAGGTCCGTGTGAACGAGCTCTAGAGGAGCCTTTGCCATGCTGGCCTCCTTAGGAAAGGGTTGCCAATGCTTGCCCATCATGCAAGCTTCACATACATTGGGTAGATCTAAAATTTCTAGTAGGTCTACAATCATTCCACTTTTATGCATCTCCTTCAAAGAAGTAAGGTTTAGATGACCAAACCTCTCATGCCACAGCTTAGTGTTCTTCACATCCACTCGAGCACACTAAAAGCTGAGAGTTTGTAAATGTTGTTGCGCCATGTACCTTTACCAATGACCTTTCCTTGAAGATCCAGGATCTGTGCACCATTCTTATCGAATTGAACTTTGAGGTCCCGATCCATGATCATAGAAATAGACAACAAGTTCCTCTTGATATCTGGCACATAAAGAACATCGGACAACTGTTTTACAACTCCATCTGACTTGAGAGCAATCGTACCTTTTCCTTTTGCTGGACATTTTGCATCATTGCTGACTGCTACCATGATGTCATTCCCTACCGGCTGTAGAGAGGTATACCAATCCTTCCGACTGGTCATGTGGTGCGATGCACCACTGTCAATAATCCAAGGTTCATCTACAGGTACATGAATTGCCTCCGTGCAAATCTCCTCAATTGCGATGAACAGCTCTATTGGTACTGCCTGCGCGCTGTTGCTGGACTCTTTCTTTACTCCGTTCTTCTCATCTGCAATCTTCTTGCGGCACTCATTCTGCTTGTGCCCTACCTTGTTGCAATAGAAGCACTTGATCTTCTTCTCTCTCTTTTTATCATCAGAAGAAGATGGGTTACCAGAGTCCTTACACTTACCTTTCTTTGATCCGGTCCAGAAAGCCAAATCTTCTCCAGTCCTCATCTTTTGATGCATCTCCTCCTCCAGAAGCATCACGCTGAAATCCTCTAAGTTGAGGGGCGGATTTCTATTCTATGTATTCAGCGCTGTAACAAGACCATCGTACTTTGGTGGGAGAATCCGTATGCACCTTCATGCTAGATTCTCGCTGGTGATGGTGATGCCAATCGCAGTCATCTGATCGCACAGATTCTTCACCCTAGTGATGAACTTCTCTACCGCTTCAAACTCAAACAACTTCTCATTCGCGAGTTGAGTCTCTAGATTTTGAATTCGCGTCTGATTCGTGGTCTCATATTTCAAGACTGTCCATGCCTCCTCCACTGTGGTGACATGTTGAATTAATGCCATGATGGAATCACTAACACTGCAGACAATAGAACACAGTGCATCTGCATTTCTTCTTGTCCACGCGAGAATCTCATCCATAGTTGGTACTATTTGTTGTCCTGCATTGGCTAGATTCGGTCTCGCAACCGCTGGCCTCATGTCCACTCCAGTAGCAGTGTCCCAAAGCTCGTATGCACTTAGGATGGTCTTCATCTTGAACTTCCACAGTGGATAGTTAGATCCATCCAACTTTTCGCTTTCGTCGAACGGTGGGATTCGCAGTCTTGTGGGCTGTGCCATCTCTCACAATCTGCTCGTAAACAGAAACACACTACCAAATCTTCTTGCTAGAGTCTAGGCTCTAATACCAGTAGTCGGTTAGGCTCAATTCTGTGGCCGACCCAGTCAGCCCAAAACGATCGACTGGGAGTCAGTCCCAAAATAGGCCACCGACCATATGATAGAACCGGTGCACAAAATAGAGCAACTATCCTATGGTCCCCGTTCGGCCCACAGCCATCCGAGATCATCTGAGGCTCCAAACGGGCCCCGCAACCCGAGAGTGGGCTGTACGGGAAATGCTCCGTCTACCCTCAGTGTGGTTAGTCAAGGGATGCCTTCCCGCACTTGCATGTAGCCTAGTTGGCAGTGTGCCAACTATATCTGAAGCCGTCCAGCCATCAGGCCACACATGGCCCCCATCTAGTGTCCAAACCAGGACCTACTGGATAACCGAGCTACTCAAATGCCTTCTCGTCATATGGGGGGCTTACAATTAGAGTTGGCTGATTCCCGCATAGTTACATGAGAGTGGAGCATTGATATCTAACAAGATAGCACCACCAGAGCAAACATTCCATATAGGAGAGGGCTCAAAAGGCCTTGAAGATCTCTAGGTTGAACAAGAGGTTGAGGAGGCCAACAAAATGTCTCCAAAATGTCCCTATTGCTAGCAATCTAGAAGGTATTCTAGAAGGTGTTGGTGTTGATGACTTGCTGGAATAATTCTCAAAGGATGTGGAAGGAGAAGCAACAATTGATCCTTTCCAAGTAAAGCTACAAACAACCCCAAGCCCATGCACGAGGAGGCAAGACATCAAAGTGTTGAGAGTTCACGCTCAACATCATGTGATCATGTGTGTATAGCACCATCACATGATCATATGTGCATACTACTAACCTTATAGAGTGCTAAAAAGGAAAGGGTTAGATCCCCTAACCCTAACCCTATTTTCTCAACTAAATCTAGTGTACAGTTATTCTATTTTTTCAACTAAATCTAGTGTACAGTTAGTCATTTGTAGTGTGCTCTCTAGCTGTGCCCTGTCTCCTCATCTCCACTCTTCTCCTCTCCCCTCTTCATATTTTGTCATGGTATCAGAGCTCCCTTGCCTTCCGCAAAGGAATTGCGATTCTTGAAAGTGTGAGAGAGATTGTGAGATTGAGAGTTCTCGAGTGTTCTTGTGAGAGTTCACTTTCGTAGAGAATTTCCATTCATTTGAAAAGTTTCCGTCCATATTTCCGTTCTTTGCTTGAGTTCTTTGTGAGGATTTATCTTCATTCCATTAAGGTTTGCATTAAGAGAGAGAGCCAGTGCTCTGAGAGAGATAGATGAGAGTCTTTCAAATAGAAAGAGAGACGGGAATCTTTGTAACTCTCTACCCTTTACTGGTTCTCAGGCTAGGCAGCAAGTGTCTACTTTCCCACAAAGCTTTTTATGCTCACAATGCCCTACAAACCGTGAGCCTTACTGGCGGCTCCTACAAGCTGAGCATCCCACAATGCCTCATCCACAACAAAGCGCTTCATTGGATCTACTGCTAAATGCTCCTGAAATCCTCTACATCGCGCATGGCCAACCTTAGCTAGTGCTAGCAAGGGCCCTTTCCAACGCCTTCTCAACAGAGTTGGCTTTTCAGCAAGCTGCACCTCTTGCGACTCGTATCGTCCCTCTAGCGTTCTCTGCATCTCTTCTAGGAAAGCCGGCCACCAAGGTAGCAGCTACTCACAACAACATACTCAAAGGCTCTGTCAGCCTTTACTCCTAGCCGACTAATCTGAGGCGACAAACGACCTGCACACGACTAGCTCACAGCTAGCAACGCCTGGCTCTACTACAATATAAGAGGACCTGAAGTCTCCTGTCCCATCAATGACTCTTGGCTGCTCTAGCCCGTGCACTCCCACAAAAGTGCCTACACCGACAACGAGCCTCTCCATCACTCCTGCAACAACCTTCAGAGACTCCACAACTACACGGGCATCCTCAGCACGCCTTACGACCGTGCACTTCCAAGGTGACCTCGCCGACTGAAGCTATCCACCATCTCTACAAATCTACTCATAGCTCTAGCTCCTTGTCTCACTCAGGTGATGCCAGCAACAGAACGACCGATAGACAATCGTGATCAATGCTCCCTCAACGGGCCTATGCATTCATCTGCTACCTCTACAAGGCACCTCCGCCACCGGCTGCATGCTCGCCTCCACATCGGACTGCAACGCTTTAACAAAAGCCTCTAAACGTAGCTAGCTGAGCTACCAGCCACGGCCAACAATCCTCAACGACCATTTCCTCAAGCCACAGGCACCGCGACTGCAACCAACTGCAACTAGGCTCCAATAGCCTCAAACACCTCCTGCCAACAAGTCAACCTCCTTCATGTAGCTATACAAGTCAATGGGCTGCTCTCCCACAGAGCCATACCAGCCTTCCAACAGCCAGCCTTACTCCAACAGTGCCTACTGCAAAAGGTTCTGAAGATTCCATCGATTCTCGTATGATTACGTCACTTGTCTCATCCCCTCACCCAAGGGTTCTCCAAGTGACACGTGGCAGGTCATCCTCTTTTTGCCATGTCACCTTATCTGAACACATCAGCCCGCTTGCCACATCAACAGTCTCCCACGCTTACCACATGGCAGCTTATCCATTACCACATCAGCCTTATCAACCACATCATCAACCACGTCACCTTGCTGACATCATCATTTATGCCACCTTAGTAGTGCCACCTCAGCTGTCCAATCAGCACTAACCCCTATAGGCACACATAGTGCTCCATAGTCACTTCATGTGACCACTCTTGCCACCTTAGCACAGGGCTCCATTGGCACACCTCTTGCTAGGCATAGTGCCACATCATCATTGCATGTGACTCACAGTGACACATCATCATTGAGCACATTTGCGCTCCTTTTGCGCCTCCACCTAGATCAAGTCGTATCTCTTGATACAGGAAGAATTTGAGGGCACTCCAAAAAGGAAAGTCGCTCATTTTTTTGTGCTCTATGTGCTCGTCACATCATGCACACATTTCGGCGCAAGTTACACTCACATTTGAGCCTCGCCAAAAAAACCACTTCCTTCATGCACATTTGCCTCTACATCAACGCATCTGACCCAGCACTTAAAAAGAATAAAAGAAAAGGAGTTATTTGCTGTTCTTTCATCGATCGATGGTTGGTTTGGATCTAGATCAGAGTAGACTAGATTGCCATAGCGGGGACGCTTTGAATTTCCCCAAGTTGCTAATCTAAGCCATGCCCAAAATTCTCGACTAGTACCTACTTGGAGTCAGTCCATATGCTCACATACGGTTTCACATCTTTACATTACCTGAAACCTTACGTTCATTAGGTGAGTAGACTTTAGAGAGTATAGAGGCATTGCAGATTGTTTTAGTGGGCAGATAGCACTTTATTTCACACACACATGTCACCATTGTAAAGCCTATTCGGCTATCTCACGGCATCGTGCACATCATTTCAGCCTTGTAAAGCCTCTTGGCTATTCCCAACATCATTGCCACAAGCCTTGTAATACAAATTAGATTTTATATATTGCAGTTCTATCTTCACCGATGGTTCAAAGATTTCACCTAGCATAGTCAGTGTATTTGCAGTTGATTCATACAGAGATTTTCATGACACTTTCGAGTACATTTCTTGCACCATGTCTACGACTAGCAACCTCAATCTGGAGGCATCTACTAAGTTAGACAACTCCAATTACGGTACATGGAAATATCGAATGGAGACCATTCTTGTACTTCAGGACAAATGGGAGTATGTCGATGGATCTACACCTAGATCGGACAATCCAGCCACAAGTAGCTCTACTCCATCTATTGTCACAGCGCCAGCAATGGGATCTACAATGGCATCTATAGCTACACAAATAGTTTTCACACCAGTAGCAGATCCTACCATTTCCCGAGCTCGGGCAAAATGGGATAAGAAAGATAAGTATGCCTATCACCTGATCAAGCAGAATGTGCAAGATGTCATGCTAGGACAGCTCAACACAGTCAAGACATCAAAAGAAGCATGGGATATGTTCGCAGCTCTCTACGAGTCCAAGAACACATCCATGATTCTCACCTTGAGAAACCAGATCAACCAGAGTTTCTGCAACAATAGTGAAACCGGTCATGCTTACATACTCTGCATAAAAGACTACAACAATCAACTTGCAGCAGCAAGAGAGACTATGAACCCCACAAAAATGGTTCAAGTAATCCTGAATGGACTAGGAGAGGGATACGAGAATCTAGTCTAGAGTATTGCCATCCAACGACAAAATCTAACACTGGAAGGACTTCAGTCCCAGTCCTACTTGGTGAACTAAGGACTCAGGCCATTCAAGCACGTAAAGGTCATTCTAATGATCAAGCATTCACACCTTTAGACAGAAGTAGAGGCAAAGGCAGAGGCAACGGTAGATCATACCAGAAAAGTGGTCATCATCAACAAAATCAAAGACAGAATCAGCATCATCCTCAGTAGCATCAGAATCAGCAAAGAGGAAATCATTCCAACCGAGGAAGATTTCAAGGACGATTATTTCATTTTGATCACGAACTATACGCTCTTTCCGACTGCTTTCATAGGAAGAGCAGGGTTCTCTCAGTATGCAGGGTTTCGAGGCTTTTTGTCACCTATAGATATATCGAGGTTGTCGGTTGTAGTATATGTGTAGCTTAGGATCTCGAGTCGTGTTTCGGTGAGAGACATAGGCTTAAGTGTGGTAAGCAAACAAAGTGCATGCATGTGTAAAAGGAACATGTATAATCATGATTGAGGTAATGAAGGCTTTCGCCTTCATTGGGGGTTGCAGGGTTTAGGAGGAGTTTAAGGATTAGAAGGAGGTTCCAGGGTTAGAAGGAGGTTCCAAGGTTTAGAAGGAGGTTCCAAGGTTTAGAATGAGGTTCCAGGGTTAGAAGGAGGTTCTAGGGTTTAGAAGGAGATTCCAAGGTTTAGAAGGAGGTTCTAGGGTTTAGAAGGAGATTCCAAGGTTTAGAAGGAGGTTCCAGGGTTAGAAGGAGTTCCAGGGTTTAGAAGGAGTTCCAAGGTTTAGAAGGAGGTTTCAGGGTTAGAAGGAGGTTCCAGGGTTAGAAGGAGTTTCAAGGTTTAGAAGGAGGTTCCAAGGTTTAAAATAGAGTACATGGTGGAGAACTCATCTCGCTTGTAGATCATGGAGTTTAAGGGTTGAGGAACAAAGGGTTTAGGGGGAGCATAGGAGTGGGAGAGGAAGGTGTAAGAGCATGGGGGAAAGAAGAGAGAGGAGGGAGGAGGAGGAGGAAGAGGAGGAGCTCAGGAGGAGGAGGAAGAAGGAGAGAGGAGGAGGAGAAGGGAGGAGGGAGAGGAGGAGGAGGAGGGAGGAGGAGAGGGAGAGGATGGGTTGCAAGGTTGGAGGAGACGGGAGGAGGAGTTGCAAGGTTAGGACATGCTTTTGGACATGGAGTGCAAGGAAGCATGGACACTTGAGACAATTGCTTGGAATACCAAAGTAGAACTCAACATAATGCCCCAAAGAGTGTGGTCTTCATTCCATTATGGGGTATTTATACAAGTTGGAGAGCTTCTCTCTCTGCATGTAGGAATTGTAACACATTCTCTCGGTCTGGGGATATTATTCAGGGTTTTCCAAAGGTTGAGCAGTTGTTGGAATCTCGTTCCACCGCTTTTACCTTAGCAAGAATCGAAACACTCTCTTTCTACATGTAGAACTCGCATATAGAAGTTGTAACACATTCTCTTTCTACATGTACAACTCGCATATAGAAGTTGTAACAAATTCTCTTTCTACATGTAGAACTTGCATATAGAAATTGTAAGACATTCTCTTTCCACATGTAGAACTCGCATATAGAAGTTGCATGTAGAAGTCGTATGTAGAACTTGCATGTACAAGTTGCATGTAGAAGTTACATGTAGAAGTCGTATGTAGAAGTCGCATGTAGGAGTTACATGTAGAAGTCGTATGTAGAAGTCGTATGTACAACTCACATGTAGAACTTGCATGTACAACTCACATGTAGAACTCGTATGTAGAACTTACATGTAGAACATGCAAGTTGGATTTCTAAGAGGGATTATTTCTAGCCTTATGCAAGTACAAGCAGAGCTTTGCCGCTACTCTACACAAACATTCTGTTCTACCTAAGTCCATGTTGGCATAGAGACAACATACTCCCGGATCCATTTTATTACCCATCCTCAGGTTATGGCTTATTTTGATTTCAGAGTTGGGATGCCATGTGCGTAACCCAATGACTGTTGAGCTTGTGGCATGCGAGTCATTCCTGCTGTAATGCTTTTGCACCATACAATTTGTGGTCTGTAGTCAGGAAGCTTATCTTCACTTAAGGAGGGGTAGACGGTTGTGAATTTCAGAGGGGATCTCATTGCTGAGGTTGCAGACTTTGCCATCGAATCTTCTTGGGAAGAGGTTTGGTGGGGGTCTCATTGTTGAGGCTTGCATTTCTTGCGATCTTGCATACATGTTGAATGTGATAGCACTCGTATCATTGAGCTTGTAGGAAAAGTTTGTATGCAAGTCTGATATTTTTGCATATAGGAGACCACTGTGATGTTTGGCAGGGGTCTCGTTGCTAAGGCTGCAGACTCTTTTGCCAATTCATCTTGAGTTTTGGCATAGCTTCTTGTCCTGCTTGTGAATTCATTGCATGCTTCGAGAGTATGGAATGAAAGGGTGTGATACTATTATTGATGCAATCTATTATGTGCCTATACAAAATCGTGTGAGTGCACATGATGTGTCTAACTATATGCTTATTTGTGGGATTTAATATGGAAACTAAGACTCAATCATCCCTAATACGTGCATATGCCAGTGAGTGTGCGGGTAACAATCCAGTGCAAACTATATGTGCAAAAACGTACATATGCTAGTGAGTGTTCATGATACAATCTAATCCTAAATAAGGAAGACTTGGTTTCCCAAATCTTCGTTTTTGTTGGGGATGGCTTGCGTGTTGATGTAGTAGTGCTTTAGGCTCTTGTTTATTGTTGTGTTGAATTGGACTCCATCCAATGTTTCTAGTAGTACAGCTCTGATGGGATTCATCTTTCATACTCAGTACGGTCCTTAACCTAGATACTTCAGTTTTCCCTTGTGTACTTTGGCATTGTATAACAAGACTAAGTCGCCTTCCTTGATGTCTTTAGCTTTCAAATTTCTGTCAAACCATGCCTTTCTTCTATGTTTTTCTATTGTTTGTCATGGCATGTTAGGCAACTAGTCTTGTCTTTGTATGCTTCTCCAACTGATAGAGTCTTTCTTTCAAGGATTCATGGTCTCCCATGCGTTCCTGTATTGCTATGCATAGAATTCGTATTACAAATTCAAGTGGGACCACAGCTTCAAGGCCGTACACCAATTGAAAGGTGTGTTCCATGTACTAACCTTGAATGTGGTTCTGTATGCCCATAAAGCTGCATTCAATTTCTCTACCCAATCAGAACGCTATGGTTCTACTACCTTGGGGATAGTAGGGTGTGCTTTTTCTATGGATTACCATGAAGCCAGACAAGAGTTCTTGGATTACCTCATTGACAAAATGTGTGCCTCTATATGACACAATTTCAATGGGGCATCCGAATCGGGTGATCACATTTTCGTATAAGAATCTTGTTGTGCTTCTGGCATCTGCCTTTTCGACTGCTTTAGCTTCATCCCCTTTTGTAAAGTAATCAGTGGCCACAATGATGTAGCGTGCATGTATTCCTTTTGCTGCTGGATGTATCGGACCCAAGAGTCATCCCCCATTTTTCAAATGGTTTTTGTGCAGCAATTGTTGTTAGGGGATTGAAGTCTTTGTGTTGTGGTTTAGTAGTCCATTGGCATAAATCACAGCCTGTTACATATTTATAGGCATAGATGCCTAGAGTGTTGGCCACTAGTAGCTTGCAAGGAGAACTTTTCTTGCTATGGCTTCCCCTTGGAAGTGTCCTCCCGCAATGCCTTCATGGACTTCACTCAGGCTTGACATGATCTAATGAGGCATTACACATCTTCTTAATATCTGGTCCTTGCCCATCTTGTACAGTTGTCTTGCAATGAGTTGATAGGGTGCAGCCTTTAGAATCAATTTTCTAGCATCTACTGCTTTCATTTCACGGGGTGGTCTTCCTGCCATCAAGTACCCAATGATATCTCCACACCACTCTGGAACAGAATTGATTTGAAATAGTGTGGCATCTGGTAAGTTGTATTCTACTCCAGTGGCTTCTTCTCCCGACTTGACATGAGACATGTGATCGGCAATGTAGTGTTGGGCACCTTTGCGGACCACTATTTTGAAGTTGAATTCTTGAAGCAAGAGGAGCCATCTGGTTATTCTTCCTATTGTACACAGACAGTTCACAAGATAAAGCAATGCTTGATGGTTAGTGTAGAAGACAAAATCATTTGCTAGTAGATAGTGCCAAAATTTCTTCACACTATACACCATTGCTAGGGCTTCTCTTTTTGTGGTGGTATAGTTGATCTCTGCATCATTGAGTTGTCAACTAGTGAAGTAGAATGGGTAGTCTTTCTTATGTTCACCAGGTTGACAAAGCACACTCCCAATTGCATACTTGGACCCATCAGTATGAACATGAAAATCAATATCCCAATTGGGAGATATAAGGATGGGTGCTGTGATTAGGCACCAATTTAAAAGCTCAAAAGCTTGGTCGCACTCTTCTGTTCATAAAAATTCCACTAATAGTTTGTATAGTGGTCTAGCTATCATGGCATACTGTAATATAAATCTTCTATAATAGCTGGCATGTCCCATAAAGACTTGTACACTTTTGGAATTTTTAGGAGGAGGCGATTCCATGATGATTTTGATTTTTTCCATGTCAGTTGCAATCCCATGTTGAGAGATGATGTGTCCCAAAACAACTCCATGGGTGACCATGAACTAGCATTTTGTTGGATTTAGAGAGATTCCATACTCCCTGCATTTGATTAGTACTTATTTAAGACATTGGAAGTGGTCCTGTTTGTTTGAATGGATGCACAAATCATCCAAGAACACCTATAAAAACTTATTCAAAAATGACTTGAAAGCTATGAACATGACTCGCTGGAATGTGGCTGGGGCATTACAAAGGCTGAATGGCATGACTCTATATGCAAAAATACCCCATTTTGTAGCAAATGCTATTTTTATTGGTTTTTAGGAGCTATTTGCACTTGGTTATAGCCACTAAAGCCATCCAAGAAGCTATATATTTCTGAACCTGCCACCTTTTCCAACACTGTTTCTATTAAGGGTAGGGGATAGTGATCCCTAATTGTGGCGGCATTCACATTTTTTAAGTTTACGCATATTTTGAGCTTCTTGTTGCATTTAGGCACAATGACAATGGGTGAAACCCAATCAGTGTACTCTATCTCATAGATGAATCTGGCATCTAGGAGTTTTTCTAGCTCATCATAAACTATGGTGCCATATTTAGGATTTGTGCGATAAGGTCCACATACCTTAGGGTGAGCACCTTCCCTTATAGATATCGTGTGTACTGCCACTTCTGGTAAAATTCCTTTCATCTCTTTGTATGATCATGCTAGATAGTCACAGTTTTCCATTAGGAGTGCTTTGCATTTGGTTTCATCTTCTTGACGAAGCTGTTTCCCAATGAAAACCAGTTTTTCTTCCTCCCCTTCAAGGGTGAGGTTTATTGTGCATGTTTTTGCTGGGCCCTCATAGATTGGAGTTCCTCCAATGCTATCGGTTTCTTGAACTTCAGATTCTCTGAGTGGTCTTGGCATTGCTATTAGCACACTGCCACTTGTATAATTCTTGAAGTATTTTGGCACTTCTCGAAGATCAGCCTCTGATAGTGTTGAACTAGCTTGACATGTGTCATGTGTACTGGGTGGCATAGTTGCATTTACTAATTTGTTAGGCTCTTCTTGACTATCTTTTTGTGATGTCTCTTGATCGAGCTTCATTTGTACATGTGGCTTATATTTCTGAAACTTCTTATGTTGGGAACTATGAGGTAACTTTTCCACTAGTAAGGTGTTTCCAAGTAAGGGTTTATTTGCTGTGCATACTCCTTCCAGTCCCTCAGGGGACCACTCAAGAGGTGGTGGTTCTGATTTTGAGGGAGCTTGCTTTGCAAGGCACAATTCGACAATCCTTGATTGGACTCATTTGAATTCATTGAAGTGCTCAGCCTTGGCTTTTTTGTTATTTCCTCCTTCAACTTTCTTGCGAGATCTTCTGCTATTATTCAACTTTGGAGATTCAACTTTTGGGAGCTCGACTGCCATTAGGGCATGTAGAATGGCTAAGTCATTATCAAAGATTTGACCTTCAATTTCAGCATTCTTAGCCTCTATTTCAAGGTCCTAAGGAAAATCTGAGTCATCATTGGTATGGGGACCTTCTTCAGATTCATTATCCCACTCGAGGTCAGCAGCCATAAAGAATGGCATCTCTAGATCGATTGGTTCTTCATGTGGGAGTGAAGGATCTACCTATAGCACCTTAGCATCTATCTGTGAGAAGATGGGGTCTAATGAATGGCAGTTGTCGATGGTTGCCAATAACTATATCCAGTTATTGACATTGCTTTGTGAGTCACCTACTATGGCATGTTGTTGCAAGGGAGCTGATTTGCTTGAGATTGTTGTTGAAGACGTGTCATCCAATGCTCTAGGCACAATTGGTTTAATAGCTCCTGTCCCCACATTCACCCTGACGGCGGTGTCACGATTCTGGATTGTTAGTCTATCAGTTCCCTTGTCATGGAGGACTAATGCTTCCCATAACCAAGGATGTCCCAGTAAGATTTGATAGGATTTTTTGGGGAGATCAAGATTGTGAATTGAAGGGAAAAGCAGACTCCTGCGATCTTTGTGGACATGCCATTCACTATTCCCAAGGGTAGCCTGTGAATCATCGACAAGGCATATGTTGAAATTAGCCTTTTGCATTGGTGGGAGACCCCATTCTTCATAGGGCTCCTTTGATAGGACATTTACACTTGCTCCTGCACCATCCACTATGGCTTGGACTTCATTATATGCCTTGTGGATCAAAGGCACAGTAATGTTGCATATGTCATCTCTCTCACCCATCCACATAAGGATATCTTCGATGTCGTTCATAGGTGGAGGGGGATTTGCGAGTTCAGTCCATCCTTTGAAACTCTCCTAGAGATTGGGACAATTTCGTAGGGGGATTCTGATGGGAATTGACACGGGGCAACTCAGGATGTTAGAGAGTGCGTCTCCTTCAAGTTGACATGGTGGTACATTATGTTGTGGAGTCTATTGTTGGAACAAATTGAGCTTGTTTCTCAGCATCAAATTGGGCTTGTTCCTTTTGTACCCATTGTTGAAGTGCCCGAAAGCGAGCCTTCTCCACCTTTACATTCAGGTATGTAGCTTCTTTTATTTGAGGCTCAGGAGTTTATGTGGATGAGCTCGGCTACTCATTGCTTGGCGGAGGTGGAGGCACTTGTGTTTTCTTTTTTAGAAGTCTCTTAGGTTGGATTGGAATGTTAGGGTCCTTGGTGGCCTCTTTCTGTTGGCGTGTAATTACGAGGTAATTACATTTACACGTGATTTTACACTTGCCGGACCTAGACTTTGATGGTCCACCCCAATGATGCCGATGGGGATGTCAGGCTTAATTTCTGTTTGTTCTGGGATCGTATTTTTCATGGGAAAATCCATATAGGCATGTCCTATGCCACAATCTCTGCAGAGTGGTTGGAAAGTAGCTGGGCTACCACAATGAGGGCACTCTATGATTTGGTGATTTTCTCCACAACTGTAGCACTTGATTGGTGCACGATATGTGTTGGGACATACTTGATTTGCATAAACTAGTATTAGACCCTCTGCACCTTCTACATAGTACAGTGGGTACTCTACTTCATACTCAAATGGGGAGTCTACTTCCAACACCTATTGAATCATTAATTTTGGACTGGTGCACTATCCAAATTCATTTTGTGAGATAATTTTGGATAAAGCATTTAAAAAAAAGAGGCTCTTATAAAACAAAACTTTGAGTCAAAAAGTAAGATTTTAAGAAATCAAATTAGAAAAAATGACGTGACATGTTATTAAAACTAGAGTACATTAAAAAAAGAGGACATCACATTGTTAAAAGAGACAAAAAGTAAGATTTTAAAAAATCAAATTAGAAAAAATGGCGTGACATGTTATTAAAACTAGAGTACATTTAAAAGAAAGCATGACACATTTGTACAAGAAGTAGATCATATAACTCAAAGCCATATGGTGTTAAAAAACACCTTCCATTAGCTCAGCCTAGAAGATCTCATCTTTGTCTCTCTTGTCTATTACAACTTTACATTAGAGAACTAAAAAGTCTTTGTGGAACTGTAGTTTCATTTCTTGTCTATTACAGTTACTTTAGAAAACACATAAGTCTCTATGGAATTAAATTTCCATCACTTGAGTATTAAGTCATTATAGAGAGCATATGTCCTCGAAAGTGCCTACTATGGCATTGGCTTCATGAAAAAAAGCAGACTTTAAACTTGGAGGCCATGCGTAACCAGGGCTGGCATCGCAAATCTCCTCATAGACTCTCCTCACAACTTGTTTCGAATCTTTCGCTGACTTGTAAGCATTCAACAACTCTTCTTTTCTCTCTTGGCTTTCCTCATCTTCACCATTTTTTTCAATATAGCTTCTAGCCACCGCCATAGCCTATACGAAAATTTAACTCGTTAGCATAAGAAGTACGTGATTAAAAGAAGCAAAAAAGAAAGCTAGGGATACTCACCTCTTCTGCTGAGTTCAAATCAAGCGGCCATGTGCATAACATATCCTCGAATGATTTTCCCTTCATTGGTCCATACAAAAGAGATCTAAGACAGAATTTGAGTTCACTAAATGAAGTCGGGTAATAACTAGTCATTGTCTTAGAGGGAAAGTGGGAGAAGGAGAGTGAGGGAGCGATAGCGAGGGATGCACAGTGAGCTGCCCCTCCTTCAAGAGTGACAAAAAGTGAGGGAAGACGTAAAGTGAAAGACGAATACAAGTTAATCAGAAGGACTAGGATGTAAGAAATAAGTGGAAGGACTACAATGGAAGAATACAAGTGCACTAAGGCACGATGTGTTCGCTATGATAAGGATAAGGGTTGGAATAAAGTGAGAGAAGCATTGGAAATGCTCTACTTTAAGTGAGTGGAGATTGTCCAACTAAATAAAATTTTGCAGAGCATTGGGAATGCTGTACTTTAAGTGAGTGGAGCATTGGGAATTGATACTTTGGAGTGAAATATATTACAAATATTACATCATCACATATTCATATCAAATTTCTCATCACTCAAGGTTATATTTCCAAATAATCACATCATCACACATTCATATCATAAAATTGTGTGCATGAAATAAATATATAAATATCATGACTAAATGCCACTTAAGTAATAAGTCACAAATTGGTGTATAATCAATAAAAACTACATCATGATTCATACATTGCAACAAATAAATGTCAACCATAATATTCATGGAATAAACAATATCATGAGAATATGCTCCTCATGCATATATACAAACACAACATCATACATGCATCACAACTCTTTTGATGCTTCTAGTGGAGACTGTGGAAACTCTTCTGATGCTTCCAATGGAGGCTATGGTGCTCTAGATGTACACTCAGTCTCTACTTCTTTTGTAGTATGTAGTGCTACCTCAAGGTCCCAAGTGCTTAACCAAGGGCTTAACCAAGTACAAACGTCTTCGATAGTCTTTTGAGGAGAGCTAAGAATAGAAGAAAGGAGAGCATCGAGCATGTAGACACGATTCTGCACTGCACTAGGAAGCTGAGAAATAACTACACTGCACCAAGAAATAAACAAACGTTAGCTCATAGAATTGATTTGCATTTTGCACTAGGAAACTGAGATATAACTACACTGTAAACAAATAAACAAATGTTAGCTCATTGAAGTAGCAACAAATAAACAAACATTACCTGAGAATGGCCAGGATAACATTGTCATTAACCTCTTTTAAAGGATTGGAGAGGATTGAAACCTCCTCTCTACCAAAGCTCAAATACTGAGGTTCTCGTTTCAAAATGATCCTAACTTCAAATGAGCTTTCCATTTTATCCAATGCAGCTAAATTTGTAGAATGGTCACTGTCATAGCTTGTATTCTATGTTTGCGGTCATTATGCTTTTCCATGGTGTCTTTAAAGCTCTTATGCTCATGGGATTCTTCAATCAAATTTAGAGGTGGTTGCATTGTTGAAGTAGAAGGGAGTGCCTCCATATTGACTTCATCCATTTCTTCTCCCTTTATTGCCTGTAAACAAATATGAGAGATTAGATTCATTATCTTTAAATTTAAATCTTATTTAAAAAATTGTATTTAGTTGAGAAATAGAGAGTTCATACTGCTAAGTATTGTCGTAGTGGCCTTTTTACATAACCTTGCGAGCCATAATTATCAAAGAAGGCATCATCATCTTTCTCTTCATCCACCAACCTCTCTCTGAACGGGTCATGTAAGTCTATCTTTTCATCATCATCAACTGGGACATCATGATCTTCAAGGTCATTATCCATGTCATCAGTCTCCTTGTGCTCTATCTCTTTTTCATAGCCTATGGTTAGATTTGCTTGAAGCTGAAAATAAGCCATGAAATGCTTGTTTTCAATAATATTTGTGGAGTTGCCTTTTCTAAGGAGATCCTCAAATAAATATCCCATCCTGCACAAGGTGACCTCCCAACCTGCCGGTAGCAAATTCTCCATCATGGTAAGCAAGAGACTCCCACTTTTTGCACGACTTCCATAGTTGTTTTTTTAATAATGTATGGACCTCAGAATATCTTGCTCTTCTAGCATCAATCTCAAATTATTTGAATTCCCTCTTATGCTCTTTTGTAAGGAGTGATCAGTGTTGGGACTCCGCATACACAAGAAGAATGATTCAAGAGATTGAATTGCTATGCCACATTCTCTCTTGCCTCTCTTTGCTGCATAAACACCACTATAGGTTTCAAATCTGATGAATATGCTCGCTCTAGAGTAACTTGCATGGCTTCTTTGTCGTTTTTATCAACAAAAATGACAATGTTGCAAATTGCCACTTTGCTAATGGTGGTATATACTATTCTATCAATGAAGTTATGGATATCATCGCTAGAAACTTCATTGATGAAGAATAGTTGTGGCTTGTCCCATGCTGACTCATTCTTGATGAAGTCATCTTCTGAAACTCCCCTGAAGTTCACAAGCTTTCCAGACTCTACCATAACCTCTACATTGAATTGAAAGCTTTGGTTCATATTTGTCGGCATCCTTATCTCACTGATTGATCTTTCCACATATGCAACCACTTGTTGTGGGATTTCTTTTCTCATGTAAGAGGTTACTATTTCTGACCCATCTTCATCCTTTTTAATCCACCTGTTTGCCCATAGCTTTACCTTGGGTGTTGACAAAGAAGCTATATGCTTGACCACATTATAGTCAATGTTACAATGACTAAGTGGAATTTGTTTTTCTGACAGCAAATACTTAATGGCACTATGCACTACATCACGCCTCACCTGTACATTGATGCATTCTTCCATGTAGTGGTCTTTGTCTTTCTTTCCAAAAAACCATTCTTTTTTTAAAAGTTTTTATGCTGCCATGGATGCATACTTGTCACTTAAGTATTTTATAGGTCTCCACATCCTTGCCATCAACTCCTTCTTATCCATTACCTTTGACTTTCCAGAGATAAACAAAGGAGCTTCATAGGTCAACTATCCATGCTCACAAGCAATGCACGTTTCAAGCATCTCATTGAACACTTCAACAGGACAAAATATGATAGAAGTGTAGTCAGCATATCTATCCCTCACCACCTTGAGGCTTGTCATATTTTCTTCTCGCTCTTGAGTTCCCCTAGGCACAACTGCTCTTAAAGAAGTATAGAAGTTTATGAGTGTGTCGGCATCTACTTTTGTGACCTTTCACTTCAAATCAAGATTTGGAGAACCAAATGTTGTTCATATAACCCTTGCCTTCTGTGAGACCTCTGATGTTGAGGATATCTTACGCTTTCCATGGACATAATGATTAAGTTTTTCGGACTCAATCAAATACTTGATCTCATGCTTGAATATACAGATTGTTGCAGGATAATAATGGAATGAACTTATCTTTGCAAATTGTTCTAAAGTGAGTCTTTTGACCTCCTTTGCTTCTTTTGCAATCTGATTACAAGCATAAGCCCAATGTTGACCATCAATGGGCTGGAATCTGCAATGAAGGAGGAATTCCTTCTTTGCTTCCTTTAGCATATTCTCGAGAACCTTGTGCCTCTTTGCCTTGTTCATGTGGAATATTTTTAAGAGTGTCTTTAAAGAATTAATTGAAGGTTTCCTTGAAATGTGTAGGCCCTATAAATGTTATTTGATCCAGAAAGCTATTTTTGATTGGACAAAACATTATTGGGCGCAGGACCACGTTGCTTGCCACAGGTTTCTTTCCATCTCTCAAAGCCTCGTATATTTGTAGTGCATAGGATACATCAAGGCTTCGGCTATTAGTAAAGATAGCTGCAACTTCCACATCTTTGGCATTCACAAACAATGTCCTTTGACCCTAGATACATCCTACATCATCATCTGTTACTGCTTCATTAAGATGCAGATTAAGATTTTTGATTGATGTGAGTTCATCCTGATCATCTTCAGCCTCGGGTTCTCAGTCTTCTTCATCTTTCTCTTCTTTTAACCGTTTTTCATCCACATGATCTTTCTCTACAGTGGGACGATGCCTTTTTTTACTGCTTGGAACCATGGCTCTTGTAGTACTAGCCTTTTGTATTTCACGTCGTGGTTTGCTAGCAAGAGCTTCTAGCATAACTGCAGTGGATCGACCTTGATCTTCTTCAAATTTTTTAAATTCCCGTGCACTCAAGGCTTGTGTTTCATCATCCTTAGTTACATCCACCATTTCTTGCTCTAGAAGTTTGCGCTCATGTTCTACACGTTTGTGACAGTGTGCATGTTCTTCTTGCCCCTGCATCGAAGTCTGAGCTTGATCTCCTTCATGTGAAGATCCTTGAATATGAGGAGCATATTGTGTATCCTGAAAGTACTCAAACATTATCTTTGCATGCATCCTTTTTGCCACCACACTAGGAAATTGCTTCCAAGTATATGCAAGAGCCTCCAATGCACTTTGCACCTCTGGAAACTTTGATGGTTGAGGAGGAGGCATCACAAAGTTCTTTGAGTCTCTCCTTGACACAACAAAATGAAGACCGCCAACTTTAGGATCTGAACTCTTTGTGAAAACATCCATAAAAGTCTCTTTTGGCTCTATCATTATGCCTACTACAAGGCTTGAAGTCATATCTTTTTTTAAGAAAGTAGCATCCCATGGATCTTCAACATCATTGAACTCCCTTTTTGACATAAGTAGAAAGAGTCTCTTTTCCTTTTGATGAAGAATCCAAGCTTTTCTGCCCATGTGATATCGAGTCCACCTACCAAAGCCATTGGGGCTATATTCCTTTCCTTTCAAATTCAAAGTGACATCAGAGACCCATGCTCTAATCTCAGAGTCATTTAGGATAGCCCCCACATTAGTTGATTGCTCCATAATCCTACAAGAAAAGATAATGAAGAATTTAGATACATACAAGTAAAGTACAATATACAACGCTTGATATAATAAATGTGGGAAATAGCCCAAAAGGCTTTACAAGGCAAAGGCACATTGTCCTTTAAGTGGGAGGTTGTGGGGGTTAAAGGTCACTGTGCCTTTACCCCGGTTATGTACAATACTCAAACACATATATAAATGAATGAAAAAGAAGATTAGGGTGGTTCTGCACCCACCAAAACTTGTGTGGCTCTCTGTCTCTCTCTCTCCTTCTTCTGTTCTTACTTCCGTTGAGAGCACTCTCACCCTCCCTCTCACCCTGGCAGCTGCAGCCGCCAGGACCCTCTCTCTCTCTCTCTCTCTCTCTCTCTCTCTCTCTCTCTCTCTCTCTCTCTCTCTCTCTCTCGCTCTCTCTCTCCCTCCCCTCCCTCCTCTCTCTCTCCCTCCTCTCTCTCTCTCACCTTGGCGGCCGTGGCCGCAGGACCCCCCCTCTCCCTCCCTCCCCTCCCTCCTCTCTGTCCCTCCCCTCCCTCCCCTCCCTCCTCTCTCTCTCTCACCCTAGCAGCTGTGGCCGCTAGGACCCCCCCTCTCTCTCTCTCTCGCTCTCTCTCTCCCTCCCCTCCCTCCTCTCCTAGGGGGGGTCACTCATCATATGTAAACTTATCATGTGAGTTCAACAGAAGGATATTTTTTATTCCTAAAATTTACAGAAATAAATATACATAAGGAACTATTTAAAATAGTTTTGGAAAAAATTTACAGATTTGTATAGAAAAGGGGTACATTTTATTAATGAAAAAATTTACAGATAAGGGATTTTAAATATAGGCCTTGAACGCACATGATATAGAGGGTTTATACATAGTGACCCCCCGAGCTCCTCTCTCTCTCCCTCCTCTCTCTCTCACCCTGGCAGTCATGGCCACTAGGACCCCCCCTCTCCCTCCCTCCCGTCCATCCCGTCCCTCCTCTCTCTCTCACCCTAGCGGCCTCGGCTGCTAGGTCCCCCCCTTTCGCCTCACCCTGGTGGCCGTAGTCGCTAGGATGCCCCCCCTTTCGCCTCCCCCCCCTCACCTCTTGCCTCCCCCCTCTCCCGCTCGCCTCCCCTTGGCGGCCGCGTCTCCCACTCCGCTCCCCCTGGCGGCCGTGGCCACCAACATGCCCCCCCTCCTGTCCCCCCCCTCTCCCACTTCCCTCCCCCTGGTGGCTGTGGTCGCCAGGATGCCCCCCTCTTGTCTCTTGCCTCCCCCCCCTCCCGCTCGCCTCCCCCTGGTGGCCGCAACTGCCAGGATGCCCCCCCTCCCACCTCTCGCCTCCCCCCCCTCCCGCTCGCCTCCCCCTGGTGCCCTCTCGCCTCTCCCCCCCTCCTGCCTCTTGCCTCCCCCCCCTCCTGCTCGCCTCCCCCTGGCGCCCGCCTCTCGCCTCCCCCTCCCCTCCTACCTCTCGCCTCCCCCCCTTCCACTCACCTCCCTCTGGCGGCTGCGGACCCCCCCTCCCCTCCCGCCTCCCCTCCCCCTCCCCCTGGCCTCTTGCCTCCCCCTACCCTACCCAACTCCCCCCTACCCCGTCGCCCCCTGCTCCCTCCCCTCCCTCCTCTCTCTCTCCCTCCCCTCCCTCTCGTCTCCCCCTGGCGGACCCCCCTCCTGCCTCTTGCCTCCCCTACGCCCCCGCTCCTCCCTCCCTCTTCCTCCCTTCTCCTACCTCCCTCCCTCTCTCCCCCTACCTCCGCTCCTCCCTCTTCCTCCCTCCCTCCCTCTTCCTCCCTCTTCCTCCGCTCCTCCCTCTTCCTCCGCTCCTACCTCTCCCTCCCCCCCTACCTCCGCTCCTCCCTCTTCCTCCCTCCCTCCCTCCTCTCTTCCTCTGCTCCTCCCTCTTCCTCCCTACCTCCCTCTTCCTCCCTTCTCCTACCTCCCTCCCTCTCTCCCCCTACCCCCGCTCCTCCCTCTTCCTCCCTCCCTCCCTCTCTTCCTCCCTCCCTCCCCTCTTCTGTTGCTCCTCCCTCCCTCCTTGGCTCCTCCCTCCCTCCTTTCCTCCCTCTCATCCCCTTCCACTTCCCTCTTCCTCCTGGAGGCGCAGCCTCCAAGGCTTCTCTCGTTCTCTCTAAACTTTCTCTCTCTCTCTCTAGTTCCTCTCAATACTCTCGTAGAATATTGAATTCATTGAATGGTCCTAATAGTATGTTAAAAACGAGGATGAGATCAACAGAGGATTATTCAATATTTAACTTTGATTGTGATATGGCCAAGGATGCAATGACCAATCATGGATGCTTGGTTACAAACAAATGTGAGGAGAAGAAGTGCATAAATATAGATAACAACGTGCACGAGGAACGAAAATGGTCATACATATGCATGAAGAGAAAGCGAATCCAGGAAGATCCACAAAAGCAACCAAAGAGGAAGAGAGTAATGAAGGAGGAGAACATGTTAAATGCATTGGGATATCTATATTGCAAGCGAAGATGTATGCGCCTCATTGATCTTGCAGACATCAGGGAATGTAGAGGACACGTGTGGCAAAGAAGAGGAAGCAAAAGAAATGAATACCTTCTCACAAGTCTCTCTTGCTTTCTTCAGAATGGCAATAAAAGGCTAAGTTCAAGACAAAAGGTAAAACCTCTCATAAATGGAAAAAAGATTTGCAATAAGGCATATCGCAATATTACTGGATTATCCCATGGTACATATTGGGATTTAGTCACCAAGGCAAAGGACAGCAACAAATTTAGCATTCACAGTAATAGAGGAAGGTCAAAATCAAGAATCTCAACTGTCAGGGCAGTAGCAAGTTTGCAAGACTTCATACATGAAAATGCTTTACCTCAACCCCATATATCTACCAAACTCCCTAATGGTGACACGATCACTGAAATGCACCTTCCAATGGGCTTGACAAAGCTCAAAGTATTTGACTCTATTGCAGAAAAGCAAAGGCAAAGAGGGGATGCCGTAGCTTCTTGTCATACTTTGTATACTCTTTGGAAGAAGAACTTTGGATATGTTAAAATCCCGAGGAGGCAAAAAATGTCAAAGTGCAATGTCTGTGAGGATTTAAAGCGAGTGATTGAGAGTGCAACATGTCCAAATCAAAGGGAATTATACAAAAAAAACCAAAAATCTCATCATGACCTTATTCGACATTCCAGACAAAAATATGCATTTTGGAAGGAGCAAGCTATTTCGCATCCCAATGACTACATGTGCCTTATTGTAGATGGCATGGATCAGAATACAACAACATTGCCTCGTTTTGTTTCCACTCCACCTAAATTACAAGGAAAGCACTTTCTAAAGACACATCTATGTGGAGTGTTAGTGCATGGAATTAAGTTCTTTGTAGATATATGGATTGATTCCTTGCATCTACATGATAGCAATCAAGTTGTAACATCTATTATGAAGGCAATTCGCAATGTACATGTAGAAAAAGGTCGCCTACCATTGACTTTGAGAATACAAGCTGATAATTGCTGGCGAGAAAAAAGGTCGCCTACCACTGACTTTGAGAATACAAGCTGATAATTAATGGTACTCATGTTTGCATTCTGCTCCATGCTAGTTGCTCATCGAATCTTCAATGAGGTCGAATGTGGATTTTTGTATGTTGGGCATACACGTGAGGATATCGATCAGGTTTTTAGCACAATCTCAAGGGAGCTTAAATGCAAGGATGTGGAGATAATAGATGACTTGGTAAGAAGATGTGGCAGGCAAGTTGGTGGTCATAAGGAAAGTACAGTATGTGAGAGGCTCGAAAGAATGTATGATTGGAAGAGCTTCATTCTACTTTTCATTTATACAAACGGGTGGTGATGCATTGACAGGTCATACCAATCCACACTACTTTCGTTTTTTTTTTAAAGATGAAAAACCCGTAATGCAATGGCAACAGTATTCTCATGATACAAAATGGGAACCTGAAGAACCTTATAGTCTAACTTCAATTCCCAACGAGGAAAGGTATCCAACATGGGCTCCTATACAAGAATTCAATGAGAGGTCTAACTGTGAAATAAAAGGATTAAAAGCATTTATTACATACAAAGAGGAAATTCTCTGGAGATATCCTGATTCGAAGCCTACTTGGAGAGAACACACTACCACTATAATTAACAAGACACAAAATTTAATAAAGGACCTTGAGAGAATGCGAGGCTCAAAGGATGTCAAGGAAGAATGCAATATGTTTTGACCAAATGTTTATAACGATTTGCACCCAGCTCCAATCTTTGAAAATGAATTTGTATCATTACTCCCACGTCCATATTGTAGACCAAAGAAGAGAGAGTTTATGCCACAAGTAGATATAGAGGTCGATTATTTTGTTGTGGTTCGGCCATCGGATGATGAATATGAGAATGTGAAGTTTTGGATTGCAAAAGTAGTTGATGTGTAAAGAGATGACCAAGGGAGAGCTACAACATTTACAGCAGTATGGTATGAGCCAAAGGGCAGGAAGGAGAATATAGATAACAACACATTGTATACTAATTGTATAATGAAGGAGTGGGTCCCAAATGATGAAGCAGTCTCTCAAGTTTCGACAGAGACAATCATAGTGTCTTGGCATTCAAGGGCAAAGAAATCAAGAAAGCGCATGGGGTATGAGATAGAAGGAAAAATAAAAATACCACAGCAAAGTATTTTGCATATACACGAATTTTTAAGGATGCTCGCCATGGAGGAAGTAGAAGGAGATAGCGCAAATGAAGAATGTCCATGATTAAAGCTTTGTATTGAAGTCCATTGAAGGATTTTATTGGGGTACTAGGCAAGAAGCCAATTCAAGACAATTATAATCAGAGTCATCACCGCCTATGTCAAATGAGAGTCAAAATATGCACTAGATGTCACCCAAGGGTCAAGGCTTGGCAAGACAATAGGGAGTTAATGCAGATGGCACCTGGCAAGGGACTGTCACATTGAGCAATAAGGCAATGGGGAGTCAATGCACCCAAGGGGCAAGGCTTGGCAAGACAAGTGGGAGTTAATGCAGATAGCACCTGGCAAGGGACTGTCATGACATTGAGCAATAAGACAATGGGGAGTCAAATTATGCAGATGGCATGAATTGAGGCTCTTTAAGAGCATCAATTTAAATTGTAAACATATGTTGAATCTATATCATTTTGGATACAAAGACTCCAGCTGAGAGCAATGTCTGTCAATGTAAACATATAATGATAGCTATAATTTCTATCATAATTCTTTGGTTCAATACAAAACTTGGGTCTTATGGCATCATGTCTTTTTTCTATTTATTAAAACTTTTGAAAATTTTGTGCATATTGCGAGTGACAATGTTATTTTCATGAAATATTTAAGTCGTTTTTCATGGATTTATAAATTTATCACGTCAAGGAAAAATATTAAAAATAATTAAATCAACAAATAACTTAGGTATAGCTAGAATTTCTAATATAGGATTATTTCAAATTCTTGCATGTTGGTGCAAAAGTATAGATTGAAAAAATAATATTTTTATGTGAATATGATAGTGCCACAAAGTGAACTTTTGATTTGGGAAGAAATTTTTCAGAAAGTAAAATTTTGATTTGGGAAGGATATTTTCACAAAGTAAACTTTTCATTTGGGAAGGATTTTTGGGCTTCATCCGAAAACAATAGAAAAAGTTCAAACTTAATGAAATAGGTGTTTTCCTCGGCTTGTAATTGATGTATTTGAACTGCCTGAGGAGCTGGATTTGGTGCTCTTGGATATGGTCATGGATTCGGATTCTTGAGTAGTTGTGGGACATGTGTTCGAATGGGAACATGATTTAGCCTTGGAGCTGGGGGCGCTTGTGCAAGTACCGGTTGCCTGTATAATGGCATGGGTGCCACTTGGTATTGTTGAGGTCGAGGTGGGTTGTTGCACATGTTGAAGATGCAACTGTTCTCATCATGGCCGCCGACAACATAGATATGGCACCACAACCTTGGTGGTGGATTTTCTTGTGTAGTGATCCTGGCTCTTAGGACCAGGGCACTCATTTGGTGTATGATTGGCCAGGCAATGTGGACACCAGACATTTTCTCACCGTGGATATGTCTAAGTTTGCAGCTGAGACAATTGGAGTTTTTGTTCCATGGCCTGCATTATGTCTTCTTTCAGCTTTAGGCTCATGGCCTCTAGGCGATCTTCATTTGATGTTTCAGAAATGGCCTTTGATTTGCCCTTTTTCGAGCGCTTATCGTGTGTACTAGATCTACCATCATCACTACTAGTGTCTGAGTCGATCATGCCATCCTCGATGTCAATGGCTGCTGCATGAGCAGCACTGAACATTTCATAGCTTCTTATCTTTTTCATATCCTTTCATATTTTCTTTCTTAGTCTTACTGTGAACCATGCCGTGAGGTACTTTGCATCTAGGTGTGGGTCACATTTGGCGATTAATCTCTTCATCTTACCTAGGTACATGCGTACATCTTCTTGGTGGCCTTGTTCGAGCTTGCTTAATTGGAGAGCGGGATCATCTTGTAGCCTCTCTATTGAAAAGTGTCTTTTAAATTCCATCTGAAGTAGGTCCCATGTGCTGTGCTCTTCCACTAGAAGGTCTAGATACCATTCAAATGCTTCATCAATTAAGGCCATGGGAAACCAAGCTACCTTGGTTTCATGGGATTGATCTCCACCTATGCGGCATGCGACATCAAAATGCTGGAGGAATCAGGCTGGCTCTCCCCTACCATTATATTTGGGAAGTACCAGATTTCCCAAGGGGCATCGCCCTTGATTGTTGTTATTTCTTTGAGTAAAGAAATTGTCAGCCTCTACATCAAGGTTGATATCCCCATCATTGTCATGACAACGTCCAGCCATGTTGGGGCGTGGAGGAGTTAAAGGGAGTGGTTGAATCTCAGGGGGGGATTCTAGGTAGAGGATTGGCAGGAGCCGTGGTTGCAGCAGAGTTATATGCAGATGTGGCAAGCATTGGAGTTGAAGGCATTGGCCGGAATGTAGCTGCATGAAGATTGGGTGAGATTTGCCAAGGGTGTCTCTACCCCAAGTGCGGGTGTGGATGAAGTGTTATTGGGATGGTTACAGTGGTGTTAGTTTGTGTAGGGATTGTCGTTCTAATAATGTGCCTAAGATTGTCCTACGTGTGTAGGGAAATGTGCTGGTGCAGACGGATCATTAATCGGAGGTCACGGCGTGAAGATATGAGTGAATTTGTACAAAACGAGGCCCACACGGGGGCACGAATGAGTGAGTGCTAGGGATGCCGAAAGGGTGTGCGATGGGCTGGAAAAATACCCCATAACATGCTGTTTTTGTGTGTGAAATTTGGGTTCAAACGGGGTTCTGTTTGGGTCCCAAATGGATGAGTTACGAGGGGTAAATTTTGCTTTGTGGGCGGGGGGTTCCTAAGGTTTGGTGTGAATGGGCTTTAAGACTAATTGAGGGATAATAACTGACCCAAACCTAACTGGCCCAATTAGTGTAACTAACCTAACTATCTAGTTAGATGCTAATCAATTAGTCTAACCTAACCTAGTTATGGTTAGAATGCTGACCACATTTACTTCAACTAACCTAGGTAGTGTAAGTAACTAACAATTCAACTAACCTAACTAAGGTAAAAACTAACCTAACCTAGGTTAACCGAACCTAACCTAGGGTTAGTTTTAGGTTAGGGTTAGTCTTAGGTTAGTTTTTTTTTAAAATAACACTGTTGGGGGGGAGCTCCCTGGCGGCGGCGGGGGGGGTCGCGTGGTGGCATGACGAGGGGTTCAGGGGAGGGGGTGGGGGAAGTGAGGAGGGGGCGAGGGGAGAGGGCGAGGGGTGAGAGGGGAGGGGGTGAGGGGAGAGGGTGGGGGGTGAGAGGGGAGGGGGCCGAGGAGGGGTGGCAGGGTGGCACTGCGGGGCAGCGCCGCGGGGGGCGGTGCGATGGGCATGGGCAAGAGGGGAGGGGGCGAGGGGTGAGAGGAGGGGGAGAGGGGTGGCGGGGTGGCATTGCGAGGGGCGGGGCAACGGGTGGCAGGTGAGAGGGGAGGGGGCAAGGGGTGAGAGGAGAGGGAGAGGGGTGGCACTGCGGGGCAGCACCGTGGGGGGTGGGGCGACGGTGCGGGGCACCGCTGTGGGTCACCGTCGGGTGGCGGTGGGCGAGAGGGGAGGGGGAGGAGGGAAGAGGGGAGGGGGAGAGGGGAGGGGGTGGGGGGTGAGAGGAGAGGGGGAGGTAGCAATAGCGTGGAGCAGGGGGAGAGGGGAGGGGGCAGGGAGGAGGAGTAAGGGTGGTAGAGAGAGAGAGGGAGGGAGAGAGAGAGGGGGGGGGAATTAGAGAGAGAGGGGGGAAAAGAGAGAGAGAGAGAGAGAGAGAGAGAGAGAGAGAGAAAGGGGGAGGGAAAGAGAGAGAGAGAAGGAGAGAGAAAGGGGGAGGGAAAGAGAGAGAGAAGGAGAGAGAGAGATAAGGAGAGGGATAGAGTGAGAGAGAAAGAGAGAGGGGGAGGGAAAGAGAGAGAGAGAGATAGAGATAGAGAGAGAGTGTAAGAGAGAGAGAGTGAGAGAGAGAAAGGGGGAGGGATAGAGAGAGAGAGAAGAGAGAGAAAGGGGGAGGGAAAGAGAGAGAGAAGGAGAGAGAAAGGGGGATAGATAAAGAGAGAGGAGAGAGAAAGGGGATAGATAGAGAGAGGAGAGAGAAAGGGGGAGGGAAAAAGAGAGGGAGAGAGAGAGAGAAAGAGAGAGAGGTATGAGAGAGAAGAGGGAGGAGGAGGGAAAGAGAGAGAGGGGGGGGAAGGGGGGCGGGGGCAGTGGGGATGGAGGGGGGAAAAGGGGGAGGGGGTGGTGGAGATGGAGGGGGGCAGGGGGAGATGGAGGGGGGGAGGAGCTAGGGGGAAAGGGGAAAGGGGGTGGTGGAGATGGAGGGGGGAGGGGGTGGTGGAGATGGAGGGGGGTGTAAAGAAAGAGGGAGAGAGATAGGAGACTCAAGTTCAGCTTTCTTCACAACACACAAAAGAGAGAGGACACAAGGTTGGAGGGTGAAGCCTTTCTTCACTTTTGCACACAACAACAATACAATAGAAGAGGGAAATACCCTATATGCCAAAACCTAGAATACGTGGTTCATATGTGAACCCAAACCGAGCTAGATGCATTAAAGGCCAAGTTGCATGAGGCCTTTGATATGAAGGATTTGGGACTTGCAGGTCATATTCTTGGTATGCGCATCACGCGTGATCGGACTAGGATACTCCTTTGGCTTTCATAAAAAGAGTATATTAGAAAAGTATTGCAGCGTTTCAATATGGAGGGGGGGAAGGCAGTTAGTACTCCATTGCCTCCATATGTGAAACTGAGTCATACAGATAGTCCCAAATTAGATGAGGAAAGGGCCATGATGGCTAAGGTTCCTTATGCATCAACAGTTGGGAGTCTTATGTATGCTATGATAGCTACTAGACCAGACATTGCATTTGCAGTGGGAGTTGTTAGCCGGTATATGGCTAATCCAGGAAAGAGGCATTGGGAGGCAGCTAAGTGCATCGTGAGGTACATGAAGGATACCAAGGAGATGTGCATCTACTTTGGTAGAGGAGACATGCGTGTACTTGGGTACACAGATTCAAACTATGCAGGGCATGTGGATAGTAGGAGATCCACTTCTGGTTATGTGTTCACCTTTGCAGGTGGTGCAGTGTCGTGGATGTCTCACGCACAGAAGTGCGTTGCTTTGTCTACCACAGAGGCTGAGTATGTTGCAACCACAGAGGGTTGCAAGGAGGCTATATGGCTTGATCGGCTAGTGGGAGATTTGCGGACTCATACAGGTGTACCGACATTGCATAGTGATTCCATGAGTGCTATTCAGCTAGCACGGAATCCGGTCTTTCATGCAAAGAGCAAACACATTGAGGTCAGGTACCATTTCATCAGGGAGGTACTTGAGGACAAGCGCATAGAGCTTGTCAAGGTTCATACAGATGATAACCCTGCAGATATGCTGACAAAGAGTCTACCTAGTCAGCGATTTGAGTATTGTCGTGTATTGATGGGCATTGGATAGTATGCTCACTGGTTGTTCTCCCTTAAAGGCACATTGTCCTTTAAGTGGGAGGTTGTGGGGGTTAAAGGTCACTGTGCCTTAACCCCGGTTATGTACAATACTCAAACACATATATAGATGAATGAAAAAGAAGATTAGGGTGGTTCTGCACCCACCAAAACTTGTGTGGCTCTCTGTCTCTCTCTCTCCTTCTTCCGTTCTTGCTTCCGTTGAGAGCACTCTCACATATGGTGCATCCAAATTGAGGGGCCCAAAGGTACATGGGTTACTATCAAATCTTATCTCACCATATTAGGTGTACTCTTCTTCATGCCCCTTTATTTCTGATCAATATATTTATTGTACTATACACTATTGTTTGTGGATAACCACAACACCACAAAGCAACTATAGACGTGCTTGGTAGATGCGCAAAATAGTGGGCGCATCTATAGGTGTTGCATGAGTAGAGGAATTACGGGCGTGTCTAATAGTGCATCTAACAGCTCGTCTATTTGTGCATGTATTAACACGTCTATTTGCACGTTTAAACTAAGAAAATATGGACCCGTCTAACATTGCATTTATCAGCGTGTCTATTTGCGCATGTATTAACACGTCTATTTGCACGTCTAAATTGAGAAAATACTGGCCTGTCTAACATTGCGTTTATCAGTGCGTCTATTTGCGCGTGTATTAGCGCATTTATTTGCACATTTACACTGGGAATTAGATGCGTATTTAGACGTGTATTTAGATGCAAACCAGAGAATACAAAAAGTGAGATTTTGGTGTATATCATTGCATTCCAAACATTGCCCATGATTACCAAAGCACATAATTTTAACAAAAACATCAATGCTTTTTTGCAAGCCCACATATACAAGAATTAAGTGAGGTGAGGAGAATGAGACAATATGTAAAATAGTTTTGCCAATATCAATGATGGGCTACGGTTCGATCTCATCCTCAATGAGATCAACCCTTAGGCTCGTCCTCATAGGTAATGGCCTCAATATCTGTATCTCCTATCTCATGATCATCCTACTCTCTCGTATCACGGTCATCATCACGTCCATGGCCATGATCATCCTCCATACGCTCCATACTAGTAAATGTACTATACATCACTTTGGAACGTGGCATAATAGGTATGACATGCCACCATCTATTATTATCCACCATTGGTTGATAGATAACCTAATTCAAACACAAATACAATCAAGTTATCTTTCTTGCATCAAATATTTAAAAGCGAGTATTTTTATATGTGTGCAAAGTACCTGTTCACATTGTTGCGGTAGTACTAGTGTGTCCTTCCTACTTTGCCAAAACTTTGTGGAGTCAATAGTTACAAAGCCACTTGCATGGCGTTTGATTATTGCATTAGGGCCTCTTTCCACCACATCCTTAAACCACTTTACATCCAAAACATACACAAAGAAGCATCGAAAGTCAAGCTTAATAATATCTTGGATTATGCCACAATAATCATCCATGGCTCCATTGGCTCCCTCAAAGCTAGCAATGATGCCGCAATCTTGTGTGTTTCTCTTATCATCAATTCGTTGTGTTCGAAAATGCTTGCCCTCACACCATATAGCATTGAACATAGTGCACTACACCAAGAAAAAGTCAATTAAATAAGCAATCTAAATTATTGAAAGCTCCTAACTTATGCATAACATTCTATATACCGACCTTGCTCATGCATCCCCTAGCATACTCCCATTCTTCCATTGTGATATGCATCCCCTCATCTTTCTCTACTTTCTCCATTTCATCAAGTAGCCAATCCACATGAATATCCTTTGGAAGTGCTCTTAGATACTGAGGGTATGGCACATGAGATCCGTGGTGTGTACGAAAGAGGGCCCTTTCTTCTTGTCTTCTTGCCTTTGCATCCTCGTATCTTGTCACCCATCTTTTCATCACATCACTATTAAGCATGCAATAGAGGTTGATACTATTATGCAACTCCGCATCTATTACTTTGTTGCGTCCTTTCCCTTGAGGCACAATAGAGGTCATCCTTAGGTCTTCATCATCTCTCCGTAGTCATGGGAGAGAGCTATCCACATCAACAAGAAACTCAGAAATATATACAAGTGACTCTTTTACCAACCAACCCTCGGCCATGCTACCTTCGAGTCTTGAATTTTGTCCCACGAAGCCCTTCAAGGTCTTCATGAAGCGCTCGAGGAAGAACAACCATCATGCATCTATAGTACCGCATATAGCAATCTCATCCACCAAATGCACTATAAGATGTAGTTGGCTTGTGAGAATAGAACGTGGAAATGTCTCCACTAAACAAACCACCTCCACTGACATAACTCGAGCATTCTCAAGCATGGTGGGATCTATTTCCTTAGGTTTAGTATATAAGATCATGAGCTTAGAGTGTAGAATCTAGGGTTTAGAATTGAAAATTAGGTTTTAGAATTTAAGTTATAGGGATTAGGATTTAAGGTTTAGGAATTATAACTATTATATAAGTTTAAGAGCTTAGATTATATAACCTAAGATTTAGGAAACTTTAGGATTTAAGATTTAGGGTGTAAGATTTAAGATATATAGACTACGTAAAATATGCATTCTAAAGTATTTAGTTTAGATATATATAGACTATATGTTATATGCTTTCCAAAGTGTTTTGTTTATAGGTATGATACATTGCAAAGGCTTTACTTTAAGTAAGTATAAGTCTACCTAGTCAAAGTATCCTACTGATTAGGGACAAGCACATAGGCTAAAAGCACACCGATTCATATTTTTTTACATTCATGCTGCATGGTGTATCAAAAGGTACGATCCTTTGCAAAGGCTTTACTTTAAGTAGTTACAAGCCTACCTACTCAAAGTATCCTACTGATTAGGAACAAGTACATAGGCTAAAAGCACACTAATTCGAAGAAGTGATGTATGCACACTGATTAGGAAGAAGTGCATGGTGTATGAGAAGAAATGAAAAAGTATTTGATAAGAAATATTCGAAGAAATATATATTCCATATCATGGACATTCTAAGAAATATGTATTCCATATCATGGATACCATGGATATCTGGTGCTTGCTAAAGTAAAAAAAATGATATGGATGCAATGATACTGTAGTCTTCTAGATTCTATGGTTTTAAATACCTACCTTACAAATACATTATCTAATTTTGCATTCTTTCGACTAACTAACAAGTATTATACACATGGAATCATGGATATCTGATGGTTACTAAAGTAAAAAAATGATATGGATGCAATGATAGTGTAGTCTTCTAGATTCTATGGTTTTAAATACCTACCTTACAAATACATTATCTAATTTTTCATTTTTTGACTAACTAACAAGTATTATACACATGGAATAAAAGCATACATGCTAAAAGTAAGTGTGTAAATTTTAATATTTTCTAAATTTTAAAATTAATTTAATTCTTTTATTGACTACTTTTTAAAATTGAAAGGTTATTAGTATATAATCTACATAATTTTACATGTTATTAATGTATAATATTAATTATTTATATATTTATTTAAATTTATATAATAATTAATTTATATTTATATTAGTTTTTAAGTTAATAATGTATAGAAGAGCAATATATTCACTAATTCTTCATTGTTTTAAGACTAAGTATTATATAAAGCACATATGCTAGAAGATCTCCTTTCAATTTTTTTCTTAAATTAATGTATTTATATATTTATTTATATAATAATTATATAATATTTATACCATTATAAATGGATTTCTTATATTAATAAAGTGTAGTGAGAAGAGTTTTTTGAAAAGATTTATGATTGAATTTTATTTTGAAGTTGTTGCGTACGCAATAGGTAGGACATTTGAGTGGTTTTGAGGTTGATAGAGATATTTGTAATAAAGTGTAGTGAGAAGAGTTTTTTGGAGGATTTGTGATAAAATTTTGTTTTGAAGTTGTTGCGTACGCAATAGGTAGGGAGGTTTGAGTGCTTTTGAGGTTGAGAGAGAAATGTGTTATAGATTTTTTTTTTTTTTTAAGGAGTTTTTTGGAGAGATTTATGATTGAATTTTGTTTTGGAGTTGTTGCGTACGCAATAGGTAGGGAGGTTTGAGTGGCTTTGAGGTTGAGAGAGAAATTTGTAATAGATTTTTTTTTTTGGTTGATGAGTTTTTTTGAGAGATTTATGATTAAATTTTGTTTTGAAGTTGTTGCGTACGCAATAGGTAGGGAGGGGTTGTGAGAGTTTGAGTTAATTTAGAGGAAAATTTATGGAAAAAAAGATTTAATGCTAAAATGGTTTTTTAAGTTGTTGCGTACACACAAGTTTTTTAGAAAAAGATCGGATTTGAAAAAAAATTCAAATTTATAAAAACTTGATTCTTAGAAGTTCTTGCGTACGCAACAACTCACCTCTTGCATCATTTTGAAAATTTTTGCGAATCCTGCAACAGGTTGATGAGAGGAGAGAAGCGTGGAGTGTAAACGAATGATCTTTGAATGAAAGAGAGAATGAAGAATGTTCTACTTATAGTGAACCTAAAAGAATTAAAAAAACCTTAAAAACTAAAAAAAGCTGACTTGACCTAAAAGCTATCCATTTCCTATAAAACTCTACTTCTCCTCATTCTGTCTCACAACTCTCTTATTCTCTCTCACAACTCTCTCCTGGAGCTCCACCACCTCTCCACTCAGGTACTCCCTCCCTCCCTCTTCTCCAACTTCCTCTCTCCCCTCCCCTTCCCGTCCCTTTCCCTCTCCTCCCGCTTCTCCCCTCCCTTCCCTTCCCCCTTCTCCTCTCCTCCCTCCCCAAGGCCCCTTCCCCTCCCCTTGCCTGCTCCCTCCTCCTTCCGTCCCCTTCCTTCCCTTCCCCCTGTCGTCCCTACCCCCGCCCCCACCCCCCTCCGCCCCCCTTCCCTCCCCTCCGCCCTTCCCACTCCCCTCCCTCCCTCCCGCCCTCCCGCCGCGCCCCCCCTCCTGCCCTGTCGTTGACCCCTCTACCCCCCCCCTTCCCTTTGCCCTCCCCTCCGCCCCTCCCTCCCTCCCTCCCGCCCGCCCTCCCTCCCCTCCGCCTCCGCCTCCCCCTTTCCTCCCCTCCGCCCCCCAACCCCGTCGGAAGGGGGCGGGCGCGCCAGCGGGGGGGGGGGCGTGGGGAGGGCAGGAGGGGAGGGGGGCGGGCGCGTCGGGAGGGGGGGCTGGGGGCGGGGGGCGTGGCGAGGGCGGAGGGGGGAGCGGGCGCGCCGGGAGGGGGGCTGGGGGCGGGGGGCTGAGGGAGGGGGGGGTGTGGGGAAGGGGAGGGGGGGCAAGGGCGCCCCCCCCCCACCTGTTGCGCACGCAACAGGTGGGGGGCTTCCCCCCGCCCCCCCCTCCCACCCTCCCCATGCCCCCCCCCGCGCGCCTGCCCCCCCTTCCGAACGGAAGGGGGGGCGGGCGCGCGGGGGGGGCGTGGGGAGGGCGAGGGGAGGAGGGCGGGGCGTGGGGGGGGGCGAGAGGGGAGGGGGGGCGTGGGCGGGGGCGTGGCGAGGGCAGAGGGGGGGCGGGCGCATCGGGAGGGGGGGCTGCGGCGGGGTGTGGGGAAGGGGAGGGGATCGAGGGCGCCCCCCCAACCTGTTGCGTGCGCAACAGGTGGGTGGGGGGGGGCCGACCCCTCCCCACCCACCTGTTGCCAGGTGGGGGCTTCCCCCCGCCCGCCCCCCCTTCCCTCCCCTCCGCCCATCCCTCCCGCCCTCCCCTCTGCCTTCCCCTTCCCTCCCCTCTGCCCCCCCAACCCCCCCCTCCCGCCGTCCCCATGCCCCCCCCCGCGCCCGCCCCCCTCCCCTCCGCCCCCACGCACCCTCCCCTCTGCCCCCCGTTCCCTCCCCTCCGCCCTCCCAACCCTCGCACACCCCCGCCCTCCCCACGCCCCCCCCGCGCCCGCCCCCTTCCATCGACGCGGGGGAGGGCGGAGGGGAAGGGGGGGCGCGCGCATTGGGAGGGGGGCTGGGGGCATGGGGAGGGCGGAGGGGAAGGGAGGGGCGGGCGCGCTGGGAGGGGGGTTGGGGGGCGGAGGGAAAGGGGGTGTGGGGGGAGCGCGGGAAGGGGAGGGGGGGCGAGGGGGCATCGATGCCCCCCACCTGTTGCGCATGCAACAGGTACCCCTTGCCCCCCTCCCCTTCCCTCTGCCCGCCCGGCCCCGCTCCTCCCTTCCCTTGTCCCTCCCCTTCCCTCACCACATGCACACACACGTGTGGCGAGGGAAGGGGAGGGGCAAGGGAAGGGGGGCGTGGGGAAGGAGCAAGGGGGAGGGGGGGCGGGCGGAGGGAAGAGGTGGGCGTGGAAGGGCAAGGGGCGGGGAGGGGACATCGCAAGGTGACGGGCAAGGGGTGATTAAAATAAACTAACTAATTAAAATAAAATAATTTAAAAAAATATTTTATTTTAAAAATTAAAAATAAATAAATCTTAAAAGAATATTTAATTAAAAATTTATTTAATATTTTGAGTTTGAAAATCATTGTATTTCTCATTTTTTATTTTTGATTGTTTTTCAGAAAACTATAGCTTTCATGGCTTCCAGTTTTGGTTCCAAGGTGTCTTTCAAATACCTTGAACATGCTTGGTATTTTATGGAGCGGAAATCAAAGTATTTTTTGGTGATCACTTCAGAGAACATATCAAGCCCGAAATATTCTGCAGAGGCAGTAAGAAATGGTGGCATGGTATCAAACATCAATATTAAAGAAAACAATTTGATAGAAATTGTGTGCCAAGGAAAGAATGACGAGGTGGTTTACAAGTTACGAGTTACTCCGAAGCACTTCTTGAAACCGTTACCAGATTCAATTGAGGGATCCCAAGAATTACTTAATGCCTTAGAAGCATTGAAGAAAATGTGGGATGCATTTCCAAGTGGTGGTGTTGAACCTTCAGGGGCACTAATTATGCCATCTATAACACACAACCCTCAAGTACCGTCAATATCTGTGGTGGTAACTTCGATAACTCCAACAAGTGTAACTACAGTATCTCCAACTGTTCCTACGCCATCGACTGCTGCAACTACAGGAACAAGAAGGAGTGATCGTGGAGTAGACTCAAGTGCTATAGCTATTCCCAGAAAGAGAGCAAAAATAACTCCTACTCCACGTGGAGATCGCTCAAGTGCAGGCTATTTAAAACCAGGCGAAAAATTGGATAGCGATGAAGAGAAAGATCAGTAAGAAGAAGATACAAGTCTCGAAGACTTTTCTATAAGTGTGGCGGACTTACATCCTCCAGAGGATGAGGGATACATTTGGGGATTTTCACAATTCAGCGTGGCCACAATGCTTATTAATCGAGCTTCATTGTTCACAAATCAAAGAAAGCTCGATAAGATATTTGCACGCAAATTGTATGAAGATACAAGGAAAACAAGAACTCCCGTTGCCACTAATATCACTCTTCGTCCTATGGCGTTTAAGAGACTTCAAGAAGATGATCCCACATTGCCTGATGTCACATTTCAAAAGCGCGTGGACTTTCTTGATGCTTTTGAGAACTTTAGAAAGAGTGACTTTGTTCATGGAGAGGCTTTGTATCAAAGCCGATATGGGAGTGACATCGAGAAGAGATACATGCTGGCAAAGAATAGATTCTTAGAAAGATGTAGGTTTGAGCCCATTGATGGGCAACACTTTTGTGAGGCTTGCAGGATCGCCCTTGATGAGGGAAGAAAAGGAAACTTGCCACAGATTGAGTGGATGGAAAAGTTTCAACGGGTCATTTGTCATATATGCATATTTAATGATGACTCGAAGTACATTCTAGAATCAGAGAGGCTGAATTCTGCTCCATTTAGGTTGAAAAAAAGCTCTTCTCTTTCTGAGATCTTGATAAAGGCAAGGGAGTTATGGATGGGCTGTGGAAAGCCACAAACAGTGAAGGGCAGGAGACCTACATCGGAGTACATGACAAAGAGGACTCGGTTCTATAGATGCTTGAAAGGTGTTGTAAGCAATACGCAAGGCATACCAGGTAATAAGGTTGAGGCAAAGGATTTGAACACCGCTATTGCAAGATACAGGGATGTTACCTGCATTGTCTTCCATGAGGAATCAGTGTTTCAGAGCATCGTGGATGTTTGCCAAGCATATGAAACAGGAAAGATATCCTTTGAGGCACCAGAGCACATTGCAACTCAGAGGAAAGAAATAAAGAAACCGATGTCTATTGTTTGGTGGAGAGCTTTAAGGTTTGTTCCAGATGCAATAACAGAAGAAGTATGCAAGAAGATCCTAAGTGGTGACTGCTTCTTTGGAAAGAAGAGCAAGCATAGCAACTTAGATGAAGTGGTCACCCGAATGATTCAAAGTGAGGCTGCTCTCTCGGCACTATTATTTTTATTGAAATCTGATGATGAGTTAGCTGGCAAGTCAATTGATGTGGATAAGAAGAAAGCACTTAGCCTAGGTCAACTCCTTGATAAAACATGGGCTAGAAAGTGGTTGGCTTCAATCGATGCAGATGCCACACCAACAAAGGATCTAAGAGCTAAAATGCCAAAGGTTGTTGAGACAGAATATATGGACATTAAGAAAAAGGCCTTGCAGTCCAGTACCCAAGGTAGAGCAATTGGTGGTTTAGATGATGGTTCTTCATTCAGCTTCTCTTATGATATCCTGCTATCAGAGAATGATACAAAATTTGCACACATCAATGGCATTGATACGGAGCATTTCATAACAATGAGCGGTCATGCTTGGGAGAAGCCATGCGTATTTTTCATAAATGAATTGCAAGACCTTGCAGTGTCACAGATAGTTGAACTTGTGCGGTTTATTGTTGAAGGTCCTATGGCAGATAAGAAAAGATCAACGTTGGTCCTGTTCGTGACAGAATCACAAAGGGATGCCCTATATGCGAGTTTGACATCTTCATTTGGGTATTTACTTTCAAAAGTATACCATGGTATAGTCCTGCGTAATCATATAACTGTCTTGGAAGGCACTGCCATTCAAGTCTTGCAGCCTTTCTTGATGTGCTTCTTATCGAGGGGTGGTGGTAATCTAATCCAAACTCCTTTAAGGACTCTCGAGCTTCATTACTTTGAGGACCATAAGGTTAAGCTTGATGCAGCAATGGTGGATTACAGAAAGCCGATGGATCCTGATGTGATACTAGAGATGACAAAGAATTTATTGAATGATGGGTGGGAAGTAGCATTGTATCGAATGGGTTTTGCTGCTGAGAAATTGCTACAGCAAGGTAAAAATGTAAATGTTATTGATACCCCCCATCAAATTGAGTTCTTTGACACATATTACAGTTGCACTACTTTCTTTGAGGAGGAAAATGTCAAAGAAGAGGGTAGTGAGTCTGAGGGTGATGATTCTAGCTCAGGTGATGATGAGGATGAAAGCTCTGCATCCGATGACTTACGGCAAGAAGAAATCCGCACAAAGAATAAGGGTGATCAATTGTCAACTAGAGTCAAGGAGGTTCCACTCATCATACGGGAAGGTTCACGGCAACAAGAAGTTACAGTAGTACAGCACGTCACAGGTAAAGGTAAGGCTAAAGAGGTGGAAGCACTTCCCTTAAAATTAAAAGTGAGGAAGGCACCCTTGATCTTGGATGAAGGACAGGCAAGTGGATCGATCTTGGGTGAAGGACAGGCAAGTGGATCAAGCAAGGAAGCCTTACTCAAAGAAGGTATGGACGAGGCAAAGCATGACCAGGAGGAGTTACCAGGAGGCATAGATGGTTCTTCAACCATGACCTTACAGACTCCAGAGCAGCCTACTAGTCAGGAACCTAGTAGCCAGGTCCCTACTTACCAAGAACTTGGTCATGAGACTCTAGAGCAGCCTACTAGTCAGGTGCTTGGAACTGAAGAGCAAACTAGTAAGGACCTTGCTACTGAGACTCCAGTCTTAGAGCAGCCTATTAGTCAGGACCCTGGTAGTCAAGGGCCTGGCATTGAGGACATTGGTACTGAGTAACATGTTGGCTAACGGCTTTGTAATCACAAGTTTTGAACTTCTATGTAAAGCTAATATCTAATGAAAAGTTTACTACTTTTTTTATTTCTTTACTCTCATTATTATGTATAAAGATTGTTTATGAGGGCCATTTTATACTTAACGGTGTTTTTTAATATATGTACACTACTTACACATAAAAGGATTTATCTACACTACCTTTCTAAGGGCTTTATGTACACCACCTTTCTAAAAGAAATGGTCATAAAGGTGTGTGCACACCACTTATACATAAAGGTGTTTATTTACACCACCTTTCCAAGAGAATTGGTCATCTATTGGTCATCTCTATTGATGTTCTTACGTGATTATGAAGATGTTTATGTAGACCACTTTGTAAGAGAATTGGTCATCTATTATTGGTCATGTATTGATGTTTTTAGGTGATAGTTGCTCAATTCACAAGAAGTTATGAAGATGTTTATGTAGACCACTTTGCAAGAGATTTTTGTGAAGTTATGAAAATGTTTATGTAGACCCCCTTTGTAAGAGATTTGGTTATGCATTGATGTTCTTAGTACTTAATCATTAAATCTTTTGTTTTGAGTTGGCAAATCTAGTTCAAAATCATTAAATCTTTTGTTTTGAGTTGGCAAATCTAGTTAAAAAACAACATTACTAGTATATTCAAAATTTTTGGACTGTTTTTTAGTCCATTTCTCAAATTGGACTTTACACAAGTCCAAAAATTTTGAATAGTGTGTTCTAAGTCCTCTAATGAGTATACCCTAAGCAATCTAGCCTTAGAAGCACTCCAATCTTTGGACACAGTCTGCAATTCCCTAGCAGAATATTCATAAGGGTGAAGTCGTTTAATGCATAGTCTCTAAGTAATCAATTCTTCTAATGCATAGTCTCTACGCAATCAATTGTTCTAATGCATAGTCACTAAGCAATCTACCATCAAGAGTACTTGAAGAAAAATCAAGGGAGACAAATTGAGAAAAAGATACTAATTGATCGATAGCAAGTGATTTGTGTGCTCTTTATATCTTAAGTATGATCATGCTGTTCTAATGAGCTAATGAGTGTCAACAATCCTCTAGCCTTTTGATCCAGAGGATTTCTCAGATGTTATGCCTTCGTTTCCCAAATACCATCTTTGGGAGACTTTTTTGGATTTTTGGTAGATGTCCCACTCCAATACGATCTTACTCCCTTCTCCTTCATCCGGTTCGATACTGGGCTCTTTGGACTTTTTGGACTGCACATAATCTGGCATATTTGCAACAATAGTTCACTCAGCCCTATGAGTTCTTTAGAGCCTCCTGAAGGAAATCTATTTATGATGCCTATAAGGATGGTGACCTGGACAGGACTTGCTTGGAGATAGTTTACTCCTGCTTTTTATGGAGACTCTCTGCTTTTGGAGAGACTTTTTGTATTACATGGCTTTGTAATATAAGCTACTCGAATTACCAAAAAAAAAGAAGAAGAAGGTGTGTTTGCGTGTGAAAATAGGTTCTGTTGGGCAAGTGTGTGTGTGTTTGTGCTCGTGAAATTAAAATTAAAGTAGTTTATTTGGTTGCACAACACAGCTTCTCATAGGTGGTGTAGCTTCAACTCGAACTAAAAAATACATGAGGGAAAAAAATCAATGCTCTTCAAATTTCACATTTATAGAACAGATATAATTATTGACCAAAAAAATCATTGTAGGGGTATCAAATAGGGAGAAAGGAGTTACAAAGGGGGTTTTAAAAATACCTTTTGAACGCACGTTATATACATGGTTTCCACAAGGTGGACCTCCCGAGCATTGGACAGAGGTTCAAACAACTAAAGAAGATATTGGAAACTCTAAAAGGGGCACCTCAAATATGTCCTCTTGAGATACGATGTTAGTTTTAATAGCTAGCTTGACCCAATACTCATGAAATAGGAAAGAAAGCTAGCATGAATGTGGTAAAAAAATCTATACCAAGATCACAAAGTTTCATACCACTAAGACTACTATTTATGAATTTAGCCTGCGAGAAAAGAGAGCCTCATCTTCACCATTCTTCCGGTTAAAATTTCAAACTCTTTGGTCGGATTGCTAGTCGTAAATGGTTAGAATTTTAATAGATCTATGGTTCAAATTTCATATTTGCCGGTTTGATTGCCATTGATTGGGAAAGTAGGAGCCTAGCTTCTCCTTTTTTATTTGGTCCCTTAAAACATGAATCATCATGTAAATCTTCTACTTAGAATTTTCAAGGTGAATTGTCACAATTAATTTGGCATTCACCCTGGTTGGTGGTGAGGAAAATGACCTTATTACCGAAGATGGACAAAGCAAGCGAAGGCTTCATGCTCCTCATTCTAATTTTCAAGGTGAATTGTCACAATTAATTTGGCATTCACCCTGGTTGGTCAGGAGAATGACCTTATTACTGTAGATGGACAAAGCAAGCGAAGCCTGCATGCTCCTCAGCTATCTTAAATATCGCACCTCCAATTCAATTACTCACCCGCCCTTCTCTTCATCTGATAACCTTGCCCAACATCGCTCTCTCTTCCTCCTAAGTCCCTCCTCAGCTCTCTTCTTTGCTTACCTTGGCCTTCATGGATACAACAAACCTACAACTACGGCTTTGAGCTCACTCCTCACTCTGCCCATCCTCCTTGCAGCCCCGGCCAACTGCTGCACTATGCACAACTTCTCGAACTGGAGTATTTCTCCCGGGACAACTCAACTAGTGAGAAAATGGATTCGCTGTTCTATATCGATAGCCCTGTAATGTTGAGCCCGTCCTACGTATGGGATGGGTTTTCTCACGATTAAGGTGGTGCTAGTGCCAATATCGGTTTTCTTGAGAATCATGAGCTCCACAGGAATTCTGATGACATTGGGCGTGCTTCCGTTTTCTCTCCGACTCTGAGCTTTGGGGAATTGGGGAAACAAGAGCAGCTTTCGAAAGGAGTGGAGGTTGGTGCGCGCGGTAGGCGGTCGCAAACGTATCGATGAGTCAGACTGTTACCGATTCTCGTCAGGTAATTCATGACAACTTCGCGTTCTCAGTTGGGATGGCAATGATCCGCGTCCTAGCGTTTGAAGTTTCTATCAGATGCCTGAATTGTCCTACATTCGCCTTCGCGTGGTTCGCAGACATGATACCAATCTATCATTTTGGATACTTTTTATTGTTCCGTGTCACCAATTTTCACTAAGTTGTGTAAAGTTTTCACGAGCAGGAGATGCAGGATTGCGAAAGCGAGAAGAAGAGGAATTGGAAGAGTACGAGGGAGGAGGAAGCGGAGGCAGAGCACGACGACGAGAAAAGGCCTCCAATTGGCGAAGGGGTAGATCTGGCAGTGCCGCCGACGATGAAAGAGAGCAAGAAGACGAAGATGAGCCCGCAGAGCATCACAAGACAAGCGAGTAATGAGCAGAAAGAGGAGGAGGAGGAGGAGGAGAGGGAGAATAGGAGCCGGCCAAAGGCCAAGCGGGGTGGCTGCCAAGTGGACGGCCAATTGGGGAGGAGGAGGGCGGGTCGGGAGCGAAAGGACCGAAGCGGCGGAGCTTCCAACGACGGCGACAAAAGGGACTCAAGCAGCGGCAATCGCCTCCGCACCCGCTCAACGATATAGCATCGTTGGACGAGTGCCTGGCCTCCTACTGGCTCCTCACACTCTTTGCCCATATTACCACCAACTATCCCCTCCCCTCCCCACCCCCTCCTCGCCTCCACCGTGCCCTCCTCCACTTCCACGATGCCAGCCCCTGGCACCACCTCCCTTTCACCATCGCCAACTTCTCCCTCCTCCACGCCCTCTAACATCGCCCTTCCTTGCACATCATTGACATCGGTGTATCCCTCTCCACCCAGTGGCCTACCCTCCTCGAGGCCCTCTCCACCCGTCGCTCTGGGCCCCCTTCCCTTCTCCGTCTCACGACCGTTACCGATCCCAACTACTCCACCCCTTCAACTGACTTACAACCTCGCCTCCAGTCCTTCGCCGCCTCCCCTGGATTGACACTTGAGCTTCGTTCCATCTCTGTTCCCCTTGAAAAGCTCACGCCCCAGCACCTTGATCTCAAACTAGAAGAAGCTCTAGCAATTTGTTGCCAATTTCGCCTCCATCAAGTCAGCAATATTGTGCCGCAGATTGAGCTTAACACAGACCTTGTCCAAGCTTCCACCCAAGATTGTTGCTTCACTCATCAGCATGGCTCACTCTCCCCCAGAGATACCGTCTTAAAATGCCTCCACGATATGAATCCAGAGGTGTTTGTGCTGAGCGAGAATGATACAGATCATTTCTCCGAAGATATTTTGACGAGGTTTCAGGCCGTGTTGGATTTCAGCTGGAAGATCCTGGATTCGATGAGCGCGGCGTTTCGAGACAGTGATTGCGAGGAAAGGACAATTGTGGAGGAGGCAGAGATGGCAACGATGCTGAATAATGTGACTTGTGAGGAGAGAGGAATCAATCATACGAAGCATGGAGCAAGCAGGTAAGGAGAGCGGGGTTTGGAGCGAGGCGACTGAAGGATGAGCTGGTAGAGACGGGCAAGGCACTACTGAAGAAGTATGACAGCAACTGGGAGATGCCAGTGGACAAGGAGTTCGGGTGCAGCGTTCTCCTTCGTTGGAAGGGACAACCCGCCAACTTTTGCTCCTCTCTGAAGACCTATATCAGTCGCATTATGAACTTTGAAGCCTACAATTACTCCATGATCCACACACTTATTTAAGAAAAACTCGCGATAGATCAGTCATTCTCTGTTGACAACACTTACTCCACACAAGGCCATGGAAAAACCAAACAAAAATGGTTTTCTTACCCATTAGTTACTCAGGGTTCACCTCTATATCTAGGGAGAAAAATGCACAAAAATAGTCCTACCCTCAAACAACAAGAAACTTGCTTCCAAAATAGCACTATTTTATAATGATCCTCTATTCTCTAGAATCCTCTATTAAAAGATATACTCTTGTAATTTTCTTCCTTGCCAGTCTCAGGAGCTACTAGAGCTGTTGCTTTTTTAAAGATAATACATATATAAGATTCGTGTATTGCTTACTTCTTGGATCAATGAGATAACAATAACCCCTTACAGGACCTTATCATTTTCATTTGAGTCACTGACAGAATGCATTCCTTCCCCATGAAAAGTGTATGATTGCTCATTAGCTGAATAGAATCTACTTGATACAACAGTCTTGTGGAGAAGTTAAACTCCATTCAACACATGTCGTATGATATTCCATGTCATTCTACACCTATATCTAAACTCCATTCCGTGAGTGATGATCTTCCATTGATTTAAGGATCTCAATATTTCCATGCAAAGATTTGATGCTGTAGATAAGACCTTATGATGTTCATTTGAGTGACTATAGAATGCATTCTATCCCTATGAAACATAAGTGATTGCTCATTAGCCGTATAGAATCTACGTGGTACAATACTCTTGTGGAGAAGTCCATTCAACACATGTCGTAGTGGGTGCCTTTCTTTCCAAATGCCAAAAGAACTCGCCTTTGCCATCTCCATTCCGAATCCCCTTTTCCCATTCAATACATACATTATTCAGTTTTAGCTTTCCGAATCCCCTTTTCCCATTCAATACATACATTATTCAGTTTTAGCTTTTTAATTGAATGCTTACATTATTCACGACATTCAACAACCAAACCGACCCATGGATATATAGAAAATCACATATGAACTTTGACAAGTGAGTTTAGAAGTCATAGGACATAAAACCTCACATCTATTGCCAAAGCAGAAGATACGATCTCTACTTTTTAATTGACCCCCAAAATTGCAATTCATAGAGCAAGAATGACATTTCATATTAAATTTAATTATTCCTTTGCCAAATCCCATTTCTCTAAAAATTCCCCATTGGATCTGAACTGGCCATGTTCTTACTATCTTTGTAGTTTCTAGTTCTCAATCAATTTAGATTTACGCTGATCTACATCCTATTATAGTTGCATTTTTTCCTTTTCATACTCTTTTGCTAATAGTTTTTGTTCTTCAACTTGTTATTGTGGGTTCTGTTTTGAACATTAACTCTATTCAAGCAAGATATCATTGTCTTCTTTTAATTGTTTCCATTCCAAATGAACATTCTGCATTCCTCTATACTGTTCCCTTTGTTGGAGCCAAAATATTTGTAAAAGATTGATGGCTTCATCTACATTAGTAAATGTAATTTGATCTTCATCATTCTCCTCAAGACTTCGACGTTCTCTATTCTCTAGATTCCCCTATGCCATAGGTGACTGTGGTGGTGATTACCTCTACTATGGCCTGGTGAGTTCAGATGCCCTTCCTATACTAGGGGTGTTTCCTCATTATTCTCCCACCTTTGGTTTTCAGTATTCTCTTGAACTGCTCTTCTTGGCATAGTTTCTTGGACTTGCTACTCTTCCTATCTCTTAGTTTCCTACTCATCTCTGTTGCATGGTCTACTATTGGTAGCCTTGCATTTGATTTTAATCGTAGGCTTTTTAGTTGATTTTGGATTTCTCTATTGGTGAGTGATTTCCAATGGGGATTGAAGATCCTACTGGCCTCCCATTGTTGCCTCAATTCCTGATTGCCCATATCCAACCTCCTTCAACAATTTGATTTCTTCCAGTCTTTCAATTTCTTTCCAGATGTGGTTATCTCGTCTGTTTTCCTCATCCAAAAATGGTGAACACTGGTGTGGCATGTGACCTCTGGAATTTGAATAAATAAGGCATAAAATATTAACCAAAGCTTACTATGGAGTGGTACTATTCCACTTATCCTTTCCATTGGTCGCTCCCATGATTCTTTCAAGCATGAAGACAGCCTAATTTACTGGATTGCCCAGCTTAGCAAAATGCATCAATGAGTAATCATCCTTTGAAATGTAATCATATTTGGTCAACAGTAATATTCTTTCAAAAACCACTTTCACTGATCATGAGGCTGACCATTCAAAGCGTTGTTAACATAAAAAATGACCCTTTGAATGCACTTGCTCTCTGAACTCTTTACCATGACTTCATCCGAATAGCAACTAACTCAACTCATATTGATATTCTTGTGTCAACATTCCTTTCATGTCCCTCACATGGTCAAACTAGATTTGGGCACTACTACACACAAGCCTTGTTTCGGTGGCTATGCGTTGATGTTTAGCATGCACGATGTGCTAATTGTCAGTATGTAAGACGAGTTTAAAAAGTGCGGTATACATCGACCTTTACCAGACTTGTAAATGGTCAGTATATACCGACTTTTTACATAAGTATAAAAGATTGGTATATAATGACACTGAGACACTTTCCTATACCAACATTTTATAGAGAGTGTTTTTCCCCATACCAACCTTTAAAGAGAGTGTTTCCCAATGACAAATAATTTTCCTATTCATACATGTTTGATGCTTTGAAAGAATAAAAATACAATAGCATGTACATCAAGTTTGAAGCTCATATATTCATGTCCAAGTTTGAGATGAAAAAAATCAATTAAGAGCATTTACATCAATGGCTTCAACCTAAGCCAAGTCCTGTGTGCCAAACAAGTCTATCTCCAACTCTATATCGAGTTGATCTCCTATATCATCATCGTACTTTGGCATCGTACATTCACCTAAGACTTGATTTTCTTCAATAAAGTTAGGTGATTCTTGATCATCATCATGTTCCTCAATATTGTGATCTCCATCTTCCTCTCGTATATACGATGTCATTATGTGCATCTTTCTCTTGGCTCATATTGTGATCTTCATCTTCTTCACTAGATCCATCTGGATCAATTGAATCCGACATTGGTAGTGGCATCTTCATATCTACATCTCTATCTTCAAAAATCTGTTTACCTCGTGTTGCAACTTGGATCATGTACCACCATTTTGGATCAGAACGATCCAGATGAAAAACCACCTATATTGAAGATGGGTGTGGAATGTTGTCAATTATATGAATTTATGCTTAAGTACATGTACCAATTGATCTTTAAAAATGAAAGCATTCGATTAATTAAATCATTTGTATGCACCTATTCATAATTGTTGGGAAGAACAATAGTATCACTTTCATCGGTCTAGAGTTTCACTACAAGGCGCAAGCCCTTTTCTGACAGAAATACCGACGTTTTTTACACTAAAAAGTTTTTTTTAATGGGCGCAAAGGTCGGTATTCACGTCTCTATCAGCATCAAAAAAGAACGGTCACTATATAAGCATCGCTATATAGCAACACTAATAAACATCATCATATAGCAACACAAGTAAACATCGCTATATAGCGATGATTAACAGAAGCTTAAAAAAAACATTAGTGGGGCTAAACAGGGCCACAACAAGCCCTGTTTTAGTAATTACAAAAGGATGTTGTTTGTTCCAAAATTTCCCTTATGAAAAGGGTGATACAAAATCGCTCAAACGAGCTGAGCTATAGAAGCATATACATGTCAAAGATATACAACATTGTTTGTACAAAATTACTATTTCGAAAGGGGTGACACAGAATCGCTCAAATGAGTCGACATATAAAAGCATATACCTGTAAAAGTATATACAAACTAATACTAATACTACTACTGATACTACTCATCCGAATCATCGTCCTTGTCCTCATCCTTGTCGTGGTCGTGTTGGCTAGTTCCCTCACCCTCGGGAGCTACGCCGATCCCTGGCCCTCGTTAAAGCAGTGTAAGCCAAATACCTCATCATCACTGCTCACCTCTACTGTTCAAGCTTGCACTCTAAGAGTGAAACCATATTAATTGGAAATTATATTGGAACTTAAAGAATAAAATATTTAAAAAGTGAGATTACAAGTAGAAGTAGACTTATACCATGCAAGCAACCACCTCAGCCCAATCGACCGTTGCTCCCACGGCCTCCATCTCAATAAGCCACGGCTTTGTTCCTATGCAAAATGTGCGTCTCCACTACTACACACGGATCCTATTGCGACGTTTACATACCGACGTTTAGTGCCCGCTTAGCGTTAATCATCGGTATGAAAAGCGAGTTTCCTAAATCGTCGCTATATAGCGACTGTTATTAAAAGTCGCTATATAGCGACACTGATATACAAATTTATAGCGATGTTTTTACAGAGAGGTTTTTTTTTTTAATAGGCCTTAAAAGTTAGTTTTTTCCAATGACAAATTTTTTTAAATTTTCATACATGTTTGAGCTCATAGAGAATAAAAAAATGAGAGCATGTACATCAAGGCTTTGAAGCTCATATATTCATGTCCAAGTTTGAGATGAGAAAAATCAAATAAGAGCATTTACATCAACTGTTTCATCTTGAGCCAAGTCTAAGGTGTCAAGCAATTCTATCTCCAACTCTATACCGGGTTGATCTCCTATATCATCATCATACTCTAGCATCGTACGTTCACCTAAAAGTATTTGATCATCTTCTTCAATAAAGCTTAAGTGTGGTGATTGATCTTGATGATTATTGTCTTCTTCCTCAACATCGTGATCTCCATCCTCCTCCCGTGCGATGTCATTATGTGCATCTTCCTCTTGGCTCATATGGTGATCTACATCTTCATCGCTAGATTCATCAATTGGATCCGGCATTGGTAGTGGCATCTCCATATCCACATCTCGATCTTTAAAAATTTGCTTACTTCGTGGTGCAACTTGGATCACGTACCACCATCTTGGATCAGAACGATCCGGATGAAAAACCACCTATATTGAAGATGGGTGCCAAATGTTGTCAATTATATATATGAAATTATGCTCAAGTACATGTATCAATGGACTTTAAAAACGAAAGCTTCGACTAATTAAATCATTAGTATGCACCTGCTCACAGTGCTCTGGAAGAACAAAAGTATCACTTTCATCGGTATAATGTTTGGTGGAGTCTATTGCAAAGAGACTGCTACTATCTTTTCTCACTGTCACATGGGGACCATTGTAAGTAGTTCTAAACCATTTTACATCAAGAATGAAAATAGTAAATCGTCTGAAATCAATTTCATAGATGTCGCGTATGGTTCCACAATAATCCAACTGTGAGGAGAGAAGATTGGTATCTGAAGCACTTGCTCATCTATCTTGTGTGAAGTTAGCCATGACTCCACAATCATACGCGACTCTCTTTGAATTGATGCATTCCACATGAAAATGTCATCCATATGACCATAATGCACTGTACTTTTTGTACTGTAAAAGAGCATCATTAAAACAATGAAGATGCATCTATTTTATAGCATATATTGCCACAAATAATTACTTAATTACATCAAGAGGTAAAAAACTTACATGCACTATACATCCAGATGATAACTCTTGCTCGCGCTCGTTTATTGTCTCTCCATCACATTCGGCTTTACGTAGAGCTAGTTGTAGCCAATCAAGTGACATATGAGTAGGGAGAAGAGCCAGATCTCCTGGATATGGTTGTGATTGCCTGTACATTACTCTGAATCTCATCCTTGCATTTATTCTTTCTGCTTTGGCCACTTCATATCTCTCAATCCACTTCTGCATCTTAGGGCTATTGAGGATACAAAACTTATTGAATTTCTCCATTTGCTCTTTGCTCATCTTTCTTTCAATCCCTTTTCCTTGGGAAACCTCGCCAATGATGCGATCATCATCCTTGTTGTGCTAAGCTTGCGGCATATCAGGATCCGTGGATGCAAGAAACTCTGTGATATATACTAATGACTCTTGCACAAGCCATCCCTCTGCCATGCTTGCTTCCGGTCTTGCTCTTTGTCTTACAAACCCCTTTAAAGTTTTCATAAACCGCTCGAGAAAAAACATCCATCGACTAGGCAAAGGAAGGAAGAGGGGAAAAGAGAAGGAAAAAAGGGAGGGGAAAAGCATATGAGCATATGAGCATATGCTCATGCATAAGCATAAGCATAGGCAAATGCATATACTTATGAAAAGAAGAGAAAAGAGGATGAAAGAGAGGAAATAAGAGAGCCTAGGAAAAGAAGAGAAGGAAGAGGAAGGAAGGGGGGAAAAGAGAATGAAAAAAGAGGGGAAAAGAAGAGGAGAAAAGAGTAGAAGCATAAGAGAAGGAAAAAGAACAAGGGAAAATAAGAAAACAGAGGAGAAAATAAGAAAAGAGGGGAAAAAAGAGAAAAAGAGAGAAAGCATATGCTTATGCTTATGCATGAGCATATGAGCATGTGCTCATGCATAAGCATAAGCATATGAGCATAAGCATAGGAAAATGCATATGCTTATGAAAAGAAGAGAAAAGAGGATGAGAGGAAATAAGAGAGGGGAAAAGAAGAGAAGGAAGAGAAAGGAAGAGGAGAAAAGAGAAGGAAAAAAGAGAGGGGAAAAGAAGAGAAGGAAGAGAAAGGAAGAGGAGAAAAGAGAAGGAAAAAAGAGAGGGGAAAAGCATATGATCATATAAGCATATGCTCATGCATTATAAGCATAAGCATAGGCAAATGCATACACTTATAAAAAGAATAGAAAAGACGATGAAAGAGAGGAAATAAGAGAGGGGAAAAGAAGAGAAAGAAGAGAAAGGAAGAGGGGAAAATAGAAGGAAAAAAGAGAAGGGAAAAGCATATGAGCATATGAGCATATGCTGATGCATATGTGTATGCATAAGCATAGGCAAATACATATGCTTATGAAAATAAGAGAAAAGAGGATGAAAGAGAGGAAATAAGAGAGAGGAAAAGAAGAGAAGGAAGAGGAAGGAAGAGGGGAAAAAAGAATGAAAAAAGAGAGGGGAAAATAAGAGAGGAAAATAAGAAAAGAGAGGAGAAAAGAAGAAAAGAGGGGAAAAAAGAGAAAAAGAGAGAAAGCATATGCTTATGCTTATGCATGAGCATATGAGCATATGCTTATGCATAAGCATAAGCTTATGAGAGAGATACATAGACAAATGAATATGCTTATGGAAAGAAGAGAAAAGAGGATGAAAGAGAGGAAATAAGAGAGGGGAAAAGAAGAGAAATAAGAGAAAGAAAGAGGGGAAAAGAGATGGAAAAAAGAGAGGGGAAAAGAAGAAAAGAGAGGAAAAGACAGAAAAAGAGAGAAAGCATATGCTTATGCTTATGCATGAGCATATGAGCATATGCTCATGCATAAGCATAAGCATAAGCATATGAGCATAAGCATAGGCAGATGCATATGCTTATGAAAAGAGAAGAAAAGATGATGAAAGAGAGGAAATAAGAGAGGGTAAAAGAAGACAAGGAAGAGGAAGGAAGAGGGGAAAAGGAGGGGAAAAGAGAATGAAAAAAGAGAGGGGAAAAGAAGAAAAGAGAAAAAGAAGATGAAATAAGAGAGGGAAGGAAAGAGGGGGGTCAGAGGGAGGAAGAGAGGAAAAGAGGGGAAGAAGAGGGAATAAGAGAAGAGAGGGAAGAAAAGGGTTCCTATGCCCATCACTATAGTTAGCTCTTAAAGTGCTAGCTACAAGCTGATGCAAATAACGGAAATAAAAAAAGGAAAAAAGAGGAAGCACTTTCTTACCTGGAAAAGTCCCGCTCGGTGTTTCATGGGCTAGCCCTACAAAAGAGAGAAAACATACCATTTTTCAAATAACTAGTTAGAGGAAGGAGGAGTTTGGAGAAGCAACTTTCCAAAGGGATTGGATTGAGGGGACAAGCATAAGCCTACAAACAAGGAGAAAACATGAAAGGAAGGGAAAGAGGAGGAAGAGAAATACCAAAAAGAGAAGAGGTGAGTCTTCTTTCTTTCACCAAATCTCACTTTTTGTCCTTAATCTTTGAAAATCAAGCATGAGAATCAGCACATAGGCTTAGCAATGCAAGGAGAAACATGCTTAAACACTCACAAAACAAAATCTCACAAAAAATGAACCTACATTGCTTAAAGAGACACACCTTCTTGAAAAACTTCTTTTCACACAAGCAGAGAGAGAGAAGGGTGGAGAGGGAGCACAAGTGTTGGGAGAGGGGCTTGGTAGGGGTGAGGAGTGTGGGGAATAGAGGAGGAAAGCGAGGTCGCCGAATATAACATGGGAGGAGAGATTTTTGCTTTTCTCACAATAGAGTTGTGAAAGACGGCGTCGCACAGGGTTTTGAGTTTTAGTCCCCCAGTGTCACTATATATCAGTCGCTATATAGTGACACTTATACCCTAAAAGTGTCGCTATATAGCGATGAAACAGGGCAAAGCATCGCTATATAGCAATCGTTTAGGACACTTGATCTAAGAAGAGATGGAAGGAGCTCATGGATGGCTATTTTTTGGATCTTAATGGATTTCCTTGCATTTTGTGTTGTGATTTTGGAGGTGTGCAGATGGAAGGGACAGGTAGAAGTTTGTCAGAGGATGCGCCAATGCTCGAGAGTACACAGTGGCTTACAAAGAGATTGTATTGTCATTGCACTCATTACAAGCGAGAAGTATGACATCAACGTTAAAAAAGAGGAAATGTCCACCTTGACTGGTGCCTCCTCTCTTGGAGACGATCCATGTTGCTTTTGGGAGGACAACTTTATGAACACACACTTGGGGCCACAAATGAAGCATCCTATTCATAGCATGCAAGTCTTCTCACAATCTTCTTGAGTCTTTGTCACCAACCAAGTGTGCACAAATTGTAGCCCCCACATTCTTGAAGATATGCATGGGATCTAAGAGATGATTGATTTGTAACTGACCCCAATAAGGAAGCTTGTGAAAGATGGACAGCCTCTTTATACCAAGAGGAGGCTCCTCTCCATTTGCCCTCCAAGCCTGAATCCAGTCACTTGCCTTCAAATATGGTGGTGGTGGATCAAGCTGGCCTCCACGTGCGAGATGGTCTAGTGGAAGGGAGCATGACCTTTATAAACCATTTTCCTCATATGTTTGGAGTGTCGTCCAAGCGCACTCAAACCCTTCCCATAAATAGGACAAGCATGGTACCCACTTATTGCAAGTCCTGCATGCGTGCATGAATGTGTTAGTATAGACATGCACCAGAAAGAGAGTCATAAAAGTATCATTATACATGTAAAGACACAACCACATACCTATGCACTCTCCATATCCTAGGTGGTCATGCATGGTCCACATCAAGATTTCCCTAACCAAAATGTCATTGGTATATCTAGGAGCTCTCGAAATATCAAAGACCCACACTCCTCTCCATAAGATCTGTAACTCCTCTATTAAAGGTGCCATGTAAACTTTCATATTTTTGGCCTTGTACTTCCTTGGCACAAGTAGTGCAAGCATGAGGTGTCCCTTCTTTATTGTCAGCCATGGTCGGATATTATAATTCACTAAGACTATAGGCCATGTCAACCAAGATGTCGAGTGTACCCGAAAGGGTGGCATGCCGTCTATGGCGAGCCCAAGATGTAAGTTTTGTGGCTCCTTTGCAAAATTTGGCCACTGATTGTCTATGTGCTTCCAAGAAGCACAATCTACAGGAAAACTCAATGTGTCATTAGTGGATCGATGTATAGCATGCCAAGTCATCAACTCCCACTACTACACACAAACCCTATTACAATACTTAAGTACTGATGTTTAGCATGCATGGGGTGCTAATCGTTGGTATTAGAAGTGGGCTTCATTAAGAGTCGCTATATAGCGACCCTTATCAGATTGGTAATGGTCATTATATAGCGACACTGAGATAGTTTCCTATAGTGACGTTTTACAGAGAGTTTTTTTTCCGATACCGACCTTAAAAAATAGTTTTTTCCAATGATAATTTTTTTTAAATTTTCATACATGTTTGATCCTTTGAGAGAATAAAAATACAAGAGCATGTACATCAAGCCTTTGAAGCTCATGAATATATTCATGTCCAAGTTTGAGATGAAAAAAACCAATGAAGAGCATTTACATCAACGGCTTCATCCTGAGCCAAGTCTAACGTGCCAAACAAGTCTATCGCACTCTATACCGAGTTGATCTCCTATATCATCATCGTACTCTAGCATCGTACATTCACCTAAGAGTACTTGATCATCTTCTTCACTAAAGTGTGGTGATTCTTGATGATCGTCATCTTCTTCCTCAACATCATGATCTCCATCTTCCTCCCGTACGATGTCATTATGCGCATCTTCCTCTTCGCTCATATTGTGATCTTGATCTTCTTCACTAGATACATCTGGATCAATTGGATCTGGCATTGGTAGTGTCCTCTCCATATCCACATCTCTATCTTCAAAAATTTCCTTACTTGATGGTGCAACTTGGATCACGTACCACCATCTTGGATCAGAATGATCCGGATGAAAAACCACCTATATTGAAGATGGGTACCAAATGCCATCAATTATATATATGAAATTATGCTTAAGTACATGTATCAATGGATCTTTAAAAATGAAAGCTTTGATTAATAAAATCATTAGTATGCACCTAGTCACAATGCGCAGGAAGAACAAAAGTATCACTTTTGTCAGTCCAAAGTTTGGTGGAGTCTATTGCAAAGAAACCGCTACTATCTTTTCTCACTATCGCATGGGGACCGTTGTAAATAGTTGTAAACCATTTCACATCAAGAATGAAAATACTAAATCATTTAAAATCAACTTCATAGATTTTGTGTATGGTTCCACAATAATCCAACTATGAGGAGAGAAGAGTGATATCCGAAGCACTTGCTCGGCTGTGAAGTTAGCCATGACTCCACAATCATACGTGACTCTCTTTGAATCGATGCGTTCCCATACGACCATAATGCACTGTACTTTTTATACTATGAAAGAGCATCATTAAAACAATGAAGATGCATCTATTTTATACTGTATATTGCCACAAATAATTACTTAATTATGTCAAGAGGTAAGAAACTTACATGCATCATACATCTAGATGATAACTCTCGCTCGTGCTCGTTTATTGTCTCTCCATCGCATTCGACTTTATGTAGAGCCAGTTATAGCCAATCAAGTGACATATGAGTCGAGAGAAGGGTGAGATCCCATGGATATGGTTGCGATTGCCTGTACATTACTTTGAATCTCGTCCTTGCATTTATTGTTTCTTCTTTGGCCACTTCATATCTCTCAATCCACTTCTGCATCTCCTTGCTATTGAGGATACAAAACTTATTGAATTTCTCCATTTGCTCTTTGCTCATCTTTCTTTCAATCCTTTTTCCTTGGGGAACCTCGCCAACGATGCGATCATCATCGTTGTTATGCTAAGCTTGCGGCAGATCGGGATCCGTGGATGCAAGAAACTCCGTGATATATACTAATGACTCTTGCACAAGCCATCCCTCTGCCATGCTTGCTTCTGGTCTTGCTCTTTGTCTTACAAATCCCTTCAAAGTTTTCATAAACCGCTTGAGAAAAAACATCCACGGACTATGAACGGTACCTACAATGGCCACCTCATCAACTATGTCCACAAGCAAGTGCACTTGAGTTGTCATAATGCTCGAGGGAAAGTGCTTCTCAAGCAAGCATATGGCTTTGATGGATTCCACCCTAGCCTTCTCGAGGCTTAGTAAGGAGATCTCTTTTTGAGACATCCACCTCTTTTACATGCCCATGTAAGATATATTCATAATCAGTCTAGAGATTATTCAGCTTAAATTGAAGAAAATGCAATCAATGTGATTTGATAGTAAGCATACCTCACAATACCCCTAATCTTGAATATAGCATTTCTAACATCTTCTTGTAAGCACCCTTTTATTGTAATTGGGAGGATGAACTATCACAGCAACAAAGAAGTCATGTGAACAATATAACATCATCATAATTACACTAATGCATCACGATTATCAATACACTAACTCTACACCTTAGAATACCTGTAAGACCTTGTGCCAATTATGGGACTTGAGCCCACTAAGCTTATTGTCCTTTGAAAATGCTCCTTTCAAGCAACGCATGTACCCTGTGGGTGTTTGAAAAGAGGCGATGTCCACCTTGGCCACTGCCTCCTCTCTCATAGAGAGGATCCATCTTGCTTTCGGGAGGATAACTTTTCCTGAAGCATGCACTTGGGGCCACAAACGAGACATCCAATTCATAGCATGCAAGTCTTCTTGCACTCCTCTCGAGTCTTTGGAACCAACCAAGTGTGCCTAAATAGTATCCCCCAGATTCTTGAAGATATGCATGGGATCCAAGAGATGATTGATTTGTAACTGAACCCAATAAGGAAGCTCGTGAAAGATCAATAGCCTCTTCATACCATGAGGAGTTTCCTCTTCATTCGCCCTCCAATCCTGAATCCAGTCACTTGCCTTCAAATATAGTGGTGGTGGTCAAGTTGACCTCCACAAGCCAGATGGTCCAACGGAAGGTATCGAGCATGCCCTTCATAAACATTATTCCTCATATGTTTGGATTATCATGCAAGCGACTTCAGACCCGGTCCACAAACACTAGGACAAGCATGGTACCCACTTGTAACAAGTCCTGCACACATGCATGAATGTGTTAGTATAAGACATGCGTGCGAAAGAGAGTCATAAAAGCATAATACTATATTATACATGTAAAGACACAACCATGTACCTACGCACTCTCCATATCCTAGGTAGTCATGCATGGTCCACATCAAGATACCCCTAATCAAAATATCATTGGTATGTCTAGGATCTCTAGAAATATCAAAGACCCGCACTCCTCTCCATAAGATCTGTAACTCCTCTATCAAAGGTGTCATGTACATGTCCATATTTTTGGCCTTGTATTTCCCTGGCACAAGGAGTGTAAGCATGAGGTGTCCCTTCTTTATTGTTAGCCATGGTGGGATATTGTAATTTACCGAGACTATGGGCCATGTCGACCAAGATGTCGAGCGTAACCCGAAAGGATTCACGCCGTCCATGGCGACACGAAGATGTAAGTTGTGTGGCTCCCTCGCAAAGTTCGGCCACTGATTGTCTATGTGCTTCCAAGCTACACAATCTGCGGGAATCCTCAATGTGTCATCAGTGGACTGATGAGATGCATGCCATGTCATCAACTCTGCTATGTATTTCCATCAGAACATGTGCTATATTCTTGCAATGATGGGAAAGTGTCTCAAGACCTTTATCGGTATCTGCTCACCCTACAAGTCATCTCTATATCGTGGTTCCCCACACTTCGGACAACTAGCCAAATCTCCATGCTCACGACAAAAGAGAATACAATCATTACGGTAAGCGTGGATGGTATCATAATCCATACCCACCGTTGTTAGCATCTTCTTTGCTTCATCTCTTGATGTGGGCATGGTATTTGGTGTAGGCAACATCTTCTAGAGCAACCTATCACAATTCAAACATACATAGGCTTCAAATAATGATGATTTGGTACACAAATCCTACAGCTTAGAATACTTGTAAGACATTGAGCAAGCTTAGAATCCTACAACCTGACTCTAATTCTTTGAATTAGAGTGACAAAAATCTGTATCTGTTTGCTCAATAGTGGGCTATTGAAGCTTCATGTGGGAGGAAAGAGAGGAGGAAAGAGAAGGAAAGAGAGGAGAAAAGATAGGAAAAGAGAGGAGGAAAGGGAGGAGAAAAGAGAGGAGAAAAAGGAGAAAAGAGAAGAGATAAGAGAGAAAAAGAGAGAAAGTGAAAAGAGAAAAAGTGGGGATAAAAAAGAGAAAAAGTGGGGATACAAAGGCTTCGAATAATAATGATTCTCAAACATACATGATGATTCTAAAAACAAAAAATATCCAAATAATGAGTCAAATCAATAGAGGAGCTAACCTCATTAAGGCCGAGACACTTGTATCCGACCACCCATACTTTGCTTGTAGATTCAAGATTGAGAGACAAGCCCGTAGTTTAGACATCCTAGCACCCTCGTACAATTGTGTTGATTTCAACTCTCACATTTTGACCTCAGACTCTGACATCATGTGAACATGTGATGTAGTGCCCCTAAAAATAGAATCCATCATGTCCACCATACCCTCAGCATCATCTCCTAGACTATAGTCTTGCTCAAAGTGTGAAGGTATATGCACATCCTTGTCACCCTCCTCATCCTATTTCAAGATTTCGTGTAAATATAAGATATTGGCTCAAGGTTTCGTGTCATAATGGTATCCAATATTAACCATGAACTCAAATAGCATTGACTTACCGATGATCCATCACCACATGCAACACCAATGGTGGGTACTGGTTCAGGCTCCTCCCCATACATCCGCAAGTGGCGCATGATAATACGATGTTGATGTCGTACTTCTCGCTTGCAATGATTGCAATGACAATACAACCTCTCCGTAAGCCACTTTGTGCTCCTGGGTGTTGGTGCATCATCTGATGAGCTTCCACTCGTCCCTTCCATTTGCACACTTCTAAAATCACAACATGAGCTATAATGAAATCTATTAAGATCCAAAAAATAGCCACCCATGAGCTCCTTTTCTCTCTTCTGACAATAAGTGCCTTGAACCGTCGCTATATAGAGATGCTTTGCTCTGTTTTATCGCTATATAGCGACTCTTTTTGGATATAAGCATCGCTATATAGTGACTGACTAGCATCGCTATATAGCGACACTAGGGGCTTAAACCCGAAATCCCATGTGATGCTTTCTTTAGCATCTTTATTGTGAGAAAGGCAAAAATCTATCCTCCCACCTTATATTCGACGATCTTGCTTTCCTCCTCTCTATTCTCTACTCTTCACCCCTACCCAGCCCCTCTCCTAACACTTGTGCTCCCTCTCCACTCTTCTCCCTCTTTGCTTGTTTGAAAAGAAGTTTTTCAAGAAGGTGAGTCTCTTTAAGCAATGTAGGTTCGTTTTTTGTTAGATTTCATTTTGTAAGTGTTGAAGCATGTTTCTCCTTGTATTGCTAAGGTATGTGCTAGTTTTCATGCTTGATTTTTAGAGGTTAAGGAGAAAAAACGAGATTTTGTGAAAGAAAGAAGACTCACCTCTTCTCTTTTTGGTATTTTAAATGGGTTTTCATATATTTTACATTTTGAACTAAATCTAGTGTACAGTTAGTCATTTGTGGTGTGCTCTCTAGCTGTGCCCTCTCTCCTCATCTCCACTCTTCTCTTCTCCCCTCTTCATATTTTGTTAGGGTGATGGGGTGGGAACGAAGGAAAGAGGACTATGGAAGGGGGCAAGGTGTGATGGGAGGTGTTCTCTTTTTGGGACACGGGCCTACTACCTTCCTACCCTGTTAATCTCGTGCACCACACTCATCACTCACTTGCCCCTTAGGGAGGTGTGCGCCTTAAAAATGGGAGGGAGGTGCCACCCAGTACTCCTTGTTTTAGCATTGGCTCCCTTTAAACTTGACTTGAGCATTGGCTATAAGAGTTTTCTATCTTCCAAATTTTTTTTTGAAGATTTTAAAAACAAAAATTAGGCCATGGTTATAGTTGGTGACTGTAATAACTTGCAATTTGAGTCTGTTATCTTGGCTTGTGTCTCATGATGATAGATAGGTCCAAGTGATGGTTTAGGATGGAGCTAGAGCTACAGTGGGTTTGTGTGATGTAGTTGGTGAGGTTGGATAGCACAAGACAGTAAAAGGAGGCAGTTGAAACTTGAGATAGAGATGAAAAGGGGAGGTTAACTCTCTCTTTCTCCTTGTTTGTAGGCTTATGCTTTCTCCTTGTTTGTAGGCTTATGCTTGTCTCCTCAATCCAATCCCTTTGAGAAGTCGCTTCTCTAAACTCCTCCTTCCTCTAACTAGTTATTTGAAAAATGATATGTTTCCTCTCTTTTGTAGGGCCAGTCCACAAAACACCGAGTGGAACTATTCCAGGTAAGAAAGTGCTTCGTCTTTTTTCCTTTTGTTATTTTTGTTATTTGCATTGGCCTGCAGCTAGCACCTTAAGCGCTAGTTGCAATGATGGGTGGAGGAACCTTCTCTTCCCCTCTCTTCCCCTATTCCCTCTTCTTTCCCTCTCTTCCCCTCTTCCTTCTCTTCTTTTTCCCTCTTCTTTTTCCCCTCTTTCAATCTCAAATCCCCTCTTCTTGTTTCCCCTCTTTCAATCTCTTTTTCCCTCCTTTTCTTCTCTTCTTTTTTCCCTCTTTTAATCTCTTTTTCTCTCCTTTCCTTCTGTTCCTTTTTCCCTCTTTCAAGCTCTTTTCCCCTCTTTGCCTATGCTTATTATTATGCATGAGCATATGCTCATACGATCATGCATAAGCACAAGCTTATGCTTTCTCTCTTTTTCTTTTATGCTCATGACTATGCTCATGCATAAGCATAAGCATATGATTTCTTTCCTTTTATCTTATGCTTATGCTCTATTTTCCTCTTCCTTCTCTTATGCTTATGCTTATGCATAAGCATAAGCATATGATTTCTTTCCTTTTCTCTTATGCTTATGCTCTATTTTCCTCTTCCTTCCCTTATGCTTATGCTTGTGCATGAGCATATGTCTCCTTCTCCTTCTCCTCTTTTCCTCTTTTCTTCTCTCTTTCCCTCCTCTTTCCCCTCTTTCAATCTCTTTTCATAAGCATATGTATTTGCCTATGCTTAAGCTTTCTCTCTTTTTCTTTTATGCTCATATGCTCATGCATAAGCATAAGCATACGCTTTCTTTCCTTATCTCTTATGCTTATGCTCTTTTTTCCTCTTCCTTCTCTTATGCTTATGCTTATGCATGAGCATATGTCTCCTTCTCCTTCTCTTATGCTTATGCTTATGCATGTCTTTCTCCTTCTCCTTCTCCTTTCCTTCTCTTCTTTTTCCCTCTCTTTTTCTCTTCTTTTCATAAGCATATGCCTATGCCTATGCTTATGCTTATGCTTATGCATGAGCATATGCTCATATGCTTATGCATAAGCGTAAGCATAAGCATAAGCATATGATTTCTCAATGTATTCTCTTATGCTTTGTCAATGTATTCTCATATGCTTTCTCAATGTATTCTCTTGTTTTTTGTTTTTTGTTTTCGTGTTTTTAGACATGGGATCACGTTGCACGTCCGACAAGTACGAAAACCCTCGTAGGAAGAGGCATCATGATCTCTATTCTCCAAAGGACTTTGATTCCCCTCAGGAGACAACTCAAGGGCCTACCCTTGTGACTACCCTTGGCCCGACTCCTCTCGGACATAGCACTACGACTACCCCTTGGGGAACTCCTTTGCTAGCAGCCCATGGCTTTGTCGGGAGTCCCAATGAGTTTGTGGCACAAATGACCGATGAGGAGGCAATGAGATTCTTCTCTCTGCTATCCCAGAGGACCTCAGCAATTTCCTCTCCTACACCGATGGCTGGCCCTACTGCCCAACCGTCCCCTCTAGCCCCTTTGAATGAGGGGTCATCAGCTGGGCGTGCCCATCATAAGGGAAGGAAGAGTAGAAGGGGTCGCTTATGTTGTGCTGACTTGGGAGATATAGACGAGTCAGCACACTCACATCCCTATGTCTCCACTTGGTCTTGAGACCCAGTACCAGTCAAGTCCCTTTCCCTCTCCTACTCTCACTACTACTCCTTACTCCGGAAGCGCTCACACAAACACCACTCGCTTTGACTCTGCCACTACCATGAGCCCTCCTTACTCGATCGAGGACCTGTCCTATCAAATCATGGTTGCTGGAGAGATAATAGAAGATAAAAAGGGTGCAACAGTGATGGCCACCATGAGGTGGTTAATGAGCCACCCCTTCAAGAGTAGCATAGCTACTAATTGGTGGTATCAAGATGACCAAAAGAAGCAGGCGGTGATCGATGAATTGAAAGCAAAATACCCTAACCCCCCAAATTGAGAGTTCAATGAGAATTACATGTGAGAGCGCATAGGTTTGGTCTTGAAGCATTGTAGATCAACCTTGCGTACTTCCATCGCAAAGGGGAGGGCTAAACCCAATTGGGCAGATAAAGTTGATTGGAAGTTTTTTAAGAAGAAGAATAGGGATCATCCTGAAATGTTCGAGGGTCAGAGGAGGGGTGCAAGGAGATGGCTGGGCGCCATAGGTACTTCGCACTTTGGTGCAAGTGGATGGTTGGCATTTGAGGCAACCGTGATAAGTCTACTTCTTCTCATTTAATGTATTGTTCTATTTGTTCTACTACATATCGCATGCACTTTACCTAACTCTCATAAATTGGGTCCACAACAAGCTGCGATGGGTCGCCTTCCTACGCTTGAGGATGCTCAAGTCATGTCAATGGAGGTGGTTTGTTTAGTGGAGAAGACCTTTCCACATTCTATTCTCACAAGCCAACTACATCTCAAAGTGCATTTGGTGGATGAGATTGCTATATGCGACACTATACATGCACGATGAATGTTCTTCCTCGATTTCTTCATGAAGACCTTGAAGGTTTTTGTGAGGCAAAATGCAAGGCTTGAAGGTAGCATAGCCGAGGGTTGGTTGGTAAAAGAGTCAATTGATATATTTCTGAGTTTGTTGTTGATGTGGATAGCTCTCTCCCATGACTATGGAGAGATGATGAAGACCTAAGGATGACCTCTATTGTGCCTCAAGGGAAAGGATGGAGCAAGGTAATGGACATGGAGTTGCTTAATAATCTAAACCTCTATTGCATGCTTAATAGTGATGTGATGAAAAGATGGGTGAGAAGATACGAGGATGCAAAAGCAAGAAGACAAGGAGAAAGGGCCCTCTTTTGTAGACACCGCGGATCTCATGTGCCCTACCCTGAGCATCTAAGAGCACTTCCAAAGGATATTCATATGGATTGGGTACTTGATGAAATGGAGAGAGTAGAGAGAGATGACGGGATGCATATCACACTGGAAGAATGGGAGTATGCTAGAGGATGAATGCAAAAGGTCAGTATATAGAATGTTATGCATAAGCTAGAAGCTTTCAACAATTTAGATTGCTTATTCAATTGATTTTGTCTTGGTGCAGTGTACTATGTTGAATGCTATATGGTGTGAGGACAAGCATTTTCGGACACAATGGATTGATGATAAGAGAAACACACAAGATTGTGGCATCATTGCTAGCTCTGAGGGAGCCAATGGAGCCATGGATGATTATTGTGGCATAATCCAAGATATTATTAAGCTTGACTTTTGGTGCTTCTTTGTGTATGTTTTGAATATCAAGTGGTTTAACGATGTGGTGGAAAGAGGCTCTAATGCAACAATCAAACGCAATGCAAGGGGCTTTGTAACTATTGACTCCACAGAGTTTGGGCAAAGCAAGAAGGACACACTAGTACTACCGCAACAATGTGAACAGGTACTGTACACATATATAAAAATACTCACTTTTTAATATTTGATACCTTCGATGCCATTAGGGGAGAATTGGGGTCTCAAAAGGGCCTCATAAGGAATTGATTAAGAAATGGATTAAGTTAATTACAATTGAACCACTATGGTAACCCATGGGCTAAGGGCCCCTTAGGATTTACTCAACAGACATGGTTTGAAATTTGATCAACCTTGGCCTATGGATGGAGATGGGTGGTGGATGGATCAAAGGCCTAGGATGGCTTTGGTGGGCTCCAAGTGGCAAGATCTAACAAGGGGAGTGCAAGGTTTGATTTTATGGAGGCCTCATTAAGAGGGAAAAGGCGCCTTTTCATGTGCACCCTTGATCTAGATCCAAGATCAATGGCCGAGATTAAGGTGCCTGTTTGGAGGGCTAGGATGAAGGCACATTTTGGATGGTGGAGATGAAGATCTGAGATCAAGGGCCCAAATTGAAGTGCCTATTTGGATGTCCCAGATTAAAGCACCATTTTCTCTCACCTCCTCCCCTGGATCACCTAGATCTATGGCCCAGATTGGAGCACATTTTGCACTCACCCCCTCCCTTGGATCCACACCTTGATCTATGGCCGAGATTGGAGTGCATTTTTCTCTCCTCTCCTCCCTTGGATCCACCCCTTAATCCATGGGCTAGATTGAAGCACACTTTTACCTCATCCCCTACCTTGGATCATCTACCCATTGATCTAACGGTTGGGAGTGCTCTACCATAAATTTGAATGTAACCCTTGGATTGGAGATCAGATCAATGGCTAGGAGTGAGGACCATGGGTCCAAACCATGGGTGAGAGGTCTCCCCAACCATAAATGCTCAATATGTCCTTTTGTACAACACAACATACCAGTGTCCCACACAAAGAAGCACCCTCATTGGTACACCTCAAATCTATCTCTAATATCTTGAAATTAGGAAACACTAATTGGAGGCCCTTTTGAGACCCCATTTCTCCCCTAATGAAGGAAAATAACATGTTTGTATTTGTGTTTGAATTAGGTTGTCTACCAACCAATGGTGGATAATAATAGGTGGTGGCATGTCATACCTATTATGCCATGTTCCAAAGTGATGTCAGTACATTTACTAATATGGAGCATATGGAGAATGATCATGGCCATGGAGGTGATGATGATCATGATAGGAGAGAGGAGGATGATCATGAGATAGGAGATACAGATATTCAAGCCATTACCCATGAGGATGAGCTTGCCATTGGTGATGCTGATTTCCATGAGCACAATAGCACAAGTAGTAGTGGGCTGAATGTATTTGTAGATCTCCACATTGGTTTGGATATTGAAGTAGATAGTTTGTCAAGGGTTGATCTCATTGAGGATGAGATCAAACCGTAGCCCATCATTGATATTGGAAAAACTGTTTTATATATTATCTCATTCTCCTCACCTCACTTAATTTTTGTATATATGGGTTTGCCAAAAAGCATATTATCATGTGTGGCATGTGCATAGCATTGATATTTTTTTTAAATTATGTGCTTTGGTAATCAGGGGCAATGTTTGGAAAGCAGTGATCAATGCACATTTATCAACCTGTAAAAAAATTTTACTCTCTGCTACACGTTTATAAATGCTTCTAAATACGCATCTAAAACATAGTGTAGATGCACTATTAGACACATTAATAACCATGCCATTAGATGCGCTAACAGATACACCCGTATTTTAACTAATTCTATTTGTGCCTATAGACATGCCCACTATTTTGTGCATCTATCAAGCATGTCTATAGTTGCTTTGTCTTGTGTGAAGTAGGCACATAACGATGGGAAATTTGGAATGACTACTCTGAATGAAGTGAAATGCTGATTTTTTGCATGTGTTGAAATGCCTGCATGTGTGAAGTGTCACTATCATCACTCCCTTGAATGATTTTCCTTTTTATAGGCCTGATGTACTCGACTATTGGATCTCCAAAAGTCCAATGTCTGATCAACTAATCCGAAATCAGATCGTACTTACTCCTCAATTAATTAAAGGGCTTCAACCAAAACACATTGACTACTTTCACTGATATATTATCGTGCATATTAGATAGCCAAAATGTGCCTTAGCCTAAATCCTTTACAATTTGGAATGGTCCATCAATTTTTCAGGAAACTTTTCCAATTTTGTATTAAACATTAGTACCCAATCTCTTTCATTGAACAATTTAAATTTAATATTTCTATCAACCCAAGCTTTTCTTCGCTCTTGGATGACTTGTGCAATATACCAACTTTCCAGTTGATCTTCTTCTAATTGATTCCATTGCTATTGTCGGAATTCCATTGACTCCTCCAAACTTACCTTCTCTGCTGAAACCCCTAAATTAGCCGTCACAAATTTCGTAGACCAACTTGAAGAGTGTCATTCTTGTGCTCACCTTAAATGCTATTCGAAATGCCCACAATGTTGAATCCAGCTTTGTGTCCTAGTCTACTCTGTTTTTTAAAATTGTCAATTTCAGATTGCACTTCATGATTTTGTTGGACCTTAATGGTTCTGTCTAGGCTTCCTTGGTCTGATACTAGCACTACCGGACATCCAAACCATGTAATAACAACATTGTGGTATAGAAACTTTGCAATATTATCTTATGAATTGTCATCCAAAGCTTGTGCTTCCACCCACTTAATGAAATAATCTGTGGCTACCAAAATGTATTTGTTCCTAGTGTGTTTTGGAGTTGGTTTGAATGGCCACACAAAATTTGAGCCCCATTTTTGAAATGGCTCCAATTATAAAATTATATTTAGTTGTAATTTGTCGACATTTGATGGTTGCCTATCACTTTGGTAGTACCAGCATTTCTTTGCAAATTTGTTTGGCAAAAAGATGAACACATCGAAAATCTTCGACTCTATGTTGGAAAATTTTGAGAATCTTGATTGAGATTGAATCCGATGAAATGCACATTTGGAGTCCACTGGGGTGTTTTACATAGACACATCATTTTAGCCAAAGCATGGCCATTGATCCAAGGAAGGTCGCCACAATAAAAGATGCTAAAGAACCTAGAAATGCCAAAGAAGGCATGAGATTCTTTGGGCCAGTAAAATGGCACAATAGATTTATCAGGTATTTGTCTTATGTTTGTCAACCACTATCAAGATTGGTTAAGCCCAATTAACAATTTGTTTGGAGAGAAGAGAAACAAAAAGCATTTATGTCACCCTGCGGTGCCTCATGGCGTCCTGAAAAACACCGCGAGGTATGGGTGTGGCACCATGCGGGGCCTCTCTTATCACTCGATATAGTACTATACCATGCGGTGTGTGAAGACACATACCGCATGGCGTGGTATGTTTCCGGTTGTGAGCTGGTGGAAAAAATCGCATTTTCTTACGTTTAAGATGCATTTTTTAATAAAAAGTATGTGTTTTATTTTTTTTGATGTACTTTTTAAATCCCTAGCCAACCGATTGCCAATGACATGTTGCTTATTGGGCGACCTTGTTGATGGTTGATGATGTGGTACCTAGTGTGCATAATGTGTCACCTCAGTTGTGCTACATCACTAGCCATTGGCTTATTATGTTGGCATATGGACAAAATATGTAAGTTGATATTTGAATTCTAATCTAGGATATAAATTAGAGACAGCTATGGATACGAGGAAACACCACTTGTTGGGTGTAAATAGTCCTACCTTTTATAATACAATTAGGAGAGAATCATATTTATGAGAAATCAAATATGTATTTTTTAATAGCAGTTTAGTAGCATAACAGGACATAGAAGTGTCCTTTTAATGTTTTGGTAAAAAAATCACAACTTGATGTAGATGTGTTTTTTACGGTTCCTTCTCATGAGCTTAAGATAAACTCATAGGACTATTTTTAAATATATAAGGAGCAAAAAAAAACATTACATGTGATTTGAAAATACTCACAAATGTATGGTAACAATTTTTCACCTAGCTAGTACTCAAATTTGAAACATTGTCTAGCATGTGTTAAAATAAATATGATTTCAATGGGCCATCATTTTGTACAACGTGCTTTTGTATATGTAATAATACATGATGAGAGAGTTTTAGGCAAATTTGTAGCTCGGCATTGATAGCTATACCGATGCTGTAGAACAAGACAAAGCACCTACACACATGCACACAGACGCATTTACTGAACTTTAAAAAAAACTTACAGGTGCATCTATTTGCACATCTATTTGCATGTCCAGAGAACCACATCTAACGACGCATCTATATAGCAGACAGACATGCGTATAGTCGTGCATATAGATGCATAAATAGATGCTCTACTAGAAAATTTAAAAAATAGATAGATGCATCATTAAAGGGGTGTATAGATGCATTTATAAACGGTCTTATAGATGCTTTTATAGACGTGCAAATAGATGCTTCTCAAACAGAAGAGACGCATATATAGACGTGTTTATAGACGATTTGATAAACGCGCTACATAATATTTTTTAAATTTATAGAATGCTGTGTATGTTGTGTATGCATGTAGTTACAGGAATCCCATTTCCACATTGTGCAATTCAATTCTTACAGCCAACCACATTTTAATTAGCACTCTTGCAAGCACGTCTATAGCTGACAATTACAATTCCAAATAAAACATTACAACTCCAAAACGTTTAGTTCACAAGGCGTTAATTGATAGAACATTGCACAAGAAAATTGAAAGCTCAAAAAGTGCTTGTATGTACATATAGCACGAAGCTAAGCCACGTCCTGTGGCTTCAAGTACCAAAAATAAGAGGAGTATAAATACAAGAGGCATGAAGCCAAGCCAATGGCTTTAAGTACAAAAAAGAGTATCTAGCACTACTTCTACGACTAACCTAAGTTCTCCATATCCTCGCTCCCTTCTATGCTCTCTTCTCTGCTCCCTTCTCTGCCTCCTTCCTTGTCTTCTTATGCAGGGGCCTATAAACAAGGGACAACATATATCAATGTGTGAAAAATCAAATCTTTACTTATAATATTTACATTATTTAATTACTTTCAAATACCTCGGGGGACGATCCAGTAGCCCGGATATACTACTCCTCAGTAATCAACCCGTCATTATAAAAGTGCTTCCATGTATCTCCTCTGCGATGGTGGTGGTGGTAGGTTGTCTCGACAGGAGTAGGGTATCTATCCACGATATCAAGCTACAAGATGACACAATTTCCAGAGGGGTTAGTACAAAGAAACAACCTCTTAATAAAATACATAAACAATATAATTTGAGATCGATACTTACAAATTGGGCCTCCCATGATTCAACACCCCCTGCTCTGAAATGCATGCTTCCATATTGCTACATTTGGATCCTTTATGCCTCCATGTGCTGCAAACTGGGTTCCTCCCTCGCTGACTTCATTGCTTTCTTCCACTCATGCTTGTAAGCAGTGTGGGGCAGGTCCCTTGGTGGTTGACCTCCCTCGAGCCTGGCAAGCTCTGCTAGTGCTTGCCTCTTAAGCGAAGATCTTTTATTGCCAAGTATCATAAAAATCTTTGACTTGGCCCATTTATCTGTGAACTGAAGATTGGGGGGCTTAGGATACCTAGAGCAAACAGTAGCGAGGGTCTCATTAGCCAACCTCTTTGGCTGGTCTTTGTAGTGGATAAAGCAATCTTTGTAATTGTTAGCAATTATAGAGCGCATGAAGGCCATGATCATTACAAGGCATAGGCCATTTTCCGACAGAAATACCGACGCTTTTTACATTAAAATTTTTTTTTTCACGGGCGCAAAGGTCGCTATAAAAGTCGTTAAAATCGTCGGAAAAGGAGCGTCACTATAAACCGTCGCTATATAGCGATGCTGTTAATCATCGCTATATAGCGACGATGACAAACGTCGCTATATAGCGACATTGTTAATCATCGCTATATAGTGACACTGGTAAACGTCGCTATATAGCGACGATTAACAGAAGTAAAAAAAAAGGGTTAGTGGGGCTAAACAGGGCTTCCTTTTGGCCTTGTTTAGCCCCACTAATCCTTTTTTTTTTTGTAATTAGAAAAGAAAGTTTTTTATAACAAAATTTCCCTTGCTTGCAGGGTGATACAAAATTGTTCTTGTGAACGATGAGGAAGAAATGCATATACATATACAACTGTGTTTGTAACAAAATTACCTTGTGAAAGGGCGATACAAAATTGCTCAAATGAGCGGATATACAAAATGATACTACCACTACTCATCCGAATCCGAATCATATTCGTCTTGTTGGCCTGTTCCTTGGTCCTCGACACCTGTGTCTTCTCCCTCGTCCCCGACACCTGCGTCTTCTCCCTCGTCCTCGGCACCTGCATCCGATCCTTGCCCCTGTTGATCGCTCGTCTCCGATGATGGGATGCTTGAGCTTTGACCCTAAGAGTGAACCATATAAATCGAAAATTAGATTGGAACTTAAATTAAAAAGTGAGATTACAAGTAGGAGTAAACTTATACCGTGCGAGCAGCCACCTCAGCCCAATCGACTGTCGCTCCCATTGCCTCTTGCTCAATGAACCACGGCTTTGTTCCTATCCGAAATGCGCACCGTGTCTCTGCATCCGTAGGAAGACGACCCATCGCAGCTTGCTGTGGATCCAATTTACGAGAGTTAGAGTTAGCTAAAGTGCATGTAATATGTAAGTAAAACAAATAGAACAATACATTAAATGGGAAGAAGTAGACTTACCATGGTTGCCTTGAACGCATACCGTCCGCCTGCACCAAAGTGCGAAGTACCTACGACATCCAGCCATCTCTTCGCAGCCCTCCTCTGACCCTTGAACATTTCGGGATGGTCCCTATGTTGCTTCTTGAAGTACTTCCAATCAGCTTTGTCTGCCCAACTGGGTTTAGCCAACCCCTTTGTAATGGAAGTACGCAAGGTTGATTTGCGATGCTTTAGGACCAAACCCATGCGCTGGAGCATATAATTGTTATTAAACTCCACATTTGGCGGATTAGGGTATCTTTGTTTTAACTCATCGATCACCGCCTGCTTCTTTTGGGCATCTTGATACTGCCAATCGATATTTATGCCGCTCTTGAAGTCATGACTCATCAACCTCCTCATGGCAGCCATCACTGCTTTGCCCTTTTTGTCTCCTATTATCTCTCCGGTAGATGTGATTTGATAGGAGAGATCCCCTGATGAGTAAGGGGGACTGACGGTAGCAGAGTCTGAAGGAGTGGAAGCTGCGCGACCGCTTCCGGATCGAGGAGTAGAAGTGGGAGTAGGAGAGGGAAAGGGACCTGACTGATACTGTGTCTCCGGACTAAGTGGAGACCTAAAGGAGCGTGAGTGTGCTGACTCGTCTACATCTCCTGAGTCAGCACAACATGAGCCGCCCATCCTACTCTTCCTTCCCTTGCGGGAGGCATGCGTAAGTGATGATCTCGCGGTCAAAGGGGCGCGAGGGGATGGCTGGGCAGTACGTCCACCCATCGGTATAGGGGAAGGAATTGCGGAGGTCCTCTGAGAGAGCAGAGAGAAGAATCTCGTTGCCTCTTCATCGCTCATCTGCGCTACAAACTCGTCGGGAGTCCCGACAAAGCCATGCGCAGTTAGCAAAGGAGTTCCCTGAGGGGTAGTCGCAGTGCTACGTGGAAGAGGGGTCGGACCATGGGTAGTCACAGTGCTAGGACCGAGAGGAGTCGGACCAGGGGTAGTCCTCGGGGTAGTCGCCTGAGAGGAATCAAAGTCCTCTGGAGCATATAGATCGTGAGCTCTCCTCCTGCGAGGCTGTCCGTACTCGTCGGATGAGCGACGTGATCCCATGTCTAACATAGACACAAACACGAAAACAGAAAACAAAAAACAAACATGAGCATTGTCATAGGCATAGGCATAGGCAAGAAGAAAGAAGAGGGAAAGGAAAGAAGAGGGAAAGGAAAGAGGGAAAGAAGAGGGAAAGATAAGAGGGAAAGAAGATGGAAAGGAAAGAAAAGAATGAGAATGAGGAAATAGAGAATGAGAGAAGGGGGAAATAGAGAAGGGGAAAGAGATGAGGGAAATAGAGAAGGGGAAAGAGATGAGCATAAGCTCCTTCTCTTTTTCCGCATAAGCTTCTCTCGTTCCGCATAAGCTTCTCTCATGCGGAAATAGAGAAAGAGCTTATGCATAAAAAGAGAAGGAGGAGCTTATGCGGAAAAAGAGAAGGAGGAGCTTATGCGGAAAAAGAGGAGGAGCTTATGCGAAAAAAGAGAAGAAGCTTATACGGAAAAAGAGAAGGAGCTTATGCTTATGCGGAAAAAGAGAAGGCGGAGCTTATGCATAAAAAGAGAAGGAGGAGCTTATGCGGAAAAAGAGAAGGAGCTTATGCGGAAACTTAAGCATAAGCTCATGCTCATGCATGAGCATAAGCATGAGCTTATGCTTAAGCATAAGCATAAGCATAAGCTCATGCTTATGCTCATGCGGAAAAAGAGAAGGAGCTTATGCTCATGCGGAAAAAGAGAAGGAGCTTATGCTCATGCGGAAAAAGAGAAGGGTATGCAGAAAAAGAGAAGGAGCTTATGCGGAAAAAGAGAATGAGAGAAGCATAAGCTTCTCTCATTCTCTATTTCTGCATAAGCTTATGCGGAAACTTACGCATAAGCTCATGCTTATGCTCATGCGGAAATAGAGAAGGAGCTTATGCTCATGTGGAAAAAGAGAAGGAGCTTATGCGGAAAAAGAGAAGGAGCTTATGCTCATGCGGAAAAAGAGAATGAGAGAAGCATCAGCTTCTCTCATTCTCTATTTCCGCATAAGCTTATGTCCTTCCCCTGTGCATCCATCAAGATGCCGCTTGTCTGAGTGATGTCATAGAAGATCGTACCATCACCGAGAATCACGTCTAAATCATCTGAATCATCCTCATCCCCACCATCACTCCTCCCAAAGCATTGTGCCATGGATCCCCCATCGCTCTCCCTGCCACTACGCCTGCTACCGTGTCATGTCGAGCTACTATGCTGGCCACTCATAGTTGGAGACTGCACGGGATTATGTGGACCAGTCGTAGTTGGAGAACCGAGTCTCGACTGCATAGGAGTACACCGATGGCTCTGTGAGACAGAAGGACCTCCTGATGGCATGGGGGAAGGGGCATAAGACAGCATGGTAGAAGGGGCATAAGATGGCATGGGGGAAGGGGCTCAGTTGTGTAGCTGGCTGGGATCTGCTGACTCTACTCGGGTAGTCTCAGCTAGTGTGGGGTTGGGGTGGTTTGGAATCTAAAGTGCCAACTCCTGGGGGGTGTTTAGAGTACCCATCATGTAGCCGTATAACTCCCCAGGACTGGGAGGGTGCCCTAAAAAGTTATATAACTCCCGAAAGTTGGTCTCCCGAAGATCAGGTAAGCCTAAAGAGCTTCCTGGCCACATGATGAACTGGAAAAAAGAAAAAAAGAAGATTACTGATGAGCTGAGAAGAGAAAAAGAAGAGAAAAAGAGAGAGAAAAATTACCATGAAAAGAGAGGGAAAAAGAGGATAAAAGAGAGAAGGAAAGAGAGGCAAATATAGGAAAAGAAGAAAAGAGAGGCAAATCCTTTTCTTAGAAGTGGAAGTGGAAAGGGAAAAGGAAATGGAAGAGGAAAGAGAAAGCAAAGGAAAGGGAAGGGAAGAGAAGAGAAGGGAAGGGAAGGAAAGAGAAGGAAAGGGAAGGGAAGGGAAGGGTCTAAGACTGTCGGAGCACTTCTATAGATGCATCTGAGAAGCGCGTCTATTTTCGCATATAACGGCACATCTATAGATGCGGCTATCTGTTTCTAAAAATAGAGTAGACGCATCTATAGATGCATCTGTAGATGTGGTTTTAGACGTGCTCTGAGATGCATCCAGAGACACGCTTTGACAGACGGACTATTCTAAAAAGTCAAAAAGGACATGCGCCCGATACAAAAGCATAACACTGATACCAAAATAATTCGTTTCTTGGATACGACAAAGGACAAATCCAAAGAGAGCAACTTTCAAAGAAGATGAACTATAAAGAGACTTACCTTGGATATAGGTATGGAAGCTTCTTGTCCTTCTTCAAAGTTGCTTCTCTTGAGTGCTTGGAGATGATTATGTTAGCCTAGAAGTCAATGTGGGTGCCTGGAGATAAGTGTCAGACTATGGATCTGTTAATAGCAAAGCAAGTAAGCTGTATGAAGCTTATGTGAAGAAAAGCAAAGCAAGCATGCTAAAAGTAGATTTGAAGACCACATCTATAAGTGCGTCTAATGATGCATCTATACATGCATCTAAATATGCATGTAATTGTGTGTCTAAATACATAGAGCAGATGTGGTTTTAGACACGCCTATAGACACGCACCATAGAACAGACAGTCGTGGTTTTAGATGCGCCTTTAGACATGACACAAAGTTTTAATTAGATTAAATATTTGAAGAAAAGCAAATTTTTTGGGTTGTTTGTTTGTAGGATGTCTTCATCTTCAATAAATAGCTCTAGTGAGGATGAATCCCTCCGTATCCACCATCACAAAATGTGGTTGGAGCAAAAAATCAAATGTATGTGTGATTGATGTCGAGGAAACATGTATCGTGCATGCAGGATTACACTCAATCACATCTCAAAGTATGGAGAATGGGATGCGACCGTAAACATGGTAAGTGTTAAAGAGTTAAGGTTGGTTGAGATACTTATGGGCGTTCATATGTTTGAGTTATGATCTGGTTTTAATTTGATATAGGATGCAGTGCCACACTCACATATGTTGCCCTATGCTCATCATGAGGAGGCAAAGCGTCGGCGATATGAGGTGGGATCTTCAAGAGGGACCGTTACAGATGCATGGAGTGATGGTGATAGTAGCCCTCTGCCATTACCTCATGAAGCCGTGGAGGAGGAGGTGTTGGATGATATGGTGCGGGATTTATATGTCCATCAATCCTAAGGGAGGGATGATAGCATGGAGCAGGATGAGATCTTTTTACCGTAGCATTGACCCCACTGTTTGAGGGGTGCACATTCTCTGTTCTACGTGCCTCCCTTGACTTACTAAACTTGCAAACCATCTATGGATGGAGCAATGCAAGTTTGAATGCATTACTCAAGTAAGCTTTAAAGTCTATTTTGCAAACATGGTGAATTATGCTAGTGGGTCAATTACTCCAATGCTTTTCCTCATTTATGGTCTTCATGTGTAGGCTATTGTGTAAAATGCTTCCAAGGGAGATTGCAAGCACATCCATGCATGCATCAACGATTGTGTTTTGTTTTGTGGACTACATAAGGATGCAAGAGAGTGTCCTACTTGTGGAGAGGCAAGATATAGAGTAGATCTCAAAACTTTGGACGTGCCTCGTAAGGTCCTGCAACATTTTCCCATAATCCCTCGCATCCAATATATGTTCAAGTGCAAATCCATTGCAGAGCTCATATCATGGCATTACTCCCATCGATCAACTGATGGCAAGTGGAGAACTCCCACAGACACTCCTACATGGAAGCATATTGAAGACACATGGCCAAGCTTCAAGGAAGGACCTAGGAGCTTCAGACTTGGATTGGGTATGGATGGTGTGAACCCATTTGGTCTCAAAAGCACCTCTTACCGTGTATGGCTAGTGATATTGGTGAATTATAATCTTCCACCCTCTATGGCTATTAAGAAAGGACATGTTATGTTGTTCCTTCTAATTCCAAGGAAACATAAAGTCAGAAGTCCTGATGTTTATTTAGAGCCTTTGATTAGTGAGATAGAGATACTTTGGAGAGGTATCGAGGTGCATGATGTGAGCAAGCCTCCCTTGTCACGAGACTTCAACTACAAAGCAGTCTTGATGTGAATGATGCATGACTTCCCAGGCTATGGTGAGTGTTCAAGTAAGCATTGCACTTTTAATTATGAGTAGGCAACCGATGTGGCCCCTTGAACCCACATTCAACTCTTAATTGTGTCTATTGTTCACGTCTCACTACATCGGGTTACCATGCATGTCCTATTTCTGGTCCTTCACTAGTTACCTCATGGGTTGACACATTGAATAAGGTCATCTATGAGAATCAGCATCGATTTCTTCCACCTGATCATCCTAGATATGTTGCGCCTTGGAATGAAGTCCTCCTACAATCACTCACTACAAAAGATTGGATGAGAATTTGGGACGATTCCATGACTCCTCTACCACTTGGCATGAGCCGGTAAGGGTTGATAAATATTGTGTGCTACATTGGCTGTAAATAAAGATTGCCCGCTAACACCAACTTTTTTTTAGGTACTCCATCTTTTATTGTTTACCATATTGGTCCCACCTCAAGATCAATCACCTGCTTGATCCCATCACAACAAGACAAAGCACCCATAGACGCGCGCACAGACGCGTTTCATGAACTAAATAAAAAACTTACGAGCGCGTCTATTTGCATGTCTATTTGCGCGTCAGGAGACCCGTGTCTATATATCAGACTTACGCACGTATAGACGTGCTCATACATGTGTAAATAGACGCGCAAATAAACGATTTGATAGACGCACGTATAGACGCATATCGAACAGACAGACGCGAATATAAACGCGTTTGTAAACGCGCTGATAGACGCGCCTTTTTTTTTTTTTTTTAATTTTACAGAATACTGTGTATGTTGTGTATGCTATATAGTTACAAGAATCCCATATCCACATTCTGTAATTCAATTCTTACAGCCAACCTCATTTTAATTACAATTCCAATTAAAATATTACAACTCCAAAATGCAATAAAATTGAAAGCTCAAAAAGTGCTTGTATATACATATAGCACGAAGCTAAGCCACGTCATGTGGCTCCAAGTACAAAAAATAAGGAAGCTAAGCCATGTCATGTGGCTTCAAGTACAAAAAATAAGAGGAGTCTATATACAAGAGGCACGAAGCCAAGCCAATGGCTTTAAGTACAAAAAAGAATAGTAGCACTACTTCTACGACTAATCCTCGCTACCTTCCACGCTCCCTGATGCGCTCCCTTCTGCACCTCCTTCCTTGTCTTCCTCGTCGTCTTGTGCAGCGGCGCCCTGTAAACAAGGGACAACATATATCAATGTATGAAAAATCAAATCTTTACTTATAATTTTGGCATTATTTAATTACTTCAAATACCTGGGGGGCATGTCCAGTCGCTCGGGTATACTGCTCCTCAGTAATCAACCCGTCATCATAGAAGTGCCTCCATGTATCTCCTCTGCGATGGTGGCGGTGGTAGGCTGTCTCCACTGGAGTAGGGTATTTGCCCACGATCTCAAGCTGCATGACCGCGATACACTTTGTGGAGGGATTAGTACAAAGAAACAACCAACCTCCTAATAAACTACATAAGCAATATAATTTGAGATCGATACTTACAAATTGGGCCTCCCATGATTCAACACCCCCTGCTCCAAAATGCGCGCTCCCATACTCCTCCATCTGGATCCTCCGTGCCTCCACATGCTGCAGACTGGTCTCCTCCCTCGCTGACTTCATTGCCTTCTTCCACTCACGCTTCTGAGTGGTGTGGGGCAGGCCCCTTGGAGGTTGACCTGCCTCAAGTCTGGCAAGCTCCGCTAGTGCCTGCCTCTTAAGGGAAGATCTTTTATTGCTAAGTATCGTAACAATATTTGACTTGGCCCATTTATCTGTGAACTGGCGATTGGGGGGGTTAGGATACCTAGAGCGAACAGTAGCGAGGGTCTCATCAGCCAACCTCTTTGGGTGGTCTTTATAGTGGATAAAGCAATCTCTGTAATTGTTAGCAATTACAGAGCGCATGAAGGCCATTACATCCTTCCCCTGCGCATCCATCAAGATGCCTCCTGTCTGGGTGATGTCATAATAAATCGTACCATCACCCAGAGGCACGTCTAAATCATCGGAATCATCATCCTCGGCCTCACTACCACATGGCCCAAAGCACTGTGCCATGCATCCGCCACCGCTCTCCCTGCTACTACGCCTGCCACCCTGTCGTGTCGAGCTCGTACGCTGGCCACTCGTAGCTGGGGACTGCGTGGGACTACGCTGACCACTCGTAGCTGGGGACTGCGCGGGACTACACTGACCACTCGTAGCTGGAGAACCGAGTCTCGACGGCTGGGGAGTATGTCGACGGCTCGCTGAGGCAGAAGGACCTCCTGAAGGCATGGGGGAAGGGGCATAAGACGGGATGGCAGAAGGGACATAAGACGGCATGGGGGAAGGGGCATAAGACGGTACGGGAGAAGGGGCATAAGACAGGGCATAAGACGGCTGTGCAGACTCCGCTGGGGTGATCTCAGGCGGTGTGGGGTGGCTCGGAGTCTGTACTGCCGACTCCTGGGGAGTGTTAAGGGTACCCGTCATGTACCCGTATAACTCCGCAGGACTAGGAGGGTGCCCTAAAAATATTATATAAATCCTTCCATATCGATTCACGCGGATCAGGTGAGCTAGAAGCACTTCCTCCCCACATGTTAAACTGGAAAAAAATAAACAAATCTATTACTTTGGGAGCTGAGAAGAAAGGGGGAAAAAAAAAAAAGAGGCTCTGTCAGAGCGCGTCTATAGACCCGTCTAATCTTCGCGTCTATAAACGCATCTAACAGACCGTCAAAACATCCGTCTAACAATGCGTTACAAAGCGTGTTTAACAGACCGTCCAAACATCCGTCTAACAGCGCGTCTAAAAGCACGTCTAACAATTCGTTTAAACTTCCGTTTAACAGATCGTCTGTTTGAGCGTCTATATCCGCGTCTGTGCGTGTCTGTAGCAAGCCAGACGCGCCTGTAGATGCGCGTTTAGACGCGCCCTCAGACGCCTGTATACACGCGATCCGACAGTCGAGAATACTCAAAATTGGAAAAGGACGTCTCGCCCGACAAAAGAATGTGTCGCTCATACCTAGATGCTGCGTTTCGTGGATGCGAAAAAGTACAAAACTGGAAAGAGCAAGCAAGAACAACTTCAAAAGGACTTACTTGGAAGAAGGTATGGAAGGATCTTTCTTTTCCAAACTTGTTTCTTCTCCTTGTTCGTACTCCTCCTCTTCTTTAGGCTTGGAAGCAAGCTGTGTAGGTACGGTCCCTTTGTCTTGAGTGAAAGCTTGGAACTGTGTGTGTATGGGAGGCTCTCTCTTAAGCTTCGAATCTATAGAACTGCTAATAATGAAGGAAGAAGGCCGCTCGCGAAGTTTAAGTAGTTAAAAGAAAAGCAAAGCGAGCGGCACGCCGAAAAGCAGGTTTAAAAGTCGCGGGTATAGTCGCGTCTATTAGCGTGTCTATAGTCGCGTCTGAATACACAGAGGAAGCGCGTCTATAGGCACATCTATTAACGCGTCTACAGGCGCGTTTAAATACACAGAGTAGATGGGCATTTAGACGCGCAAGTAGACGCGATAATAGACGCGACTATAGACGGGCATTTAGATGCGACACAGAGTTTTTAAGTTAGACATTTGAAGAAAAGCAAATTTGGTGGGTTGTTTGTTTGTAGGATGTCTCCATCTTCAACAAGCAGCTCCAGTGAGGATGAATCCCTCCGTATCCACCATCGCGAAATGTGGTTGGAGCAAAAAATCAAATGTTTGTGTGATCGATGTCGAGGAAACATGTATCGTGCACGCAGGATTACGCTCAATCATATCTCAAAGTATGGAGAATGGGATGTGACCGTAAACAGGGTAAGGATTTGTAAGTTAAGGTTGATTGAGATACCTATGGGTGTTCATATGTTTGAGTTATAATGATCCCGTTTTAATTTGATACAGGATGCAGTGCCACACCCGCACATGTTACCCTATGCCCGTCGCGTGAGGAGGCGAAGCGTCGGCGATATGAGGTGGGATCTTCAGGAGGGATCGTTACGGATGCATGGAGTGATGGTGATAGTAGCCCTCCACCATTACCTCATGAAGCCGTGGAGGAGGAGGTGTTTGATGATATGGTGCGGGATTTATATGTCCATCAAGGGAGGGATAATAGCATGGAGCAGGATGATCTTTTTACCGCAGCATCGACTCCACTGTTTGAGGGGTGCACATTCTCTGTTCTACGTGCCTCCCTTGAGTTACTAAACTTGCAAACCATCTATGGATGGAGCAATGCAAGTTTGAATGCATTACTCAAGTAAGCTTTAATTTAAAGTCGATTTTGCAAACATGATGAATTATGCGCGTGGGTCAATTACTCGAATGCTTTTCCTCATTTATGGTCTTCACGTACAGGCTATTGTGTAAAATGCTTCCAAGGGAGAATAAATTACTGACCTCAAGAGATATGGCAAGGCAACATGTGACCTCTCTTGGAGGATTAGATTACAAGCGCATCCATGCATGTGTCAACGATTGCGTTTTGTTTCGTGGACTACATAAGGATGCAAGAGAGTGTCCTACTTGTGGAGAGGCAAGATATAGAGCAGATCTCAAAACCTTGGACGTGCCTCGTAAGGTATTGCGACATTTTCCCATAATCCCTCGCATCCAACATATGTTCAAGTGCAAATCTATTGCAGAGCTCATGTCATGGCATTCCTCCCATCGATCAACCGATGGCAAGTGGAGAACTCCTGCGGACTCTCGTGCATGGAAGCATATTGAAGACACATGGCCAAGCTTCAAGGAACAACCTAGGAGCTTGAGACTTGGATTGGGTATGGATGGTGTGAACCCATTTGGTCTCAAAAGCACGTCTTACAGTGTATGGCCAGTGGTATTGGTGAATTACAATCTTCCACCCTCTATGGCTATTAAGAAAGGACATGTCATGCTGTCCCTTCTAATTCCAGGGAAACATAAAGTCAAAAACCCTGATGTTTATTTGGAGCCTTTGATTGATGAGCTAGAGATACTTTGGAGAGGTATCGAGGTGCATGATGTGAGCAGGCCTCCCTCGTCACGAGACTTCAACTGCAAAGCAGTCTTGATGTGGACGATGCATGACTTCCCAGGCTATGGCGAGTGTTCAGGTAAGAATTGCATTTTTTAATTATGAATAGGCAAGGACGTGGCACCCTAAACCCACCTTCCACTCTTAATTGCATCTATTGTTTCAGGTCTCACTACATCGGGTTACCATGCATGTCCTGTTTGTGGTCCTTCGCTAGTTGCTTCACGGGCAGATGCATTGAATAAGGTCATCTATGAGAATCACCATCGATTTCTCCCACCTGATCATCCTAGATATGTTGCCCCTTGGAATGAAGTCCTCCCACAATCACTCACCGCGGGAGATTGGATGAGAATTTGGGACGGATCCACGACTCCTCCACCACTTGGCATGAGCCGGTAAGGATTTGTAACTATTGGCTGGAAGTAAAGATTGGCTATATTGGTTGAAAGTGAAGATTGCACGCTAACACTTTATTTTGTTTAGATACTCCATCTTTTATCGTTTACCATATTGGTCCCACCTCAAGATCAATCACCTGCTCGATCCCATGCATATCTTCAAGAATGTGGCATCTACCATTTGGAAGCATTTGAATGGGACACGAGATTCGGCAGGCATAAGGGAGGATCTACGTACCACAGGGAGGATGCGTGAAGCTTGGCCTCAAGAGAGACCAAATGGGCGTGTTTTTTTACCTCGTGCACCGTGGATGTTATCAAAGCTAGAGATGGCGACAGTGAAGCGTGCTATTACTACAATTCGTACTCCCACTGGATGCATGAGGTGTTTGAAGGGAGCCTTTACAAAGAGCAAGAAAAGAGGTGTAGAGCAATTATATGGCTTGAAATCTCATGATTGGCACAAGATGCTCCAAGTAAGTATTTTATATGCATAATATCTTTTTCCTTTCAAATTTGTGAGTGAATAGCTATAAGCAACTAATCAACCACCTCCTCGCGGGTTCAGTTCATACTACCTACTAGCATTTCACGTAGTGCATCAAAGGACGTAAAAGATTGTATTTACAAGATGGGTGAGCTTGTGAGGTATGTGAGCTCAAAGGAAATAGATCCCACCACGCTTGAGAATGCTCGAGTTATGTCAGTGGAGGTGGTTTGTTTAGTGGAGGAGACATTTCCACGTTCTATTCTCACAAGCCAACTACATTTGGTGGATGAGATTGCTATATGCGGTACTATACATGCACGATGGTTGTTCTTCCTCGAGCACTTCATGAAGACCTTGAAGGGCTTCGTGAGACAAAATGCAAGACCCGAAGGTAGCATGGCCGAGGGTTGGTTGGTACAAGAGTCACTTGTATATATTTCTGAGTTTCTTGTTGATGTGGATAGCTCTCTCCCACGACTATGGAGAGATGATGAAGACCTAAGGATGACCTCTATTGTGCCTCAAGGAAGAGGACGCAACAAAGTAATAGACACGGAGTTGCGTAATAGTATCAACCTCTTTTGCGTGCTTAATAGTGATGTGATGAAAAGATGGGTGACAAGATACGAGGATGCAAAGGCAAGAAGACAAGAAGAAAGGGCCCTCTTTCGTACACACCACGGATCTCGTGTGCCATACCCTCAGTGTCTAAGAGCACTTCCAAAGGATATTCATGTGGATTGGCTACTTGATGAAATGGAGAAAGCAGAGAAAGACGAGGGGATGCATATCACAATGGAAGAATGGGAGTATGCTAGGGGATGCATGAGCAAGGTCGGTATATAGAATGTTATGCATAAGTTAGGAGGTTTTTATAATTTAGATTGCTTATTTAATTGATTTTTTCTTGGTGTAGTGCACTATGTTCAATGCTATATGGTGTGAGGGCAAGCATTTTCGAACACAATGGATTGATGATAAGAGAAACACACAAGATTGCGGCGTCATTGCTAGCTTTGAGGGAGCCAATGGAGTCATGGATGATTATTGTGGCATAATCCAAGATATCATTATGCTTGACTTTCGACGCTTCTTTGTGTATGTTTTGGATGTAAAGTGGTTTAAGGACGTGGTGGAAAGAGGCCCTAATGCAACAATCAAACGCCATGCAAGTGGCTTTGTAACTATTGACTCCACAAAGTTTTGGCAAAGTAGGAAGGACACACTAATACTACCGCAACAATGTGAACAGGTACTGTGCACACACATAAAAATACTCGCTTTTAAATATTTGATGCAAGAAAAGTAACATGATTGTATTTGTGTTTGAATTAGGTTGTCTATCAACCAATGGTGGATAATAATAGGTGGTGGCATGTCATACCTATTATGCCACGTTCCAAAGTGATGTATAGTACATTTACTAATATGGAGCGTATGGAGGTTGATCATGCCCATGGACGTGATGATGACCGTGATACAAGAGAGGAGGATGATCATGAGATAGGAGATATAGATATTGAGGCCGGCATTACCCGTGAGGACGAGCCTACCATTGGAGATCTTGATTTCGATGAGCACATGAGTGGCACAAGTAGTAGTGGGTTGAATGTATTTGTAGATCTAAACACTTGTTTGGATTTTGAAGTAGATAGTTTGGCAAGGGTTGATCTCATTGAGGATAAGATTGAGAACCGTAGCCCCACAATTGATATTGGCAAAACTATTTTACATATTGTCTCATTCTCCTCATTTCCCTTAATTCTTGTACACCAAAATCTCACTTTCTGTATTCTCTGGAGCGCGTCTAACCCCGCGTCTAAATGCGCGTCTGAGTCTCAGTGTAAACGCGCAAATAAACACGCAAATACACGCGCAAATAGACGCGCTAATAGACGGGATGTTAGACGGGCCCGTATTTTCTCAGGTCTAATGCGCAAATAAACGTGGTGATTGACGGGCAAATAGACGAGACATTAGCCGCACTAATAGACGCGCCCGTAATTTCTCTACTAAAGCAACGCCTATAGACGCGCCCGCTATTTTGCACGTCTACCAAGCGCGTCTATAGTTGCTTTGTGTTGTTGTGCATGCATATCTTCAAGAATGTGGCATCTACCATTTGGGAGCATTTGAATGGGACACGAGATTCCGTAGGCATAAGGGAAGATCTATATACCACAGGGAGGATGTGTGAAGCTTGGCCACAAGAGAGACCAAATGGGCGTGTTTTTTTACCTCATGCACTGTGGAGGTTATCAAAGCTAGAAATGGCGGCGGTGAAGCATGCTATTACTACAATTTGTACTCCCACTGGATGCATGAGGTGTTTGAAGAGGGCCTTTACAAAGAGCAAGAAAAGAGGTGTAGAGCAATTATATGGCTTCAAATCTAATGACTGGCACAAGATGCTCCAAGTAAGTATTTTATGTACATAATATCTTTTTCCTTTCAAATTTGTGAGTGAATAATTATAATCAATTAATCATCCACCTCCTCCTGGGTTCAGTTCATACTACCTACTAGCATTTCTCGTAGTGCATCAAAGGACATGAAGGATTGTATTTACAAGATGGGCGAGCTTGTGAGGTACTTTACATGATACAAAATATGATGCGTATCAATGCTCCATGCAAGGTGTTCATATTGCTAATATGGTGTACTTTTTCATTTCTAGGTATGTGAGCTCAAAGGAAATAGATCCCACCACACTTGAGAATGCTTGAGTTATGTCAGTGGAGGTGGTTTGTTTAGTGGAGGAGACATTTCCACGTTTTATTCTCACAAGCCAACTACATCTTATAGTGCATTTGGTGGATGAGATTGCTATATGCGGTACTATACATGCACGATGGTTGTTCTTCCTCGAGTGCTTCATGAAGACCTTGAAGATATTCGTGAGACAAAATGCAAGACCCAAAGGTAGCTGCATGGCCAAGGGTTGATTGGTACAAGATTCACTTGTATCTATTTCTGAGTTTCTTGTTGATGTGGATAGCTCTCTCCCACGACTATGGAGAGATGATGAAGACCTAAGAATGACCTCTATTGTGCCTCAAGGGAAATTAGGATGCAACAAAGTAGTAGAATGGAGTTGCTTAATAATATCAACCTCTATTGCGTGCTTAATAGTGATGTGATGAAAAGATGGGTGACAAGATATGAGGATGCAAAGGCAAGAAGACAAGAAGAAAGGGCCCTCTTTCGTACACACCATGGATCTCATGTGCCATACCCTCAGTATCTAAGAGCACTTCCAAAGGATATTCATGTGGATTGGCTACTTGACGAAATGGAGAAAGAAGAGAAAGACAAGGGGATGCATATCACAATGGAAGAATGGGAGTATGCTAGGGGATGCATGAACAAGGTCGGTATATAGAATGTTATGCATAAGTTAGGAGCTTTCAATGATTTAGATTACTTATTTAATTGATTTTTTCTTGGTGTAGTGCACGATGTTCAATGCTATATGGTGTGAGGGCAAGCATTTTGGAACACAACGGATTGATGATAAGAGTCGAAACACACAATATTACGGCATCATTGCTAGCTTTGAGGGAGCCAATGGAGCCATAGATGATTATTATGGCATAATCCAAGATATTATTAAGCTTGACTTTCGACGCTTCTTTGTGTATGTTTTGGATGTAAAGTGGTTTAAGGACGTGGTGGAAAGAGGCCCTAATGCAACAATCAAACGCCATGCAAGGGGCTTTGTAACTATTGACTCCACAAAGTTTTGGCAAAGTAGGAAGGACACACTAGTACTACCGCAACAATGTGAACAGGTACTGTGCACACATATAGATATACTTGCTTTTAAATATTTGATACCTTCGACGCAAGGAAAATAACATGATTGTATTTGTATTTGAATTAGGTCGTCTATCAACCAATGGTGGATAATAATAGATGGTGGCATGTCATACCTATTATGCCGCATTCCAAAGTGATGTATAGTATGGAGGATGATCATGGCCATGGAGGTGATGATGACCGTGATACAAGAGAGGAGGATGATCATGAGATAGGAGATACAGATATTGAGGCGGCCATTACCCGTGAGGGCGTGTCTATCATTGGTGATGCTGCTTTCGATGAGCACATGAGTAGCACAAGTAGTAGTGGGTTGAATGTATTTGTAGATCTAAACACTTGTTTGGATTTTGAAGTAGATAGTTTAGCAAGGGTTGATCTCATTGAGGATGAGATTGAATCGTAGCCCATCATTGATGTGCGCAAAACTATTTTACATATTGTCTCATTCTCCTCACCTCACTTAAAAAAGCATTGATGTTTTTGTTAAAATTATGTGCTTTGGTAATCATGGGCAATGTTTGGAAAGCAGTGATGTACACCAAAATCTCACTTTCTGTATTCTCTGTTTTGTGTCTACATATGCATCTAAATACACATCTAATTCTCAGTGTACATGCATTGATACACGTGTAAATAGACGCTCTGACAGACGTAGTATTAGATGGGCCCGTATTTTCTCAGCGTAGATGCGCTAATAGACGTGTCAATACATGCACAGATGGACGACCTGTTAGACGCGCTATTAGACGTGCCCGTAATTTCTCTATTCAAGCAACACCTATAGACGCGCCCGCTATTTTGCGCGTCTATCAAGCACGTCTATAGTTGCTTTGTGTTGTTGTGCTGGAACTAATTGGGCTTGGCAAAAATTTTGACGCAAATATTGATGAGTTTTTTCCAACAGCTACAGCGACGGGAAAACCAACACTTTCCTCCACAGGAAAAAAAACTCTAGTGTATTTTACATCGGAAATTGCATCAGAAAGAGGCCAATACTTTGTAGTGATATAAGGGAGGACAGAATTAATGGGCACTCCAACCTGGTAAATTAGCGCCACTTTTATTGTAAGAAGACAAAAATTGCTGATATTATTCGATGAAATAATTCTTGCAGAGGATCGTGAGCTGACATTGTAGTTCATAGTGGCTTTTACAGAATCATTACTTGTTGAGAAACGTGCAGCGTGCGCATTTGCACAGGTTACATGGTGTCATCAATATGGTAACAGTCCTAGCTTCCCTGAATATTGAAGCCACTCTGCCCAGTCCTAGCTGCCCTGCATATTGAAGCCACTCTGCCCTTGCAATCTTGAATTTAATAAATTACGTGTACAAATTACAAAAACATGCTAGCTTCAAAAGCATGTCTAAGAACATGTCGCGGATTATTGCATTGATCTCTGATGAAAGAATGACGGAGGACTAGCTCCTCTCAAGCAAGAATAGAAGAATGAAAGAATGTACTAGTTTCAAAAGAAGTCCAACTGTGAACTACTAATGTGTCGAGAGTTCGAAGTTACGGGCATTCTGGTGGAGGCACTGGATATCTCGGCTTGTCAGTACAATAGTTGTAGACCATGTAGTTTTGCTGAACTGATTGGAGCTGATTTTGTTGATCTGAACTTAAGCTCTGACTGGCTTCGCTGTTCCACCATTTCCCCATGGTACAATTGGAAGGGGCTCCGTCAACGCAAGCATCAAATGTGTGCTTGCCAAAAGAAGCTTTGAACGGTGCTTGAGTCCAGTCTATTGGTATCCTTCCACCTTCCGTGGCCCAGTTGCTTCCATCCCAGATGCTTGCAGATATTCTGAGGGACTGATTACTTAAAAAGGGTACGCCAATCTTTTCATTGTTTATAAACGCTCGAATGGGAATTCCATCCACCAGAAAACTGCATAAAGCCCCCAGGTGCCTGGTCAAACTCTGTTCGCATTTCCACCTGGAAACATATTGTGGAAAAAAGAGGAAGTACACTTACATGACTTGTTGCGCGTTCCAGAGAATAGTGTAGTTGTGGAAAGCAGTAGAGGGGTCGAACCACAAGTATATCCGTTGCTCCCGTCCGCCAGTACCATTGACATAAACGTTAGTCTGCAAGATGCAAGGTTGGCCAGACACATTGCCAAGGAACTCGAAGTCTAGTTCGTCGCGATAGAGTGTTTCCGAAGAGAACTGAAGGAAATGGGCAATATACGACCAGATCAGACCTTCAATTGCTTGAAAGATCGAAACATACCGCAAATCCTTGATTGAACGTGACATAGAACTTACATAGTAGGCGGTCACAGTGCCTGAAGAGTTTCCATGTGGGAGCTTGATGTTCATAGTAATGTATCCAAACATGAACTTTTTATAGGATGAGATGCCTGTAGCTGCATTTTCGTCAAACAGGACGATATCTTAGTTAGCGTCGAATGGGGAAGCATAAAGGGCAAAATCGGAATGAAGTTCTCGCGATATACGTGAATGATGCGATGTTACGTAGAGTGTGACCGAAAATGGCCCCAACGGGTTCTCATCGCATGAAATCGAACTTATTATGCTACCAATCACAATATATATAGAATCAACTATGGCTATCAACCATCGAAAATATCAAAACCACAGATCTACAGCCGCAAAAGCTCTGAACTACGCAGACAGAATGCGAGGGGTTGGGCTTCGGCCTACCGGTTTGTTCATCGAGCGCGAGCTGCCAGACGTGGTCCTTGTTGATGGATCTGACATTCTGGGGCGCCCAATTGATGTAGAAATCCTTTGACATGCGGGACTCGGCGGAGGGGGAGACGAGGGCGAGGAGGAGGAGGGGGGAGAGGAGGGGAAGGAGGGAAGGGAAAGCCATGGGGAACAGTGAATGTAGGAGGGTCGAAAAGAGGAGGAGCTTGGACCTTGGAGGAAGCTAGTAGCTATTGAGGGGAGGAGCAACAGAAGGAGAATGCAAGGATGAATGGAGAAGACTGCATGGAAAGTAGACAAAGAAGTGTGTTTGTGTGAGTAGAAGTTAGTACGTGACGATAATATATATAGTCGTTCGATGCATTGGCCGTGGCTGTTACGTGGAAACTCTCAAAATCCTATAATATACAGACACTGAGCTGCCGCCGATAAACGTTCCGTTGCCCTAAAATATAAGTAGGGAGGTTCTGGACCTTTATTACCCAGTGCCTCACTCTGCATGACCGCTCACGTACTATAGTAACATTTTGTGCCAGCCTGGTACTCGTTTTCCCACTCCTTCTCAGGAGACTTTCTTTTTGCTTTTCCTCGTAACGTCCTTCAAATCTCCCACCGCCCTAGGCTTCGACTTCTTTTCTCACGTTCTGTCCCTTGTTGAATTTTGATTCTCTCTCTCTCTCCCTCTCTCTCTCCTTGGGATAGCTTTGATGTGGCATAATTGCTCAAGGTAAAAACACCCCCCTTCCCGGCCCCCTCTCTCTCTCTCTCTCTCTCTCTCTCTCTCTCTCTCTCTCTCTATCTCAACCCCACCCAACATGTCAAGTTCCATTCAAGTGCACACCGACTTTCCCTCCATTTTCTCGCTTACTGCGCACCCATTTCCAAACCATCATACTCCCCCTTTACCTCCATACATATCCACAAACAGCTCACCCATGTCACACCTGGCCTGGCATGCCAAATCGCGGTTTTCGCTCACATTAACAAGCACACCTCATCTTGACCTTTTGGTCATATATTGATAAACAAAACATCAAACTTAATATTTTTGTAACCAGTCTATGTATATCATATCTATTCGATGTTTGATACATTATATCATGTCAACATCTCACCCATTGAAACTTCTCCACTCAAAAAAGCCTTTAAAGCTCTCTCTTTCATGATCTAGGGCTAGGTGTTAACTTACAAGTATTTAAATAATATGCTTTTATGATTGATGAGTTGACTTATTTAAGATCACCTAAATCTTTTCACATATGCACTTTTCTTAAACTTATAACTATTACACCTAAATTTACTTTAGAGAGATCACACATGCACGTGCACCCACATGCACATGCATGCATGCATATATGAAGGTAGGCATGCATGCACACATACATGCCTTAAGGGGTGTGCACACATGCACATGCACACACACACACAAATGCACGTGCGAGCACTCACACACACACATGAGCATGCCCACACATTCGCACGCGTGCACACACACACACATGAGCTCACACATACACACAATGCATGTGCATGCACAAACGTGCATAGCTTCCATTCCCTTGCCTTACCTACCATTGTCTGTGACGCTTTCATGATTGTACTAATCCTCTACCAAGCAAGTGAGTTTGCATACAAAGATTAATGTAAACAATACTACTCACAAAAACTGAACATTAAATTGTTAAATGGGAGCATTAGTCCATGAACTGCTAGATACATATTGCTTTAGTCTCATACTTACATAGTGTAATTGGCTCCCAAACAAACATTATGTTATAGCGCATTAACTATGGTGATTATATAAAGATTAAATCCTTGGTATTTTATTGCCTTAACCCATTTCCCTATAGTCTCAATTGATCAAGATAGACTGTGACTTTAGTTTATTAAGAGAGCTAACCTTTGTTTATGCCTAATTGAACTCTAACTAGCAAGTCTACTAATTTTGGCCTTAAATTATTGCCATATACATGCTTCAACATACCTTTACATTTCTTCTATTGCCATTTGTATTCTAAAGCGTTAGAGTTTAGATAAATCTCCTAAATTCCCTTAAAGTTATCCCTACCCTTATGTACTACAATCTAATTTGCATTCCAATTACTAATTAACATAATCTTTGGACTTTTGACCATTTCTTTGTTTTGAAAAGGAATTGAGCATGAGTATCTAAGTCATATAGAGTATTTAAAATAAACCCTCTAGAATTCTTGCCTATTCCTTTAAATTATTAATAATGTTTATGTTTATAAGACTTTGTTTACTAATATGTTAATTGCTCGTTATTACTATTTTTTAAAATTAATCATCATTTAGTACACAAGTAACTTTCCCTTATGCTTTTATTCCTCTTTTTTCAAGACCCGTGGGATTTTTTTTGTTTGCCTCAAGACATTATTTTTGGATTTCTTTTAGTGACGTTGCTACTTTAATAACAGCCTATGCCTTTACACAACAAGACAAAGCACCCATAGACATGCGCACAGATGCGTTTCATGAACTAAATAAAAAACTTACGGGTGCGTCTATTTGCGCGTCTATTTTCGCGTCTGGAGACCCGCGTCTAATTGTGCGTCTATATATCAGACACACGCACGTATAGACGTGCAGTTAGATGCATAAATAGACGCGCGTTTATAGACGCACATATAGATGCAAGTCGAACAGACAGACGCGAATATAAACGCATTTTTAAACGCACTGATAGATGCGCTTTAAAAAAAAAAAAAAAAATTTACAGAATACTGTGTATGTTGTGTATGCTATATAGTTACAAGAATCCCATATCCACATTGTGTAATTCAATTCTTATAGCCAACCGCATTTTAATTACAATTCCAAATAAAACACTACAACTCCAAAACGCAATAAAATTGAAAGCTCAAAAAGTGCTTGTATATACATATAGCATGAAGCTAAGCCATGTCATGTGGCTTCAAGTACAAAAAATAAGGAAGCTAAGCCACGTCATGTGGCTTCAAGTACAAAAAATAAGAGGAGTTTATATACAAGAGGCACAAAGCCAAGCCAATGGCTTTAAGTACAAAAAAGAGTAGCTAGCACTACTTCTACGACTAATCCTCGCTGCTTTCCATGCTCCCTTCTACGCTCCCTTCTGCGCTCCCTTCTGTGCCTCCTTCTCGTCTTCCTCGTCGTCTTGTGCATGGGCCTGTAAACAAGGGACAACATATATCAATGTATGAAAAATCAAATCTTTACTTATAATTTTGGCATTATTTAATTACTTTCAAATACCTGGGGGGCCGCTCCAGTAGCTCGGGTATACTGCTCCTCAGTAATCAACCCGTCATCATAGAAGTGCCTCCATGTATCTCCTCTGCAATGGTGGCGGTGGTAGGCTGTCTCCACTGGAGTAGGGTATCTGCCCACGATCTCAAGCTGCATGACCGCGACACACTTTGCAGAGGGATTAGTACAAAGAAACAACCAACCTCCTAATAAACTACATAAGCAATATAATTTGAGATCGATACTTACAAATTGGGCCTCCCATGATTCAACACCCCCTGCTCCAAAATGCGCGCTTCCATATTCCTCCATCTAGATACTCCGTGCCTCCACGTGCTGCAGACTGGGGTCCTCCCTCTCTGACTTCATTGCCTTCTTCCACTCACGCTTGTGAGCGGTGTGGGGCGGGCCCCTTGGTGGTTGACCTGCCTCAAGCTTGGCAAGCTCCGCTAGTGCCTGCCTCTTAAGCGAAGATCTTTTATTGCTAAGTATCGTAACAATCTTTGACTTCTCCCATTTATTTGTGAACTGGCGATTGGGGGGGTTAGGATACCTAGAGCGAACAGTAGCGATTGGGGGGGTTAGGATACCTAGAGTGAACAGTAGCGAGGGTCTCATCAGCCAACCTCTTTGGGTGGTCTTTGTAGTGGATAAAGCAATCTCTGTAATTGTTAGCAATTACAGAGCGCATGAAGGCCATGATGTCCTTCCCCCGCGCATCCATCAAGATGCCTCCTATCTGAGTGATGTCATAATAAATCGTACCATCACCCAGAGGCACGTCTAAATCATTTGAATCATCATCCTCCTCACTGCCACATGGCCCAAAGCACTGTGCCATGCATCCCCCACCGCTCTCCCTGCTACTACGCCTGCTACCCTGTCGTGTCGAGCTCGTACACTGGCCACTTGTAGCTGGGGACTGCACGGGACTACGTTGACCACTCGTAGTTGGAGAACCGAGTCTCGACGGCACAGGAGTACATCGACAGCTCGCCGAGACAGAAGGACCTCCTGACGGCATGGGGGAAGGGGCATAAGACGGGATGGCAGAAGGGACATAAGACGGCATGGGGAAAGGGGCATAAGACGGTACGGGGGAAGGGGCATAAGAAGGGGCATAAGACGGCTGTGCTTACTCCGCTGGGGTGATCTCAGGCAGTGTGGGGTGGCTTGGAGTCTGTAGTGCCGACTCCTGGGGAGTGTTTAGAGTACCCATCATATACCCGTATAACTTCACAGGACTAGGAGGGTGCCCTAAAAGGTTATTTAAGTCCTTCCAAATAGATTCTTGGGGATCAGGTGAGCTAGAAGCTCTTCCTGGCCACATGTTGAACTGGAAAAAAGGAAAACAATCTATTACTGATGAGCTGAGAAGAAAGGGGAAGAAAAGAGAGGCTTATTGTCAGAGCGCATCTATAGACGCGCCTGATTTGCACGTCTATAGACGCGTCTAACAACTCGTCTAACAGAGCGTCTAACAGAGCATCTATAGACGTGTCTGTCTGTGTCTGCAACAAGCCAGACGCGCGGTTAGATGCGCCGTTAGATGCGCTTTTAGACGTGCCCTGAGACGCGCCTATAGACGTGCTCCGACAGACGAGATTTCTAAAAAGTAGAAAAGGACATTGTGCCCGACACAAAAACATGACACTGATACCCAGATCATGTGCTTCTTGGATACGAGAAAGGACAAAACTGGAGAGAGCAAACTTCCAAACAAGATCAACTGCAAAAAGACTTACTTGGATAGAGGTATGGAAGGTTCTTCTTTGTTTTTCAAAGTTGCTTCTTCTCCTTGTTCGTCCTCCTCTCATTTAAGCTTAGAAGTAAGTGTGGGTGCCTTTCTCTTGAGTGTAAGCTTGGAAGTAAGTATGGGAGCCTCCCTCTTAAGCTTTGAAACTATGGATCTACTAATAGAGAAGGAAGCAAGCCGTGTGAAGTTTAAATAATGTGAAGAAAAGCAAAACGAGCGGCACGCCGAAAAGCAAGTTTAAAAGCGGCGTCAGTCGCGTCTAATAGTGCATCTATAGGCGCATCTAAATACACAGAGTAGACGCACTTTTAGACGTGCCGTTAGATGCGATGTTAAACGTGACTATAGATGCGGCGATAGACGCAACACAGAGTTTAAATTAAATATTTGAAGAAGAGCAAATTTGGTGGGTTGTTTGTTTGTAGGATGTCTCCATCTTCAACAAGTAGCTCCAGTGAGGGAATCCCTCCGTATCCACCATCGCGAAATAAGGTTGGAGCAAAAAATCAAATGTCTGTGTGATCGATGTCGAGGAAACATGTATCGTGCACGCAGGATTACACTCAATCATATCTCAAAGTATGGAGAATGGGATGTGACCATAAATAGGGTAAGGGTTTGTAAGTTAAGGTTGATTGAGATACCTATGGGTGTTCATATGTTTGAGTTATGATCCGGTTTTAATTTGATATAGGATGCAGTGCCACACCCGCATATGTTACCCTATGCCCATCGTGAGGAGGCGAAGCATCGGCGATATGAGGTGGGATCTTCAGGAGGGACCGTTACGGATCCATGGAGTGATGGTGATAGTAGCCCTCCACCATTACCTCATGAAGCCGTGGAGGAGGAGGTGTTTGATGATATGGTGCAGGATTTATATGTCCATCAAGGGAGGGATAATAGCATGGAGTAGGATGATCTTTTTACCGCAGCATCAACTCCACTGTTTGAGGGGTGCACATTCTCTGTTCTACGTGCCTCCCTTGAGTTACTAAACTTGCAAACAATCTATGGATGGAGCAATGCAAGTTTGAATGCATTACTCAAGTAAGCTTTAAAGTCGATTTTACAAACATGGTGAATTATGCTAGTGGGTCAATTACTCGAATGCTTTTCCTCATTTATGGCCTTCACGTGCAGGCTATTGTGTAAAATGCTTCCAAGGGAGAATAAACTACCAACCTCAAGAGATATGGCAAGGCAACATGTGACCTCTCTTGGAGGATTAGATTACAAGCGCATATTGCGTTTTGTTTCGTGGACTACATAAGGATGCAAAAGAGTGTCCTACTTGTGGAGAGGCAAGATATAGAGCAGATCTCAAAACCTTGGACGTGCCTTGTAAGGTATTGCGACATTTTCCCATAATCCCTCGCATCCAACATATGTTCAAGTGCAAATCTATTGCAGAGCTCATCTCATGGCATTCCTCCCATCAATCAACCGATGGCAAATGGAGAACTCCCACGGACTCTCCTGCATGGAAGCATATTGAAGACACATGGCCAAGCTTCAAGGAAGAACCTAGGAGCTTGAGACTTGGATTGGGTATGGATGGTGTGAACCCATTTGGTCTCAAAAGCACGTCTTACAGTGTATGGCCAGTGGTATTGGTGAATTACAATCTTCCACCCTCTATGGCTATTAAGAAAGGACATGTCATGCTGTCCCTTCTAATTCCAGGGAAACATAAAGTCAAAAACCTTGATGTTTATTTGGAGCCTTTGATTGATGAGCTAGAGATACTTTGGAGAGGTATCGAGGTGCATGATGTGAGCAGGCCTCCCTCATCACGAGACTTCAACTGCAAACAGTCTTGATGTGGATGATGCATGACTTCCCAGGCTATAGCGAGTGTTCAGGTAAGCATTGCATTTTTTAATTATGAATAAGCAAAGGATGTGGCACCCTAAACCCACCTTCCACTCTTAATTGCATCTATTGTTCAGGCCTCACTACATCGGGTTACCATGCATGTCCTATTTGTGGTCCTTCGCTAGTTGCCTCACGGGCAGACGCATTGAATAAGGTCATCTATGAGAATCACCATCGATTTCTCCCACCTGATCATCCTAGATATGTTGCCCCTTGGAATGAAGTCCTCCCACAATCACTCATCATGGGAGATTGGATGAGAATTTCGGACGGTTCCACGACTCCTCCACCACTTGGCATGAGCCGGTAAGGGTTTGTAGCTATTGGCTGGAAGTAAAGATTGGCTATATTGGCTGAAAGTAAAGATTGCACGCTAACACTTTATTTTGTTTAGATACTCCATCTTTTATCTTTTACCATATTGGTCCCACCTCAAGATCAATCACCTGCTTGATCCCATGCATATCTTCAAGAATGTGGCATCTACCATTTGGGAGCATTTGAATGGGACACGAGATTCGGCAGGCATAAGGGAGGATCTACGTACCACAGGGAGGATGCGTGAAGCTTGGCCTCAAGAGAGACCAAATGGGCATGTTTTTCTACCTCGTGCATCGTGGATGTTATCAAAGCTAGAGATGGTGACGGTGAAGCGCGCTATTACTACAATTCGTACTCCCACTGGATGCATGAGGTGTTTGAAGGGAGCCTTTACAAAGAGCAAGAAAAGAGGTGTAGAGCAATTATATGCCTTGAAATCTCATGATTGGCACAAGATGCTCCAAGTAAGTATTTTATATGCATAATATCTTTTTCCTTTCAAATTTTTGTGAATAGCTATAAGCAACTAATCAACCACCTCCTCGCGGGTTCAGTTCATACTACCTGCTAGCATTTCACGTAGTGCATCGAAGGACGTGAAAGTTTGTATTTACAAGATGGGCGAGCTTGTGAGGTATGTGAGCTCAAAGGAAATAGATCCCACCACACTTGAGAATGCTCGAGCTATGTCAGTGGAGGCGGTTTGTTTAGTGGAGGAGACATTTCCACGTTGTATTCTCACAAGCCAACTACATCTCATAGTGCATTTGGTGGATGAGATTGCTATATGCGGTACTATACATGCACGATGGTTGTTCTTCCTCGAGCGCTTCATGAAGACCTTGAAGGGCTTCGTGAGACAAAATTCAAGACCGAAGGTAGCATGGCCGAGGGTTGGTTGGTACAAGAGTCACTTGTATATATTTATGAGTTTCTTGTTGATGTGGATAGCTCTCTCCCACGACTATGGAGAGATGATGAAGACCTAAGGATGACCTCTATTGTTCCTCAAGGGAAAGGACGCAACAAAGTAATAGACACAGAGTTGCATAATAGTATCAACCTCTTTTGCGTGCTTAATAGTGATGTGATGAAAAGATGGGTGACAAGATACAAGGATGCAAAGGCAAGAAGACAAGAAGACAGGGCCCTCTTTCTACACACCATGGATCTCGTGTGCCATACCCTCAGCATCTAAGAGCACTTCCAAAGGATATTCATGTGGATTGGCTACTTGATGAAATGGAGAAAGCAGAGAAAGACGAGGGGATGCATATCACAATGGAAGAATGGGAGTATGCTAGGGGATGCATGAGCAAGGTCGGTATATAGAATGTTATGCATAAGTTAGGAGCTTTTTATAATTTAGATTGCTTATTTAATTGATTTTTTCTTGGTGTAGTGCACTATGTTCAATGCTATATGGTGTGAGGGCAGCATTTTCGAACACAACGGATTGATGATAAGAGAAACACACAAGATTGCGGCATCATTGCTAGCTTTGAGGGAGCCAATGGAGCCATGGATGATTATTGTGGCATAATCCAAGATATTATTATGCTTGACTTTCGACGCTTCTTTGTGTATGTTTTGGATGTAAAGTGGTTTAAGGACGTGGTGGAAAGAGGCCCTAATGCAACAATCAAACACCATGCAAGTGGCTTTGTAACTATTGACTCCACAAAGTTTTGGCAAAGTAGGAAGGACACACTAGTACTACCGCAACAATGTGAACAGATACTGTGCACACATATAAAAATACTCACTTTTAAATATTTGATGCAAGAAAAGTAACATGATTGTATTTGTCTTTGAATTAGGTTGTCTATCAACCAATGGTGGATAATAATAGATGGTGGCATGTCATACCTATTATGCCACATTCCAAAGTGATGTATAGTACATTTACTAATATGGAGCGTATGGAGGATGATCATGGCCATGGACGTGATGATGACCGTGATACAAGAGAGGAGGATGATCTTGAGATAGGAGATATAGATATTGAGGCCATTACCCGTGAGGAGGAGCCTACCATTCGAGATGCTGATTTTGATGAGCACATCAGTGGCACAAGTAGTGGTGGGTTGAATGTATTTGTAGATCTAAACACTTGTTTGGATTTTGAAGTAGATAGTTTGGCAAGGGTTGATCTCATTGAGGATGAGATTGAACCGTAGCCCATAATTGATATTGGCAAAAATATTTTACATATTGTCTCATTCTCCTCATCTCACTTAATTCTTGTATATGTCGGCTTGCAAAAAATTATGTGCTTTGGTGATCATGGGCAATGTTTGGAAAGCAATGATGTACACCAAAATCTCACTTTCTATATTCTCTGGTTTGCGTCTATTTACGCGTCTAAATGCGCGTCTGATTCTCAGTGTAAACGCACAAATAAATGCGCAAATACATGCGCAAATAGACGCGCTAATAAACGGGATGTTAGACGGGCCCGTATTTTCTCAGGTCAGACGCGCACGTAGACGCGGTAATTTACGCACAAATAGACGAGCTTTTAGATGCGCAGTTAGATGCGCTCGTAATTTCTCTACTAAAACAACGCCTATAGACGCGCCCGCTATTTTGTGCGTCTACCAAGCGCGTCTATAGTTGCTTTGTGGTGTTGTGTTACCTTTATGTTGACAGTCTTTTTCTCTCACCTCTCAATTGGCAGTGCACTATACCCTATGCTCGTTGTTGTTAATCCTATGTTATTGCCTTAAAATTTAATCCTAAATGAAGGAAATACATTTTCCTTTCTTTTAAAGTTAATTCCTAAACAAGGAAAATGTATTTCCTTGTGCAACCATCGCACTAGTTTTATTTTAGTATGGGTTGTCATCGTAAACCAAGAAAAATGCATTTCCTTGCAACCAATGTGCTAGCTCTTACAGCTATTTTAGTGCTGCTAGTAGTTAATACTAAAACCATGGAAAATGTGTTTTCTTATTCACCAATCACTTGAGCAATGATTCACTACTACACATGGGTCCTATTCTAATGCTTAAGGACCGACAATTAGCGCGTGCGGGGTGCTAATCATTGGTAATCGAAGCAGGATTCGTTAAGTGTCGCTATATAGAGACTTTAGGCAAACGTCACTATATAGCGACATTTAAAGAGCATCGCTATATAGCGACTGTTATTATACTTGTAAATGGTCACTATATAGCGACACTTATTAGACTTGTCAGTGGTCACTATATAGCGACACTGAGACATTTTACTATTTAACGTTTTACAAAGAGTGTTTTTTCTCATACACAACAAGACAAAGCACCTACAGGCACACACACATACGCATTTACTAAACTAAAAAAAAACTTACAGGCACGTCTATTTCACGTTTATTTGCGTGTCTAGGGATCCGCATCTAACGACGTGTCTATATAGTAGACAGACGCACGTATAGATGTGCATAAAGATGCATAAATAGACGCTTTGCTAGAAAATTTAAAAAACAAGCAGATGCATCGTTAAACGCATGTATAGATGCATTTATAAACGGTTTTATAGACACACAAATAGATGTTCCTCGAATAGACAGACGCGTATGTAGACACATTTATAGATGCGCTACATAATATTTTTTAAATTTACAGAATGCTGTGTATGTTGTGTATGCTATGTAGCTACAAGAATCCCATTTCTACATTGTGTAATTCAATTCTTACAGCCACCCGCATTTTAATTAGCACTCTTGCAAGCATGTCTATAGCTGCCAATTACAATTTCAAATAAAACATTACAACTCCAAAATGTTTAGTTCACAAGGCATTAATTGATAGAATGTTGCACAAGAAAATTGAAAACTCAAAAAGTGTATGTACATATAGCATGAAGCTAAGTCACGTCTTGTGGCTTCAAGTACCAAAAATAAGAGGAGTGTATATACAAGAGGCATGAAGCCAAGCCAGTGGCTTTAAGTACAAAAAAGAGTAGCTACCATTACTTCTACGACTAATCTAAGTTCTCCACGTCCTCGCTCCCTTCTACGCTCCCTTCTGCGCTCCCTTGTCTGCCTCCTTCCTCGTCTTCTTCCTCGTCTTCTTGTGCAGGGGCTTGTAAACAAGGGACAACATATATCAATGTATGAAAAATCAAATCGTTACTTATAATATTGACATTATTTAATTACTTTCAAATACCTCATGGGATAGTCCAGTAGCCTGGATATACTGCTCCTTAGTAATCAACCCGTCATTATAAAAGTGCTTCCATGTATCTCGTCTGCGATGGTGGCGGTAGTAGGCTATCTCGATAGGAGTAGGGTATCTACCCACGATATCAAGCTGCAAGATGGCACAATTTGCAGAGGGGTTAGTACAAAGAAAAAACCTCCTAATAAAATACATAAACAATATAATTTGAGATCGATACTTACAAATTGGGCCTCCCATGATTCAACACCCCCTGCTCCAAAATGCATGCTTTCATATTGCTCCATTTGTATCCTTCGTGCCTCCCCGTGCTGCATACTGGGTTTCTCCCTCGCTGACTTCATTGCTTTCTTCCACTCATGCTTGTGAGCGGTGTGGGGTGGGCCCCTTGGTGGTTGACCTCCCTCGAGCCTAGCAAGCTCCGCTAGTGCCTACCTCTTAAGCAAAGATCTTTTATTGCCAAGTATCATAACAATCTTTGACTTGGCCCGTTTATCTGTGAACTGAAGATTGGGGGGGTTAGGATACCTAGAGCGAACAGCATCGAGGGTCTCATTAGCCAACCTCTTTGGCTAGTCTTTGTAGTGGATAAAGCAATCTCTATAATTGTTAGCAATTATAGAGCGCATGAAGGCCATGATGTCCTTCCCCCGTGCATCCATCAAGATGCCTCTTGTGTGAGTGATGTCATAGAAGATCGTACCATCACTTGGAGCACATCTAAATCATCTGAATCATCCTCGTCCCCACCACCACCCCTCCCAAAGCACTGTGCCATGCATCTTCCACCGCTCTCCCTGCTACTATGCCGGCTACCATGTCATGTCGAGCTAGTACACTGGCCACTCATAGCTGGAGACTGCACGGGACTATGTGGACCACTCGTAGCTGAAGAACCAAGTCTCGACTGCACAAGAGTATGCCGATGGCTTTTCCAGATAGAAGGACCTCCTCATAGCATGGGGGAAGGGGCATAAGATGGCATGGGGGAAGGGGCTTGGCTATGTAGCCAGCTCGGCTGTGCTGACTCCGCTGGGGTAATCTCAGCTAGTGTGAGGTTGGGGTGGTTTGGAGTCTATAGTGCCCACTCTTGGGGGGTGTTTAGAGTACTCATCATGTAGCCCTATAACTCCCAGGACTAGGAGGGTGCCCTAAAAGGTTATATAACTTCCAAAAGATGTTCTCCTGAAGATCAGGTGAGCCAGAAGAGCTTCCTGGCCACATGATGAACTAGAAAAAAGAAAAAAAGAAGATTACTCATGAGCTGAGAAGAGAAAAAGAAGAGAAAAAGAGAGAAAAATTACCACAAAAAGAGAGGGAAAGAGAGGATAAAAGAGAGAAGGAAAGAGGCAAATATAGGAAACGAGAGAAGAAAAGAGAGGCAAATCCTTTTCTTGGAAGTGGAAGCGGAAAGGGAAAGGGAAAGAGAAGAGGAAAGAGAAAGGAAAGGAAAGGGAAGGGAAGAGAAGGGAAGGGAAGGGAAGGGTCTAAAACTATCGGAGCATGTCTATTTTCGTGTATAACAATGCATCTATAGATGCGGCTATCTATTTCTAAAAATAGAGTAGACACATCTATAGACGTGCCTGTAGATGCGGTTTTAGACATTCTCTGAGACGCGTCCATAGACGTGCTCTGATAGATGGACTATTCTAAAAAGTCAAAAAGGACATGCACCCGATACAAAAAGCATAACATTGATACCAAAATCATTTGTTTCTTGGATGCAACAAAGGACGAATCCAAAGAGAGCAACTTTCAAAGAAGATCAACTGTAAAGAGACTTACCTTGGATAGAGGTATGGAAACTTCTTGTCCTTATTCAAAGTTGCTTCTCTTCCTTATTCACCCTCTTCTCCTATGTACTTGGAGATGATTGTGTAAGCTTGGAAGTAAGTGTGGGTGCCTTCCTCTTAAGTGTCAGACAGTGGATCTGTTAATGGCAAAGCAAGCAAGCCACACGAAGCTTATGTGAAGAAAAGCAAAGTAAGCGTGCTAAAGTAGATTTGAAAACCGCGTCTATAAGCCCGTCTAATGGTGCATCTGATTGCGCATCTAAATACACAGAGCAGACGCGATTTTAGACGCACACCACAGAACCAACAGATGCAGTTTTAGAGGCACCTTTAGATGCACCACAGAGCTTTGAGATTAAATATTTGAAGAAAAACAAATTTTTTTTTGTTGTTTGTTTGTAGGATGTCTTCATCTTCAACAAGTAGCTCTAGTGAGGATGAATCCCTCCATATCCACCATCACCAAATGTGGTTGGAGAAAAAAATCAAATGTATGTGTGATCGATGTCAAGGAAACATGTATCATGCATGCAGGATTACACTCAATCACATCTCAAAGTATGGAGAATGGGCTGCGACTGTAAACATGGTAAGTGTTAAAGAGTTAAGGTTGATTGAGATACCTATGGGTGTTCATATGTTTGACTTATTATCCCATTTTAATTTGATATAGGATGCAGTGCCACACCCACATATGTTGCCCAGCTATGCTCATCATGAGGAGGCGAAGCGTCGGCAATATGAGGTGGGATATCAGGAGGGACCGTTACGGATGCATGGAGTGATGGTGATAATAGCCCTCCGCCATTACCTCATGAAGCCATGGAGGAGGAGGTGTTTGATGATATGGTGTGGGATTTATATGTCCATCAATCTGAAGGGAGGGATGATAGCATGGAGCAGGATGATCTTTTTACCGCAGCATCGACTCCACTGTTTGAGGGGTGCACATTCTCTATTCTACGTGCCTTCCTTGAGTTACTAAACTTGCAAACCATCTATGGATGGAGCAATGCAATTTTGAATGCATTACTCAAGTAAGCTTTAAAGTCTATTTTGCAAACATGGTGAATTATGCTAGTGGGTCAATTACTCGAATGCTTTTCCTCATTTATGGTCTTCATGTGTAGGCTATTGTGTAAAATGCTTCCAAGGGAGAATAAATTACCGACCTCAAGAGATATGGCAAGGCAACATGTGACCTCTCTTGGAGGATTAGATTACAAGCGCATCCATGCATGCATCAATGATTGTGTTTTGTTTCGTGGACTACATAAGGATGCAAGGGAGTGTCCTACTTGTGGAGAGGCCAGATATAGAGCAGATCTCAAAACTTTGGACGTGCCTCATAAGGTTCTGTGACATTTTCCCATAATCCCTCGCATCCAACATATGTTCAAGTGCAAATCCATTGTAGAGCTCATGTCATGGCATTCCTCCTATCGATCAACCGATGGCAAGTGGAGAACTCCCGCAGACACTCCTGCATGGAAGGATATTGAAGACACATGCCCAAGCTTCAAGGAAGAACCTAGGAGCTTGAGACTTCGATTGGGTATGGACGGTGTGAACCCATTTGGTCTCAAAAGCACCTCTTACAGTGTATGGAGGGTGTGAACCCATTTGGTGAATTAGAATCTTCCACCCTCTATGGCGATTAAGAAAGGACATGTTATGTTATCCCTTGGGGGGGTCACTATGTATAAACCCTCTATATCACGTGCGTTCAAGGCCTATATTTAAAGTCCCTTATCTGTAAAAAATTTCATTAATAAAATGTACCCCTTTTCTATACAAATCTGTAAATTTTTTCCAAATTTATTTTAAATAGTCCCTTATGTATATTTATTTCTGTAAATTTTAGAAATAAAAAAAATCCTTCTGTTGAACTCACGTGATAGGGTTACATATGATGAGTGACCCCCCCAAGTGTTATCCCTTCTACACCACAAGGCATAGGCCATTTTTCAACGGAAATATCGACGCTTTTTACATTAAATTTTTTTTTTTTTCACGGGCGCAAAGGTCGCTATAAAAGTCGTTAAAATCGTCGGAAAAGGAGCGTCGCTATAAACCGTCGCTATATAGCGACGCTGTTAATCGTCGCTATATAGCGACGATGCAAACGTCGCTATATAGCGACTCTATTAATCGTCGCTATATAGCGACACTGGTAAACGTCGCTATATAGCGACGATTAACAGAAGTAAAAAAAAAGGGTTAGTGGGGCTAAACAGGGCTTCCTTTTGGCCCTGTTTAGCCCCACTAATCCTCTTTTTTTTTTTGTAATTACAAAAGAAAGTTTTTTACAACAAAATTTTCCTTGCTTGCAGGGTGATACAAAATTGTTCTTGTGAACGATGAGGAAGAAATGCATATACATATACAACTGTGTTTGTAACAAAATTACCCTGTGAAAGGGCGATACAAAATTGCTCTAACGAGCGGATATACAAAATGCTACTACCACTACTAATCCGAATCCGAATCCGAATCGTCTTGTTGGCTTGTTCCCTGGTCCTCGGCACCTGCATCTTCTCCCTCGTCCCTGACACCTACGTCTTCTCCCTCGTCCTCGGCACCTGCGTCTGATCCTTGCCCCTGTTGATCGCTCATCTCTGATGATGGGACGCTTGAGCTTTGACCCTAAGAGTGAACCATATAAATCGAAAATTAGATTGGAACTTAAATTAAAAAGTGATATTACAAGTAGGAGTAAACTTATACCGTGCGAGCAGCCACCTCAGCCCAATCGACTGTCGCTCCCATTGCCTCTTGCTCAATGAACCACGGCTTCGTTCCTATCCGAAATGCGTGCCGCGTCTCTGCATCCGTAGGAAGACGACCCATCGCAGCTTGCTGTGGATTTAATTTACGAGAGTTAGAGTTAGCTAAAGTGCATGTAATATGTAAGTAAAACAAATAGAACAATACATTAAATGGAAAGAAGTAGACTTACCACGGTTGCCTCGAACGCATACCGTCCGCCTGCACCAAAGTACGAAGTACCTACGACGTCCAGCCATCTCTTCGCAGCCCTCCTCTGACCCTCGAACATTTCGGGATGGTCCCTATGTTGCTTCTTGAAGTACTTCCAATCAGCTTTATCTGGCCAGCTGGGTTTAGCCAACCCCTTTGTAATGGAAGTACGCATGGTTGATCTGCGATGCTTTAGGACCAAACCCATGCGCTCGAGCATATAATTGTTATTAAACTCCACATTTGGCGGATTAGGATATCTTTGTTTTAACTCATCAATCACCGCCTGCTTCTTTTGGGCATCTTGATACCGCCAATCGATATTTATGCCGCTCTTGAAGTGATGACTCATCAACTGCCTCATGGCGGCCATCACTGCTTTGCCCTTTTTGTCTTCTATTATCTCTCCGACAAATGTGATTTGATAGGAGAGATCCCCTGATGAGTAAGGGGGACTGACGGTAGCAGAGTCTGAAGGAGTGGAAGCTGCGCGACCGCTTCCGGATCGAGGAGTAGCTGTGGGAGTAGGAGAGGGAAAGGGACCTGACTGATACTGTGTCTCCGGACCAAGTGGAGACCTAAAGGAGCGTGAGTGTGCTGACTCGTCTACACCTCCCGAGTCAGCACAACATGAGCCGCCCATCCTACTCTTCCTTCCCTTGCGGGAGGCATGCGCAGGTGATGATCCCGCGGTCGAAGGGGCGCGAGGGGATGGCTGGGCAGTACGTCCACCTGTCGGTGTAGGGGAAGGAATTGCGGAGGTCCTCTGAGAGAGCAGAGAGAAGAATCTCGCTGCCTCCTCATCGCTCATCTGCGCTACAAACTGGTCGGGAGTCCCAACAAAGCCATGCGCGGCTAGCAAAGGAGTCCCCTGAGGGGTAGTCGCAGTGCTACGTGGAAGAGGGGTCGGACCAGGGGTAGTCACAGTGCTAGGACCGAGAGGAGTCGGACCAGGGGTAGTCCTCGGGGTAGTCGCCTGAGAGGAATCAAAGTCCTCTGGAGCATATAGATCGTGAGCTCTCCTCCTGCGAGGCTGTCCGTACTCGTCCGATGAGCGACATGATCCCATGTCTAACATAGACACAAACACGAAAACAGAAAACAAAAAACAAACATGAGCATTCTCATAGGCATAGGCATAGGCAAGAAGAAAGAAGAGGGAAAGGAAAGAAGAGGGAAAGAAGAGGGAAAGATAAGAGGGAAAGAAGATGTAAAGGAAAGAAAAGAATGAGAATGAGGAAATAGAGAATGAGAGAAGGGGGAAATAGAGAAGGGGAAAGAGACGAGGGAAAATAGAGAAGGAGAGAAGGGGGAAATGAGAGAAGGGGGAAATAGAGTGGGAAATAGAGAATGAGCTTATGCAGAAATAGAGAATGAGCTTATGCTTCTCTCATTCTCTATTTCCGCATAAGCTCACGCATAAGCATGAGCTTATGCGGAAACTTAAGCATAAGCTCACGCACATGCATGAGCATAAGCATGAGCTTATGCTTAAGCATAGGCATCGGAAATAGAGAAGGAGCTTATGCATAAAATAGAGAATGAGTTTCCGCATGCTTATGCTCATGCGGAAAAAGAGAAGGAGCTTATGCAGAAAAAGAGAAGGAGAGAAGCATAAGCTTCTCTCATTCTCTATTTCCGCATAAGCTCCTTCTCTTTTTCCACATGAGCTTATGCTTATGCTCATGGGTGAGCATGAGCTTATGCTCATGTTTCCGCATATGCGGAAATAGAGAAGGAGACTTGCGAATAAGCTCATGCTCATGCATGAGCATAAGCATGAGCTTATGCTTATGCTTATGCTTAAGCATAAGCATAAGCATAAGCTCATGCTTATGTGGATACGGAAATAGAGAAGGAGCTTATGCGAAAAGAGAGAAGGAGCTTATGCGGAAAAAGAGAATGAGAGAAGCATAAGCGTCTCTCATTCTCTATTTCCGCATAAGCTTATGTGCAAACTTGCCGATAAGCGCATGCTCATGCATGAGCATAAGCATGAGCTTATGCTTATGCTTATGCTTATGCTCATGCTTATGCTCATGCTTATGCTCATGCTTATGCTTATGCTTATGCTTATGCTCATGCTTATGCGGATGCAGAAATAGAGAAGGAGCTTATGCGGAAAGAGAGAAGGAGCTTATGCGGAAAAAGAGAATGAGAGAAGCATAAGCTCCTTCTCTATTTCCGCATAAGCTCCTTCTTATGCGGAAAAAGAGAATGAGAGAAGCATAAGCTCCTTCTCTATTTCCGCATAAGCTCCTTCTTATGTGGAAAGAGAGAAGGAGCTTATGCATAAAATAGAGAATGAGTTTCCGCATGCTTATGCTCATGCGGAAAAAGAGAAGGAGCTTATGCAGAAAAAGAGAAGGAGAGAAGCATAAGCTTCTCTCATTCTCTATTTCCGCATAAGCTCCTTCTCTTTTTCCGCATGAGCTTATGCTTATGCTCATGGGTGAGCATGAGCTTATGCTCATGTTTCTGCATATGCGGAAATAGAGAAGGAGACTTGCGCATAAGCTCATGCTTATGCGGATGCGGAAATAGAGAAGGAGCTTATGCGGAAAGAGAGAAGAAGCTTATGCAGAAAAAGAGAATGAGAGAAGCATAAGCTTCTCTCATTCTCTATTTCCGCATAAGCTTATGCGGAAACTTGCCGATAAGTGCATGCTCATGCATGAGCATAAGCATGAGTTTATGCTCATGCTTATGCTTAAGCATAAGCATAAGCATAAGCATAAGCTCATGCTTATGCTCATGCGGAAATAGAGAAGGAGCTTATGCGGAAAGAGAGAAGGAGCTTATGCGGAAAAAGAGAATGAGAGAAGCACTCGGGGGGTTCACTCATCATATGTAACTCTATCACGTGAGTTCAACAAAAGGATATTTTTTATTTCTAAAATTTACAGAAATAAATAGACATAGGGGACTATTTTAAATAGTTTTGGAAAAAAATTACAGATTTGTATAGAAAAGGGGTACATTTTATTAATGAAAAATTTCAAAGATAAGGGATTTTAAATATAGGCCTTAAACGCACATGATATAGAGGGTTTGTACATAGTGACCCCCCCGAGGAGAAGCATAAGCTTCTCTCATTCTCTATTTCCGCATAAGCTTATGCGGAAACTTGCGCATAAGCTCATGCTCATGCATGAGCATAAGCATGAGCTTATGCTTATGCTTATGCTTACGCATAGGCATAAGCATAAGCTCATGCTTATGCTCATGCGGAAATAGAGAAGGAGCTTATGCGGAAAGAGAGAAGGAGCTTATGCCGAAAAAGAGAATGAGAGAAGCATAAGCTTCTCTCATTCTCTATTTCCGCATAAGCTTATGCGGAAACTTACGCATAAGCTCATGCTCATGCATGAGCATAAGCATGAGCTTATGCTTATGCTTATGCATAAGCATAAGCATAAGCTCATGCTTATGCTCATGCAAAAATAGAGAAGGAGCTTATGCGGAAAAAGAGAATGAGAGAAGCATAAGCTTCTCTCATTCTCTATTTCCGCATAAGCTTATGCGGAAACTTGCGCATAAGCTCATGCGGAAATAGAGAAGGAGCTTATGCGGAAAGAGAGAAGGAGCTTATGCAGAAAAAGAGAATGAGAGAAGCATAAGCTTCTCTCATTCTCTATTTCCGCATAAGCTTATGCGGAAACTTACGCATATCCTCATGCTCATGCATGAGCATAAGCATGAGCTTATGCTTATGCTTATGCATAAGCTCCTTCTCTTTTTCCGCATGAGCATAAGCATGAGCTCATGCTTATGCTCATGCGGAAAAAGAGAAGGAGCTTATGCGGAAAAAGAGAATGAGAGAAGCATAAGCTTCTCTCATTCTCTATTTCCGCATAAGCTTATGCGGAAACTTACGCATAAGCTCATGCTCATGCATGAGCATAAGCATGAGCTTATGCTTATGCTTATGCTTAAGCATAAGCATAAGCATAAGCTCATGCTTATGCTCATGCGGAAATAGAGAAGGATCTTATGCGGAAAAAGAGAATGAGAGAAGCATATGCTTCTCTCATTCTCTATTTCCGCATAAGCTTATGCGGAAACTTACGCATAAGCTCATGCTCATGCATGAGCATAAGCTCATGCTTATGCTCATGCGGAAATAGAGAAGGAGCTTATGCGGAAAAAGAGAATGAGAGAAGCATAAGCTTCTCTCATTCTCTATTTCCGCATAAGCTTATGCGGAAACTTGCGCATAAGCTCATGCTCATGCATGAGCATAAGCATGAGCTTATGCTTATGCTTATGCTTATGCTTATGCATAAGCATAAGCATAAGCTCATGCTTATGCTCATGCAGAAATAGAGAAGGAGCTTATGCGGAAAGAGAGAAGGAGCTTATGCGGAAAAAGAGAATCAGAGAAGCATAAGCTTCTCTCATTCTCTATTTCCGCATAAGCTTATGCGGAAACTTGCGCATAAGCTCATGCTCATGCATGAGCATAAGCATGAGCTTATGCTTATGCTTATGCTTATGCATAAGCATAAGCATAAGCTCATGCTTATGCTCATGCAGAAATAGAGAAGGAGCTTATGCGGAAAGAGAGAAGGAGCTTATGCGGAAAAAGAGAATGAGAGAAGCATAAGCTTCTCTCATTCTCTATTTCCGCATAAGCTTATGCGGAAACTTACGCATAAGCTCATGCTCATGCATGAGCATAAGCATGAGTTTATGCTCATGCTTATGCTTAAGCATAAGCATAAGCATAAGCATAAGCTCATGCTTATGCTCATGCGGAAATAGAGAAGGAGCTTATGCTCATGCGAAAAAAGAGCTTATGCGAATGAGAGAAGGGGGAAATAGAGAAGGGGAATGAGAGAAGCATAAGCATAAGAGAATAAGAGGGAAAGGAAATAGAGAATAAGAGGGAAAGGAAAGAGAGAAGGGAAAAGAGAGAGGGGGAAAGAGAGAAGGGGGAAAGAGAGAATAAGAGAAGAGGGAAAAAAGAGAAGGGGGAAAAATGAGAAAAAGAGAAGGGGGAAGAGAGGGTTCCTACGCCCATCATTGCAGTTAAGGCGCTAGCTGCAGGCCAATGCAAATAACAAAAAGCTTAAATGGAAAGAAGAGGAAGCACTTACCTGTAAAAGTATGTCCCCCTCGGTGTAGTGGACTGGCCCCACAAAAGAGAGAGTATGTCCTGCTCGGTGTAGTGGACTGGTCCTATAAAAGAGAGAAAACAACCCATTTTTTCAAATAAGATGTTAGTGGAAAGAGGAGATCACAAAAGCAACTTCTTGAAAGGAGACAAGGAAAGAGAAGATTGAGGAGACAAGGAAAGGAGGAGATTGAGGAGAAGAGAAGGAAGAGAAGGAAGAGAAATACAGGAAGAAGAGGTGAGTTTCTTTCTTTCTTTCTTGAAATTTTGTTTTTTGTTTCAATCCTTTCTAATCAAGCATGAAAACTAGTTTAAAACTTTAGCAATACAAGTAGAAACACTCACAAAACCAAAGCTAACAAACAAACAACCTACATTGTTGAAAGAAACTCACCTCTTGAAGAACTTTCTTTCTGGAAACCAAAGAGGGAAAAAGGAGAGAGAGGGTGTACAAGAGGTAGGAGAAGGGTGAGGAGTGGGAAATAGAGTAGGAGGTTGCTTGGAATAGATGGGAGGTCAGTGAAAATAGGTGGGAGGAGATTTTGGGTGGCTTACTTGAGAGATTAGGAAAGCTTTGAGCAAAACGCCGCGCGTTTCAGCGTTTCAGGTTTTAACCCACAGCGTCGCTATATAGCGACGCTTGTTCATCGCTATATAGCGACGTTTTTAATTTAAAGCGTCGCTATATAGCGACGTTTTAAATTAAAAACGTCACTATATAGCGACGCTTACTGTTTATTTTTTGGTGTGGCCTCTTGTGAAGCTCAAACATGCTATGCCTATAATTGTCAATATCTCCTCTTACTACATAGCCTTACTATATAGGATTTCTGTTTCAATCCTTACTATATAGCGACGTCATTCTTTTTATATAGCCTCAAGAGAAGCTCAAATTAAACATGCTATGCTCATAATTGTGTACATCTCCTCTTCATGCTTATGTTTTGGTTTTATAAGTGTAGATGGAAGGGACGAGTGGAAGCTCATCCGATGATGCGCCAACGCCCGAGAGCACGAAGTGGCTTACGGAGAGGTTATATTGTCATTGCACTCATTGCAAGCGAGAAGTACGACATCAACGTCGTATTATCATGTGCCACTTGCGGATGTATGGGGAGGAGCCGGAACCAGTACCCCCCGTTGGTGTTGCACATGTTGATGGATCATCGGTAAGTCAAAGCTATTTAAGTTCGCAATCTTATTATATACCCGGAATTAGAAGATCTTCTATTTACACGAATGAGCTTATGACAGGATGACGAGGGTGACGAGGGTACACATATACCTTCTCACTTTCAACAAGACTATAGTCTCCCGGATGACGACGAGGGTATGGTCGACATGATGGATTCCATTTTTAGGGGCACTACATCCCACGTACACGTGATGTCAGAGTCTGAGGTCAAAATGCGAGAGTTGCAATCAACACAATTGTACGAGGGTGCCAGGATGTCCAAACTACGTGCTTGTCTCTCAATCTTGAATCTACAAGTACAGTATGGGTGGTCGGATACAAGTTTCTCGGCCTTAATGAGGTTAGCCCTTGCATTAATTTGATTGACTCATTATTTGGATATTGTTTGTTTTGAGAATCATCATTTGGATAGTGTCTTTGTCATAGGTTGCTCCAAAAGATGTTGCCTGCACCAAATACCATGCCCGCATCAAGAGATGAAGCGAAAAAGATGCTAACAATGGTGGGTATGGATTATGATACCATCCATGCTTGCCGTAATGATTGTATTCTCTTTCGTCGTGAGCATGGAGATTTGGCTAGTTGTCCAAAGTGTGGGGAACAACGATATAGAGATGACTTGCAGGGTGAGAGGATACCAGTAAAGGTCTTAAGACACTTTCCCATCATTGCAAGAATACAACACATGTTTCGATGCAAATCCATAGCGGAGTTGATGACATGGCATGCATCTCATCGGTCCACTGATCACACATTGAGGATTCCCGCAGATTGTGTAGCTTGGAAGCACATAGATAATCAGTGGCCGGACTTTGCGAGAGAGCCACGCAACTTACATCTTGGGCTAGCCATGGACGGCGTGAATCCTTTCGGGTTACGCTCGACATCTTGGTCGACATGGCCCATAGTCATGGTGAATTACAATATCCCACCATGGCTAACAATAAAAAAGGGACACCTCATGCTTGCACTACTTGTGCCAGGAAAGTACAAGGCAAAAAACATGGACGTGTACATGGCACCTTTGATAGAGGAGTTACAGATATTATGGAGAGGAGTGCAGGTCTTTGATATTTCCAGAGCTCCTAGGCATACCAATGATATTTTAGTCAGGGGTATCTTGATGTGGACCATGCATGACTACCCAGGATATGGAGAGTGCACAGGTACGTGGTTATGTCTTTACATGTACAATGAGGGATTATGCTTTTTTTACTCTCTTTTGCACGCATGTCTTGTACTAACATATTCATGCACGCGTGCAGGACTTGTTACAAGTGGGTACCATGCTTGTCCTGTTTATGGACCCGCTTTGAAATCGCTTGCACGCTACTCCAAACACATGAGGAAAAATGTTTATGAAGGTCATGCTCGATACCTTCCGCTCGACCATCTCGCACGTGGAGGTCAGCTTGATCCACGCTTTGAAATCGCTTGCACGCTACTCCAAACACATGAGGAAAAATGTTTATGAAGGTCATGCTCGATACCTTCCGCTCGACCATCTCGCACGTGGAGGTCAGCTTGATCCACCACCATCATATTTGAAAGCAAGTGGTTGGATTCAAGCTTGGAGGAAGAATGGAGAGGAACCTCCTCCTGGTATGAAGAGGCTATCGATCTTTCACGAGCTTCCTTATTGGGGTCAGTGACAAATCAATCATCTCTTGGATCCCATGCATATCTTTAAGAATGTGGCGGCTACCATTTGGGCACACTTGGTTGGTTCCAAGGACTCAAGAGGAGTGCGAGAAGACTTGCGTGCTATGAATAGGATGTCTCGTTTGTGGCCCCAAGTGCATGCTTCAGGAAAAGTTGTCCTCCCGAAAGCAACGTGGATCCTCTCTACGAGGGAGGAGGCAACGATCAAGGCAGACATTGCCTCTTTTCAAACACTGACAGGGTACATGCGTTGCTTGAAAGGAGCATTTTCAAAGGACAATAAGCTTAGTGGCCTCAAGTCCCATGATTGGCACAAGGTCTTACAGGTATTCTAAGTAGAATTAGTGTACCGATAATAGTGATGCATTAGCGTAATTATTATTATGTTATATTGTTGACATGATTTCATTGTTGCTTTGATAGTTCATCCTTCCAATTACAATAAAAGGGTGCTTACAAGAAGATGTTAGAAATGCTATATTCAAGATTTGTGGTATTGTGAGGTATGCTTACTATCAATTCGCATTATGTATTTTCTTCATGGACATGTGAAATAGGTGGATATCTCAAATATCTTACATATGCATGGACATGTGAAATAGGTGGATATCTCAAAAAGAGATCTCTATATGGAGCATCGAGAAGGCTAGGGTGGAATCCATCGAAGCCGTATGCTTGCTTGAGAAGCACTTTCCCTCAAGCATTATGACAACTCAAGTCCACTTGCTTGTGCACATAGTTGATGAGGTGGCTATAGCAGGTACCGTTCATAATCGATGGATGTTTTTTCTCGAGCGGTTTATGAAAACTTTAAAGGGGTTTGTAAGACAAAGAGCAAGACCAGAAGCAAGCATGGCAGAGGGATGGCTTGTGCAAGAGTCATTAGTATATATCACAGAGTTTCTTACATCCACGGATCCTGATATGCCGCAAGCTTGGCACAACAAGGATGATGATCGCATCATTGGCGAGGTCCCCCAAGGAAAAGGGATTGAAAGAAAGATGAGCGAAGAGCAAATGGAGAAATTCAATAAGTTTTGTATCCTCAATAGCCCTGAGATGCAGAAGTGGATTGAGAGATATGAAGTGGCCAAAGCAGAAAGAATAAATGCAAGGACGAGATTCAGAGTAATGTACAGGCGATCACAACCATATCCACGAGATCTGGCTCTTCTCCCTACTCACAAGTCACTTGATTGGCTACAACTAGCTATACGTAAAGCCGAACGTGATGGAGAGACAATAAACGAGCGCGAGCGGGAGTTATCATCTGGATGTATAGTGCATGTAAGTTTCTTATCTCTTGACGTAATTAAGTAATTATTTGTGGCAATATATGCTATAAAATAGGTGCATCTTCATTGTTTTAATGATGTTCTTTTACAGTACAAAAAGTACAGTGCATTATGGTCATATGGACGACATTTTTGCGTAGAACGCATCGATTCAAAGAGAGTCACGTATGATTGTGGAGTCATGGCTAACTTCACACAAGATAGCCGAGCAAGTGCTTCGGATACCAATCTTCTCTCCTCACAGTTGGATTATTGTGGAACCATACGCGACATCTATGAAATTGATTTCAGATGATTTACTATTTTCATTCTTGATGTAAAATGGTTTAGAACTACTTACAACGGTCCCCATGCAACTGTGAGAAAAGATGGTAGCGGTCTCTTTGCAATAGACTCCACCAAACATTGGACCGATGAAAGTGATACTTTTGTTCTTCCCGAGCACTGTGAGCAGGTGCATACTAATGATTTAATTAGTCGAAGCTTTCATTTTTTAAGTCCATTGATATATATATAATTGACGACATTTGGCACGTGATTTTTCATCTTCAATATAGGTGGTTTTTCATCCGAATCGTTCTGATCCAAGATGGTGGTACGTGATCCAAGTTGCACCACGAAGTAAGCAGATTTTTGAAGATCGAGATGTGGATATGGAGATGCCACTACCAATGCCGGATCCAATTGATGAATCTAGCGAAGAAGATGTAGATCACCATATGAGGCAAGAGGAAGATGCGCATAATGACATCGCACAGGAGGAGGATGGAGATCACGATATTGACGAGGAAGACAACAATCGTCAAGATCAATCACCACACTTAAGCTTAATTGAAGAAGATGATCAAATACTTTTAGGTGAACGTACGATGCTAGAGTACGATGATGATATAGGAGATCAACTCGGTATAGAGTTGGAGATAGACTTGCTTGGCGCCTTAGACTTGGCTCAAGATGAAACAGCTGATGTAAATGCTCTTATTTGATTTGATTTTTCTCATCTCAAACTTGGACATGAATATATGAGCTTCAAAGGCTTGATGTACATGCTCTCATTTTTTAATTCTCTATGAGCTCAAACATGTATGAAAATTTAAAAAATTTTGTCATTGGAAGAAAATAATTTTTAAGGCTTAAAAAAAAAAAAAAACCTCTCTGTAAAACGTCGCTATAATATATTGTCTCAGTGTCGCTATATAGCGACCTTTAAAAGTCGCTATATAGCGACTTTTACTAACGTCGCTTTATAGCGACGCTTAGTAAAAGTCGCTATATAGCGATGATTTACGACACCCGATTTTTATACCGACGATTAACGCTAAGCGGGCGCTAATCGTCGGTACGTAAATGTCACAATAGGATGCGTGTGTAGTAGTGCTAATTCTAGGGAAACATAAAGTCAAAAATCCTGATGTTTATTTGGAGCCTTTCATTGATGAGCTAGAGATACTTCGGAGAGGTATCGAGGTGCATGATGTGAATAGGCCTCCCTAATCACGAGACTTCAACTACAAAGTAGTCTTGATGTGGATGATGCATGACTTCCCAGGCTATGGCGAGTGTTCAGGTAAGCATTGCACTTCAAATTATGAGTAGGCAAAGGATGTGGCACCCTAAACCCACCTTCACCTCTTAATTGCATCTATTGTTTAGGTCTCACTACATTGGGTTACCATGCATGTCCTGTTTGTGGTCCTTCGCTTGTTGCCTCACGGGCAGACACATTGAATAAGGTCATCTATGAGAATCACCATCGATTTCTCCCACCTGATCATCCTAGATATGTTGCCCCTTTGAATTAAGTCCTCCCACAATCACTCACTGTGGGAGATTGGATGAGAATTTGGGATGGACGATGACTCCACCACTTGGCATGAGCCGATAAGGGTTTGTAACTATCGTGTGCTATATTGGCTAGACATAAAGATTGCCCGCTAACACCAGTTTTTGTTTAGATACTCCATCTTTTATCTTTTACCATATTGGTCCCACCTCAAGATCAATCATCTGCTTAATCCCATGCATATCTTCAAAAATGTGGCATCTACCATTTGGGAGCATTTGAATGGGACATGAGATTCTGTAGGCATAAGGGAGGATCTACGTACCACAGGGAGGATGCGTGAAGCTTGGCCACAAGAGAGACCAAATGGGCAGTGTTTATTTACCTCGTCCACTGTGGAGGTTATCAAAGCTAGAGATGGCAGTGGTAAAGCACACTATTACTACAATTCGTACTCCCACTGGATGCATGAGGTGTTTGAAGGGGGCCTTTACAAAGAGAAAGAAAAGACATGTAGATCAATTATATGCCTTGAAATCTCATGATTAGCACAAGATTCTCCAAGTAAGAATTTTATGTGCATAATATCTTTTTTCTTTCAAATTTGTGCGTGAAAGCCAATGGGAGAGGGGATAAATGAAAAGACAATAGGAGAGAGGGGAGGAATGGAAAGCCAATAGGAGAGGAGGAGGAAAACCTAATTTTTCTTATATATAGTCTTCCTTCTTCATTCATTCTCCCCTCATTTCATTCATTGAAGCAAGAAAGCAAGGATGATCAAGAAAGCAAGGAAGGAAGAGCAAGAAAGCAAGAAAGAGCAAACTTACAAACTTTTTCCAAGTACTTGCAAATTTTTTTGATTAATTCTTTATCTAGATTTTTTTTTTTAAATTTGAAGAGAGAGGAACTAGAGAGAGAAAGGTTCCTGTCAAGAGGGGAGGAGAAGGAGAGGATGAAGGGATGGGAGGGAAGGGAGGAGGGGAGGGAGAGGCGGGGGCGGGGTCGACGGGGGGAGGGGGGAAGGGGGGTGGGGGGGAAGGGGGGGGCTAGGCAAGCCTCCTTGGAGGGGGGGAAGGGGAAGGGGGGGGAGCGGTCGCCACCCCCCCTAGAGGAGGGGAAGGGGGGCGGGGTGGGAAAGGGGGGGGGGAGGGGGAGGGGGGGCTGGCACCCCCCTAGAGGGGGGGAAGGGGGGCGGAAGGAAGGGGGTGGGGCGGGAAGAGGGGGGGCTGGCAGGGGGGAAGGGGGGAGGGGGGGCTGGCGCCCCCCTCTAGGGGGAAGGGGGGGGGGGAAGGGGGGATGGGAGGATGGAGGGGGAAGGGGGGATGGGGGGGTGGATGGGGAAGGGGGTGGCTGGCAGGTGGGGGGGGAAGGGGGGAGGGGGGGGTTGGCGGCCACGACCGCCAGCCCTGTGGAGGGGGGGAAGGGGGGAGGGGGGGCGGGGGGCTGGCGGGGGGGGAAGGGGGGAGGGGGGGGCTGGCGGTCGGGAGGGGGTCGGGGGGCTGGCGGGGGGGGGGAAGGGGGGAGGGGGTGGCACGGGGGTGGGGGGGTGGAGGGGGAAGGGGGTGGAGGGGAAATGCATGAGCATGAGCTTATGCTTAAGTTTCCCCCTTCTTTATTTCTCTATTTCCCCCTTCTCTCTTTCCCCCTTCTCTATTTCCACATAAGCTTATGCTTATGCTTCTCTCATTCCCCCTTCTCTCTTTCCCCCTTCTCTATTTCCCCCTTCTCTCATTCGCATAAGCTCATGCTCATGCATGAGCATAAGCATGAGCTTATGCTTATGCTAATGCTTAAGCATAAGCTCATGCTTATGCTCATGCATGAGCATGAGCTTATGCTTAAGTTTCCCCCTTCTTTGTTTCTCTATTTCCGCATAAGCTTATGCTTATGCATGAGCTTATGCGGAAATAGAGAATGAGAGAAGCATAAGCCATAAGCTCATGCTTATGCTTCTCTCATTCTCTATTTCCGCATAAGCTCATTTCTATTTCCGCATAAGCTCATGCTTATGCATGAGCTTATGCGGAAATAGAGAATGAGAGAAGCATAAGCTCATGCTTATGCTTCTCTCATTCTCTATTTCCGCATAAGCTCATTCTTTATTTCCGCATAAGCTTATGCTTATGCTTCTCTCATTCCCCCTCATCTCTTTCCCCCTTCTCTATTTCCCGCTTCTCTCATTCGCATAAGCTCATGCTCATGCATGAGCATAAGCATGAGCTTATGCTTATGCTAGCATGCATGAGCTTATGTTTATGCTTATGCTAGCATAAGCATAAGCTCATGCTTATGCTCATGCATGAGCATGAGCTTATGCTTAAGTTTCCCCCTTCTTTATTTCTCTATTTCCGCATAAGCTTATGCTTATGCATGAGCTTATATAGCGACCATTCTTTTTCGATTCTTATAACGACCTTTGCGCTCGTCAAAAAAAATTTAGTGTAAAAAACATCAGTATTTTCATCAGGAAAGGGCCTATGCCTTGCAGTGTAGAGTGACAAAAGTTTGTATCTATTTGCTCAATAATAGGCTATTAAAGCTTCATGTGGGAGAAAAGAAAGGAGGAAAGAGAGGAAAAGAGAGGAGGACAGAGAGGAGAAAAGAGAGAAAAAGAGAGGAGGAAAGAGAGGAGAAAAAGGAGATAAGAGAGAAAAAGAGAGGAGATAAGGGAGAAAAAGAGAGAAAGTGAAAAGAGAAAAAGTGGGGATAAAAGAGAAAAAAAGTGGGGATACAAAGGCTTCGAATAATGATGATTCTCAAACATACATGATGATTCTCAAAACAAACAATATCCCTATGATATATACTAATGACTCTTGCACAAGCCATCCCTCTACCATGCTTGCTTCCGGTCTTGCTCTTTGTCTTACAAACCCCTTTAAAGTTTTCATAAATAGCTCGAGAAAAAACATCCATCGACTATGAACGGTACCTGCTATAGCCACCTTATCAACTATGTGCACAAGCAAGTGGACTTGAGTTGTCATAATGCTCGAGGGAAAGTGCTTCTCAAGCAAGCATACGGCTTCGATGGATTCCACCGTAGCCTTCTCAATGCTCGATATAGAGATCTCTTTTTGAGATATCCACCTATTTCACATGTCCATGCATATGTAAGATATTTGAGATATCCACCTATTTCACATGTCCATGAAGAAAATACATAATGCGATTTGATAGTAAGCATACCTCACAATACCACAGATCTTGAATATAGCATTTCTAACATCTTCTTGTAAGCACCCTTTTATTGTAATTGGGAGGATGAACTATCAAAGCAACAATGAAGTCATGTCAACAATATAACATAATAATAATTACGCTAACGCATCACGATTATCAGTACACTAATTCTACTTAGAATACCTGTAAGACCTTGTGCCAATCATGGGAATTGAGGCCACTAAGCTTATTGTCCTTTGAAAATGCTCCTTTCAAGCAATGCATGTACCGTATCGGTGTTTGAAAAAGGCAATGTCTGCCTTGACCGCTGCCTCCTCCCTCGTAGAGAGGATCGACGTTGCTTTCGGGAGGACAACTTTTCCCGAAGCATGCACTTGGGGCCACAAACAAGACATCCTATTCATAGCATGCAAGTCTTCTCGCACTCCTCTCGAGTCCTTGGAACCAACCAAGTGTGCCCAAATAGTAGCCCCTACATTCTTGAAGATATGCATGGGATCCAAGAGATGATTGACCCCAATAAGGAAGCTCGTGAAAGATCGATAGCCTCTTCATACGCGGAGGTTCCTCTCCATTGGCCCTCCAAGCTTGAATCCAATCACTTGCCTTCAAATATGATGGTGGTGGATCAAGCTGACCTCCACGTGCGAGATGGTCGAGCGGAAGGTATCGAGCATGACCTTCATAAACATTTTTCCTCATATGTTTGGAGTAGCGTGCAAGCGATTTTAGAGCCGGTCCACAAACAGGACAAGCATGGTACCCACTTGTAACAAGTCCTGCATGTGTGCATGAATGTGTTAGTACAAGACATGCATGCAAAAGAGAATAAAGAAAGCATAATCCCTCATTGTACATGTAAACACACAACCACGTACCTGCGCACTCTCCATATCCTGGGTAGTCATGCATGGTCCACATAAAGATACCCCTGACCAAAATATCATTGGTATGTCTAGGAGCTCTGGAAATATCTTAGACCTGCACTCCTCTCCATAATATCTGTAACTCCTCTATCAAAGGTGCCATGTACACGTCCATGTTTTTTGCCTTGTACTTTCCTGGCACAAGTAGTGCAAGCATGAGGTGTCCCTTTTTTATTGTTAGCCATGGTGGGATATTGTAATTCACCACGACTATGGGCCATGTCGACCAAGATGTCGAGCGTAACCCGAAAGGATTCATGCCGTCCATGGCTAGCCCAAGATGTAAGTTGCGTGGCTCCGTCGCAAAGTCTGGCCACTGATTATCTATGTGCTTCCAAGCTGCACAATCTGAGGGAATCCTCAATGTGTGATCAGTGGACCGATGAGATGCATGCCATGTCATCAACTCCGCTATGGATTTGCATCGGAACATGTGTTGTATTCTTGCAATGATGGGAAAGTGTCTTAAGACCTTTACCGGTATCCGCTCACCCTACAAGTCATCTCTATATCATTGTTCCCCACACTTTGGACAACTAGCCAAATCTCCATGCTCACGACGAAAGAGAATACAATCATTACGGCAAGCATGGATGGTATCATAATCCATACCCACCATTGTTAGCATCTTTTTTGCTTCATCTCTTGATGCGGGCATGGTATTTGGTGCAGGCAACATCTTCTGGAGTAGCCTATGACAAAGACACTATCCAAATGATGATTCTCAAAACAAACGATATCCAAATAATGAGTCAAATTAATGCAAGGGATAACCTCATTAAGGCCGAGACACTTGTATCCGACCACCCATACTGTACTTGTAGATTCAAGATTGAGAGACAAGCACGTAGTTTAGACATCCTAGCACCCTCGTACAATTGTGTTGATTGCAACTCTCGCATTTTGACCTCAGACTCTGACATCACGTGTACGTGGGATGTAGTGCCCCTAAAAATCGAATCCATCATGTCGAATCCATCCGCGAGACTATAGTCTTGCTGAAAGTGAGAAGGTATATGTGTACCCTCGTCACCCTCCTCATCCTGTTTTAAGATTTCGTGTAAATATAAGATCTTCTATTTCCTGGTATACAATAAGATTGCGAACTTAAATAGCTTTGACTTACCGATGATCCATCAACATGTGCAACACCAACGGGGGTACTGGTTCCGGCTCCTCCCCATACATCCGCAAGTGGCACATGATAATACGACGTTGATGTCGTACTTCTCGCTTGCAATGAGTGCAATGACAGTATAACCTCTCCGTAAGCCACTTCGTGCTCTCGGGCGTTGGTGCATCATCGGATGAGCTTTCACTCATCCCTTCCATCTACACTTATAAAATCACAACATAAGCATGAAGAGGAGATATTAACAGTTATAAAATAGCATGTTTGAGCTTCTTTTGATGCCACATCAAAAAAGTGACAATAAGCGTCGCTATATAGCGACCTTTTCCTCTGTTCCGTCGCTATATAGCGACGTTTTTAATTAAAAATGTCGCTATATAGCGACGAATAAGCGTCGCTATATAGCGACACTGTGGGTTAAAACCCGAAACGCTAGACGCGTGGCATTTTGTTCATACTATTCCCTAGTCTCTCAAGTAAGCAACCCAATATCTCCTCCCACCTATTTTCGATGACCTCCCACCTATTTCAAGCAACCTCCCACTCTATTTTCCACTCCTCACCCTTCTCCTACCTCTTGTACTCCCTCTCTATCCTTTTCCCTCTTTGGTTTCTTGAAAGGAAGTTCTTCAAGAGGTGAGTTTGTTTCAACAATGTAGGTTGTTTGTTTGTTAGCTTTAGTTTTGTGAGTATTTATTCTTGTATTGCTAAACCTATAAACTAGTTTTCATGCTTGGTTTGAAAGGATTGAAACAAAAAACGAGATTTCAAGAAAGAAAGAAAACTCACCTCTTTTTTCTGTATTTCTCTTCCTCCTTGTCTCCTCAATCTCCTCCTTTCCTTGTCTCCTCAATCTCCTCCCTTCAAGAAGTTTCTTTTGTAATCTCCTCCTTCCACTAACATCTTATTTGAAAAAATGGATTGTTTTCTCTCTTTTGTAGGGCCAGTCCACTACACCGAGCGGGACATACTATTTCAGGTAAGTGCTTCCTCTTTTTTCCATTTATTATTTTTGTTATTTGCATTGGTCTGCAGCTAGCGCCTTAAGTGCTAGCTGCAGTGATGGGCGTAGGAACCCTCTCTTCCCCTCCCACTCTTTCCTTCTTCCCCCTTCTCTTATTCTCTTTTTCCCCCTTCTCCTTTTTCCCCCTTCTCTTTTTTCCCTCTTCTCTTATTCTCTCTTTCCCCCTTCTCTATTTCCCCCTCATCTCTTTTCCATTCTCTCTTTCCTTTCCCTGTTATTCTCTTATGCTTATGCTTCTCTCATTCCCCCTTCTCTCTTTCCCCCTTCTCTATTTCCCCCTTCTCTCATTCGCATAAGCTCATGCTCATGCATGAGCATAAGCATGAGCTTATGCTTATGCTAATGCTTAAGCATAAGCATAAGCTCATGCTTATGCTCATGCATGAGCATGAGCTTATGCTTAAGTTTCCCCCTTCTTTATGCTTCTATTTCCACATAAGCTCATGCTTATGCATGAGCTTATGCGGAAATAGAGAATGAGAGAAGCATAAGCTCATGCTTATGCTTCTCTCATTCTCTATTTCCACATAAGCTCATGCTTATGCATGAGCTTATGTGGAAATAGAGAATGAGAGAAGCTTATGCGGAAACTCATTCTCTATTTCCGCATAAGCTCCTTCTCTTTTTCCGCATGAGCATAAGCTCATGCTTATGCTCATGCATGAGCATGAGCTTATGCTTAAGTTTCCGCATAAGCTCATGCTTATGCATGAGCTTATGCGGAAATAGAGAATGAGAGAAGCTTATGCGGAAACTCATTCTCTATTTCCGCATAAGCTTCTTCTCTTTTTCCGCATGAGCATAAGCTTATGCTTAAGTTTTCCCCTTCTTTATGCTCCTATTTCCGCATAAGCTTATGCTTATGCATGAGCTTATGCGGAAATAGAATAGAGAATGACTTAAGCATAAGCTCATGCTTATGCTTCTCTAATTCTCTATTTCCGCATAAGCTCATGCTTATGCATGAGCTTATGCGGAAATAGAGAATGAGAGAAGCTTATGCGGAAACTCATTCTCTATTTCCGCATAAGCTCCTTCTCTTTTTCCGCATGAGCATAAGCATGAGCTTATGCTTATGCTTATGCTTATGCTTAAGCATAAGCATAAGCATAAGCTCATGCTTATGCTCATGCATGAGCATGAGCTTATGCTTAAGTTTCCCCATAAGCTTATGCTTATGCATGAGCTTATGCGGAAATAGAGAATGAGAGAAGCATAAGCTCATGCTTATGCTTCTCTCATTCTCTATTTCCGCATAAGCTCATGCTTATGCTTCTCTCATTCTCTATTTCCGCATAAGCTCATGCTTATACATGAGCTTATGCGGAAATAGAGAATGAGAGAAGCTTATGCGGAAACTCATTCTCTATTTCCGCATAAGCTCCTTCTCTTTTTCCGCATGAGCATAAGCTCATGCTTATGCTCATGCATGAGCATGAGCTTATGCTTAAGTTTCCGCATAAGCTCATGCTTATGCATGAGCTTATGCGGAAATAGAGAATGAGAGAAGCTTATGCGAAAACTCATTCTCTACTTCCGCTTAAGCTCCTTCTCTTTTTCCGCATGAGCATGAGCTTATGCTTAAGTTTCCGCATAAGCTCATGCTTATGCATGAGCTTATGTGGAAATAGAGAATGAGAGAAGCATAAGCTCATGCTTATGCTTCTCTCATTCTCTATTTCCGCATAAGCTCATGCATAAGCATGAGCTTATGCAGAAATAGAGAATGAGAGTAGCTTATGCGGAAACTCTTTCTCTATTTCCACATAAGCTCCTTCTCTTTTTCCGCATGAGCTTATGCTCATGCATGAGCATGAGCTTATGCTTAAGTTTCCGCATAAGCTCATGCTTATGCATGAGCTTATGCGGAAATAGACAATGAGAGAAGCTCCGCATGAGCATAAGCTCATGCTTATGCTCATGCATGAGCATGAGCTTATGCTTAAGTTTCCGCATAAGCTCATGCTTATGCATGAGCTTATGCGGAAATAGAGAATGAGAGAAGCTTATGCAGAAACTCATTCTCTATTTCCGCATAAGCTCCTTCTCTATTTAAGCATGAGCATAAGCTCATGCTTATGCTCATGCATGAGCATGAGCTTATGCTTAAGTTTCTGCATAAGCTCATGCTTATGCATGAGCTTATGCGGAAATAGAGAATGAGAGAAGCTTATGCAGAAACTCATTCTCTATTTCCACATAAGCTCCTTCTCTTTTTCCGCATGAGCATAAGCATGAGCTTATGCTTATGCATAAGCATATGCATAAGCTCATGCTTATGCTCATGCATGAGCATGAGCTTATGCTTAAGTTTTCGCATAAGCTCATGCTTATGCACGAGCTTATGTGGAAATAGAGAATGAGAGAAGCTTATGCAGAAACTCATTCTCTATTTCCGCATAAGCTCCTTCTCTATTTCCGCATGAGCGTAAGCATGAGCTTATGCTCATGCATGAGCATGAGCTTATGCTTAAGTTTCCGCATAAGCTCATGCTTATACATGAGCTTATGCGGAAATAGAGAATGAGAGAAGCTTATGCGGAAACTCATTCTCTATTTCCGCATAAACTCCTTCTCTATTTCCGATGCTTATGCTTAAGCATAAGCATAAGCATAAGCTCATGCTTATGCTCATGCATGAGCATGAGCTTATGCTTAAGTTTCCGCATAAGCTTATGCTTATGCATGAGCTTATGCGGAAATAGAGAATGAGAGAAGCATAAGCTCATTCTCTATTTTCGCATAAGCTCCTTCTCTATTTCCGCATGAGCATAAGCTCATGCTTATGCTCATGCATGAGCATGAGCTTATGCTTAAGTTTCCGCATAAGCTTATGCTTATGCATGAGCTTATGTGAAAATAGAGAATGAGAGAAGCTTATGCTTCTCTCATTCTCTAGTTCCACATAAGCTCATTCTCTATTTCCCACTCTATTTCCCCTTCTCTCATTTCCCCCTTCTCTCCTTCTCTATTTCTGCATAAGCTCATGCTTATGCTTATGCGGAAATAGAGAAGGAGAGAAGCATAATAGAGAATGAGAGAAGCATAAGCATAAGCTTATGCTTCTCTCCTTCTCTATTTCCACATAAGCTCATTCTCTATTTCTGCATAAGCTTATGCTTATGCTTCTCTCATTCCCCCTCATCTCTTTCCCCTTCTCTATTTCCCCCTTCTCTCATTCTCTATTTCCTCATTCTCATCCACTTATTTCCTTTCCATCTTCTTTCCCTCTTTCCTTTCCCTCTTCTTTCCTTTCCCTCTTCTTTCTTCTTGCCTATGCCTATGCTATGCCTATGCTTATATTTGTTTTTTTGTTTTCTGTTTTCGTGTTTGTGTCTATGTTAGACATGGGATCACGTCGCTCATCCAACGAGTACGGACAGCCTCGTAGGAGGAGAGCTCACGATCTATATGCTCCAGAGGACTTTGATTCCTCTCAGGCGACTACCCCGAGGACTACCCCTGGTTCGACTCCTCTTCCACGTAGCACTACGACTACCCCTCGGGGAACTCCTTTGCTAGCCGTGCATGGCTTTGTCAGGAGTCCCGGCGAGTTTGTAGCGCAGATGAGTGATGAGGAGGCAGCGAGATTCTTCTCTCTGCTCTCTCAGAGGACCTCAGCAATTCCTTCCCCTACACCGACGGGTGGACGTACTGCCCAGCCATCCCCTCGCGCCCCTTCGACTGCGGGATCATCACCTGCGCATGCCTCTCGCAAGGGAAGGAAGAGTAGGACAGGCGGCTCATCCTGTGAAGAGGTTGGCTGTAAGACATGTTACAGCATCATGGGCATCATTGAGCTATTCTCGAGGACATGTTAATTGGTGTTTAAACAGAGCCTTGTTAATAACAACACCACAACCATCATGTTCACCCTTGCCATGACTATACCCAAAGAAATTACACATCATAACTTGAATAGTTAGGAATTTGGACCTTGAGACAAAGTCTCCACGTGCTGATTTAAATTGAGAGGCAACACCATCTGATCACATCCAATGTCGTTTTATATTTTTTGCATGGGGATTTTTCTTTTTCAGCCATTCCTAATGTAGTAGAAAAGCATGCTGCACATACAAGGTGTCACATTCCCTATCATCTGAAATGTAGAAATGGTATGTAAGGTTGCACTGACCTAGACTCCTAGGAGTCAGCAAGCAAATTGGCATTAGTTGTCGCATTAGCAAAAGGGAAACATTTTGGGGCCTTTTAGGGTTTAGAAAAATAGGCTCTCAACCAATTGGAAGAGGGCTAATGTAACTTTGGAAAAATACCAAAAACCATGTAAAAATATAAAATAAGTCATATTCAATTATATTGCTTCTCATTTTTGAATTTCACAATTAGAAAATAACAAGATATTGCTTTTCATTTGTGAATTTCACAATTTCAATCACTGTTTGTCTTGAACTAGCAGTGGTCTTGTACTGATTTTTCAAGACCATCCATGCCTCCTCCGCTATGGTGACATGTTGAATTAACACCATGATAGAATCACTTGCACTGCAAACAATAGAACATAGTGCATCTGCATTTCTTCTTGTCCATGCGAGAATCACATCCGCAGTTGGTACTATCTATTGTCCTGCATTGGCTGGATTTGGTCTCGCAACTGGCTTCAGGTCCACCCCAGTATATCCCAAAGCTCGTATGTGCTTAGGATGTTCTTCATCTTGAACTTCCAGAGTGGATAGTTAGTGCCATCCAACTTTTCACTTTCGTCGAATAGTGGGATCCACAGTCTTGCGGGCTGGGCCATCTCTGACAATCTGTTCACAAACAGAAACACACTACCAAATCTTCTTACTAGAGTCCAAGCTCTGATACCATGTAAGAAGACAATACAATGTTTGTGCTCAACAGATAACAGGATCTCGTATGCAAGAGAGAAAACCAGATAGTATGGAGAATCAAAAGCAGTGTGCCAACTCTATCTAAAGCCGTCTAGCCATCAGGCGACACATGGCCCCCATCTGGTGTCCAAACTAGGACCTACCGGATAATCGAGCTATTCAAATGCCTTCTCCTCATATGGGGGGGGTTTACAAGTAGAGTTAGCTAGTTCCCACGTAGTTACATGAGAGTGGAGCATTGATATCTGACACCCTAATAAAATGGCATCCCAAATGCTTCACTCTTACTTAGCTCTTCCCCTACTATTCGCTTAGTGCCAATGGTTGAGGCCATGCTTGCAAGTAGATCTTACTATGTGTGCATAAAGCCTTATGACACTAGCAAAGAGCTACATTTGGCACACGATAGTGAGTAGGCATCCGACAATAACTACCACACTATGCATTCTTTATCTTTTAAATTGCATGAGATGCAAATGAATTATCATGCATTAATGTAAAATTTTGAAGATTTCCTAAAAGCTAATAACTTTCAATGCAACAAATGCAAAGTAAATTCTTAAAATTTTTTACTAGAAAACAATCCCCCCTTTATGTGGAGATCTGAGGAAACCTAGATCTAGGCAGTGGTTCCAACTAGCCCCCCATCCTGTTCAAGATGCGGGAGCAAAAATCACTTCCTAGACTAGGCCCCTTAGCCAAGACTTGGAGAGAGGAGGATTTTTACCTCTTCTCAATCCACTTTTGGTTAAAATGATCTCGAAGTTGGGATATATCTTGGGCCGGTAGTAGTACTGGTGGTAGTTTGTATATTACCATGGGTAATGGTGGTAGTATGCCAACTATGGCATGTAGAAGCACGATTCTTGGTCAGAATACTACCACTACCAGCGGTAATAATATTTTCGACAATATTGTGCATACTACCATCGGTAGTAATAATGTGTCAAACTACCACTGGTAGGTTTAGTACTACCATCGGTAGATATCTGATTTCCAAGTCAGGCCACCTGTTATTGCATAACCATGTGGGTTAGTAGCAGTGAATCTGAGGGGTGTGCAAGGGTAGGTTAACCCCGCAAGGATTGGTGGTTTAGCTCTCCAAGCGATTGAGTCTTCAACGGTTTCTTCTCTAACCGTCAGACGGTTCTTGTTCACATGCTATTACTAGTATTCCAATGTTGTTCTTTACACAGTTGTTGTGCGAGCTCTTGCTCTGGAATACAGAGATCCTCATTGTTATGTCTCTATTCGCATTACCTGTATTCCTTTTTCATAGATGTTGCATGTATCATTTTATCTCTGTTTCTCATAGCGTCTACACGTAGTTATTGTAAGAAAGCAATACAACATCTGTGCTCAATAGATAACAGGATCTCGTATGCAAGAGAGAAAACATGATAGTATGGAGAATTAAAAATTTGATTACTATAGAACTGTTACAATAGATGGCGTTGCCTCGCAGCCGTGCACTCTTGTGAAAGAAGCTTCCATGGCGTGCTGGAAATAGTAGAAGACGGAGGCTGGATGCTAAGGAATCAGGGTTGCTGTAGCTAGTGATAAAATGGGCTTCACGGGCTTGCTCTTATATAGCCACCAGTCATAGTTGATTAGGCTTAATTGGGTGACCGACCCAGTCCACCCGAAATGGTCGACTGGTCCCGAAATAGGCCACCGACCATATGATAGAACCGGTGTTCAAAATAGATCAACTAACCTACGGTCGCCGTTTGACCCAGAGCCATCCAGGATCATCTGAGGCTCCAAACAGGCCCAGCAACCCAAGAGTGGGCTGCCCCAGGAAATGCTCCATCTACCCTCAGTGCAGTCAGTCAAGGGATGCCTTCCCGCACTTGCATGTAGTGTAGTTGGCGGTGTGCCAACTCTATCTGAAGCCATCCAGCCATCAGGCCACACATGGCCCCCATCTGGTATCCAAACTAGGACCTACCGGATAACCAAGCTACTCAAATGCCTTCTCCTCATATGGAGGGCTTAGAAGTAGAGTTAGCTGGTTCCCACGTAGTTACATGAGATTGGAGCATTGATATCTAATACCCCCCCTCAATGTCCACCTGCAAGTGAACTTACTTTTTCGGCCCAATGCCAAGTCAATGAAGATGCCTCTCCAGCAAGTCTCTTCCAAGAGCCTTCGTGAAGATGTCCGCAGCATTCTCTGTAGTCGGACAGTACACCAAGTCGACCTCTCCATCCATGATGAGCTCGCGTACAAAGTGATATTGAATCTCAATGTGTTTTGTGCGAGTGTAGAACACCAGGTTCTTTGCAATCGCCATGCAACTTTGATTGTCACATGATAACTGCATAGGCTTGTTCTGCACTGCACCCATGTCCCCCAGAATCCTCCTCAACCACACTGCCTCGCAAGAAGCAAAGCATGCAGATTTGTACTCGGCCTCGGTAGAAGAAAGAGCAACTGTGGGTTACTTCTTGCTGACCCATGACACAACTCCAGATCCAAGTGAGAAATAGTACCTTGTCACTGATCTCCTACTGTCCACGTCTCCTACCCAATCCGACTCATAGAATCCAGTCAAGATGTTGCCCTTAGTATAGGTGATGCCATAATCAAGTGTGCCTTTGATGTATTTCAGCACCCACATCCCTGCCCTCCAATGGCTCTCCCGGGGCTTATTGGAAAACCTGCTTAGTACACCAGTTGCAAAACTGATGTCCGGCCGTGTGTTGCATAGGTAAATCAAGCTCCCACAAGCCTTCTATACTTCGCTTCATCCACTAGTGGTGATGAATCCTCGTTTGAGAGCTTTGTGTCAACCTTCATAGGGGTACCAACTGTCTTGCACTCAGCCATGCCAAATGCCTTTAGTATCTCTCCAGCATACTTCAGCTGTGAAATGAAGATCTGTTTCGGCTCTTGCCAAACTTCAATCCCCAAAAACAAATGCATCAGTCCGAGGTGTCATTTCAAACTCTCTTCCTAGCAAATGCTTCGTCTGTGAGATCTTCTCTTCATGGTTCCCTGTTATGACAAGGTCATCCACATAAAGGACCATGATCATACACCTGCCTCCTTCTTTGAAGATATACAAATTTGCATCAGATGGGCTCCTCCTCAACCCGTTTTGCAAAAAGTAGGCATCAATTCGTTGGTACCATGCTCGTGGGGCCTGTTTCAACCTGTAAAATGCCTTCATCAGTTTGTAGACTTTACCTTCTAAATCAGGGATCTCAAAACCTAGTGGTTGTTCCACGTATACCTCCTCCTTGAGATCTCTATTCAGAAAGGCAGATTTCACATCCATCTGAAACACGGGCCAACTTCCCTGGGCAACTAAAGCCAAAACACTACAAATTGTGGTTAGTCGAGCTGTGGGAGCAAAAGAATCAAAACCATGTACCTGTGCAAATCCTTTTGCCATAAGCCGAGCCTTGTACTTATCCAATGTGCCACCGGACTTGTACTTCATCTTGTACACCCACTTGGTTCTGATTACCTTGTGTTTTGGTGGTTGATCCACAAGGTCCCAAGTGTCGTTCTTCATTATGGAGCCATACTCCGATTGCATAGCCTCCAATATCCACCTATCATCACCCTGTGCCTCTTCAAGAAACTTGGGTTCATTAGCACGGATCACTTCTGTCATCGAAGCATAGTTGACCAAGTGTTCCTGTGCCCTTCTTTGCTCCTCTAATCTCTTGGACCGGTAGTGTTCAGATGGTTCCTCCTCAATGGCTGGAGGTTCTCTGTTGTCCAAAAGCTACTTTACCTAGTTCGGGAATGGCCGTTGTCATTGTGGTTCTGCAGGCTCTTCTTCATCTTCTTTGTCTTGAATACTCCCAAGCACTGTTGGGGGATTTCGGTCTGCTGTTGGTGGCGATACTGGATGGATATCCTAGTCTTGGTTGTCTAGGAAGGAAGCATCCTCCTCCAATTGATGTAGCTATTTAGAAAACTTGGCCTGCATTGGAGTCATCCCATTCACAGCCTTCGTGTAGCTACGATTCAAGATGTAAACTACAGTGTTACATGCTTCAGCCCAAAAATTCTTTGGCAAATCTTTCCCTTTCATCATACTCCGGCCCATTTCGCAGATGACATGCATCTTGCATTCTGCTACTCCATTTTGGTGTGATGTATGTGGCAGGGGTTTCTGCCTCTTGATTCCATGACTTTTGCAGTAACTTTCGAATTTAATTGATGTGAACTCTCCACCTCTATTTGATCTCAACTTCTTCACCTTCCTCCCCGTTTCTTTCTCGACCATTACATGCCATTCCTTGAACCTACTAAATGCCTCGTCTTTAGTCTTCAAGAAGTATATCCATATCCTTCTACTATAGTCATCGATCAATGTCATGAAGTAGTAGGAACCACCCAAAGCTTCCATCTCCATCTTTTCGTAGAGATCCGTGTGAACGAGCTCTAGAGGAGCCTTTGCCCTGCTGGCCTCTTTAAGAAAGGGATGCCGATGCTGCTTGCCCATCATGCAAGCTTCACATACATCGGGCAGATCTGAAATTTTTGGTAGTTCTGCAATCATTCCACTTTTATGCATCTCCTTCAAAGAACTAAGGTTTAGATGGCCAAACCTCTCATGCCACAGCTTAGTGTTCTTCACATCCGCTCGAGCACTGAAAGCTGAGAGTTCATAAATGTTGTTGTGCCATGTACCTTTACCAAGGACCTTCCCTTGAAGATCCAAAATCTGTGTACCATTCTTATCGAATTGAGTTTTGAGGTCCCGACAATCCGTGATCGCAGAACTAGACAACCAGTTCCTCTTGATATCTAGCACATAAAGAACATCGAACAACTGTTTTACAACTCCATCTGACTTGAGAGCAATCGTACCTTTTCCTTTTGCTAGACATTTTGCATCATTGCTGACTGCTACTAGGATGTCATTCCCTATCGGTTGTAGAGAGGTATACCAATCCTTCTGACTGGTCATGTGGCACGATGCACCACTGTCAATGATCCACAGTTCATCTGCAGGTACATGAACTGCCTCCGTGCAAATCTCCTCAATTGGGACAAACAACTCTACTAGTACTGCCTGCACGTTGTTGCTGGACTCTTTCTTTACTCCGTTCTTCTCATCTGCAATAATCTTCTTTGGGTACTCATTCTGCTTGTGCCCTGCCTTGTTGCAATATAGAAGCACTTGATCTTCTTCTTTCTCTTTCTATCATCAGAAGAAGATGGGTTACCAGAGTCCTTACCCTTACCTTTCTTTGATCCGGCCCAGAAAGCTGAATCTTCTCTAGTCCTTGTCTTTTGATGCATCTCCTCCTTCAGAAGCATCACACTGAAATCCTCAAATTTGAGGAGCGGATTTATGTTCTGTGTATTCAGCACCATAACAAGACCATCTCGTTCGGTGGCCCAGAGCCATCCAGGATCATTTGAGGCTCCAAACAAGCCTCGCAACCCGAGAGTGGGCTGCCCTGAGAAATGCTCCATCTACCCTCAGTGTGGTCAGTCAAGGGATGCCTTCCTGCACTTTCATGTAGCCTAGTTGGCGGTGTGCCAACTCTATCTGAAGCCGTCCAACCATCAAGCCACACATGGCCCCCATCTGGTATGCCTCGATGCTCAAAAATGGGATCGTCAATGAGCAGAGTGGCAAAAAATGACAGAAAAAATGCCTAGCAATTCGATGGTACACATTGTTGATGATGATCCACTAGTGTGCCCAAAGATTAGCATAATCACCTGTGCTGGTGCCAAGCTATAATAAGGGTCGACTCCCAAGAAAGGCAACAAGCTACTAGATTGGCTAGCACAAGAGCACATAGGATGCCAAGTTCTCGAGTTGGTGATGGAGGAGCCACCATTAATGGAACCGACATAGTTTGCAAACATGCCCATCGGGACACGCAAGGTGCAATTCGCAGAATCGATTATCTTAGAGGCACAAGCCAAGTTCAAACTCCACTTACTAGGGAATGCCCCAAAGGTAATTGAAGCGACTCCATTGTTGGTAGCAAACCAAGCCAAGAAGCGGGCAAACTTCTTCGCAAAGGGAGCCGAGTTGGAATTCTGGAGGCACCGATCCAGATCTCATTATTGCTCAACTTGGTTTCTAGATTCCACCAGAAGTTGTTGCACTCCCTGCACATGGAGTTTGAACCAAAAGAGGTGGATCTTTTCCAAGTGGATTTTGCTCTAGACAGTCCCTTTGATGGACATGAGAATTTTGGTGATCTCCATAAAATAACACGGTGGACTTTTGCTTAGGTGCTGGTAGATGGAGGTTTGAGGGTCAACATCATCACATTTAAGACCTACCAAGAAATGGGATGGATGTCCTAGGAACTAGTCTATTCTTTGTCTGCATGGCTGATCAACATTGAGTTCAACCACTCGAAATCTTAAGGGCCATTGTTTTGGAGGTGGAAGGCATCTCGTTTGTGGTCTCATTCATGGTTCTCAACATGGAAGCCACGACCCCAGAGTATAGCATCCTATTGGGTATGCCCTGGTTGCGGCAAGCCAGGAAAAATGGGAGCAGAACATCATCTTTGTGTAGAGAGGCAAGAAGAAAGTGCGGGTCACAATGGGAGTGGTGGCACCTTTGGCGGATGCGGTGCGACTTGTGTTGGTCGAGACGGTGAACATAACAGACAGATTGGAGGATGATGAGGAGGAAGCCTTTCTCAAAGCAAATCCAGAGTTAGTTCCAATCTTCACCATCAATGTGGAGGTCATTATGGAAAGTTACATGCATCAGAATCTTCTGGTGGGTTCAACCAACACAATTATAGAGGAGGAGACTGAGCCCCAGCAAGCAGCAGTGGATATGGATCTGCAGGATCTCTTATAGTAGCAAGAGAGAGAGTTAGAGGAATGCATGAGCCGGGTCATGTGAGTACAAAAAGATGCTCTGGATATAGTATATCTAGGGGAGGATGGGGCATCTAAACTAGTCAAAATTAGCACATTGTTAACAGCTGAATTCTGCAGTGAATTGATAACCCTCTTGAGGGATTTTTCCAATGTGTTCACATGGGATTATTGATGGGATATCTCAAGGTGTATGCCTCAGGCACACCTTGGGTTCTATGTGGGTGTGCTAGAGGCACAGTTAGGTGCCCATAAGCACTATTAGGTGGTGGTAGATGCCACATAAGATGATTGAGAGATTCTAGGAGCTGATTGAGGAGATGATTGTGGAGCTTGGTGGCTCATGTAGAGGTGCCTACATAAGGACCTCACCTTTCTTCATTCCATAAGCAAGCATGCATTCTCTCATTTTGTGTTCAGCTTCATGCTTTCCTTTCACTTCTTCAACATGGTATCAGAGCACTATGATCCTCCTTGAGCCCATTTATGCCATGTCATCATCATCTTCTTCTTCTTCTTCTTCTTCTTTTTCTTCTTCTTCTTCACCTTCCTCTCCATTTTGCCCCTTTCTACCCAAACACTTGGAGGGCTGAGTTCTCTACCTACAAGCAACCATTCCCAGGGTCCTTCTGGCTGGAGAGACCCTTCATATGGGCGACCTTCCATGTCATAGGAATTAGACAATGGTGCCCACAAAACTGCACAACAGACTAACAGACGAAAAACCAGTCGACCTTCAAGCTCCTGGCTATGGCGATGTGATGCGGCATTTTGCCTCTCTTCTTCAGTTGCTCTTCTCTGGTATACTAGCTTTATTTCTACCTAGAAAGCCCTCTTTTCTTTGCTTTGAAGAGTGAGATACAAGCCCTCCAAGATCGTGCCTCTATTTTGGATAGTTTTGACAATGTTGTGAGTTTGGTGCTACATTAGATGCTACTTTAGCATTTCTGATGTTTTAAAGTGTTGAATAGCATCAGTACAACTATGGCTACAACTTTCCTTTAGGTTGCTATTCTTGGATTTGCTTGGAATACTTTCAATTAGCCACCTCTACGAAGCATGCAAGTTGAAGTATCATTTCCATTATGATTTTTAGTATGGAATTTGGCTACAAGTCTTTGCTACACCAAATGCTTGTACTTTGAAGCTTTTCAACTCTTTCTAGCCTTGTAAGAGAGTAGACACTACCCATTTTGGGTTAAACCCTCTCATGGCTACCTTCTTGAATATGGATAAGTTCAATGGTAAAGGCTTTCACACATGGCAGATAAAAGTTAAGTTTGCATTGATGAGGGAAAACCTCAGGGGGCTTGTCAAACCTGCTTCAACTTCTTCTTCAATAGCCTCTAATGCTAGAGAATACTCAGCTCCTACACACCCAGCACAAGATCCTGCTAGAGAGGAGAAAGCCTATGGCATTATTACTCTTGGCTTAGGAGATGACTATATTCATCACATTTCTGATTTGGAGTCTCCTTCTGAAGCTTGGCAGAAGCTTGATATTATTTTTGGTGCTAGCTCTCACATCTCAAAATTGTCACTTAAAATTTCTTTCTTTGAATTGAAGATGGCTAGTGGCACTCCTTTGGTTGCCCATGTCAATCACATGTGGAGTCTCATGACTCAACTTGCTTCTATCAACTCTCCAATCATTATAGATGATGCAATGGCAGTATTGCTCAAAAGTATGCCTGAAGATCATGATCATGTTGTTACCACATTGAAAAATCTTCCTAATCCTACTCTTGAAGGTCTTATTACTGCTCTTCAAGAGGAACAAAGGCACAAGCAACTCCGGAGAGGCTGCAGGCAATGACATAGCCTATGCCATAAAACTCAAATGGGCAAGTTTTCACCTTGCAAACATTGTGGAAAGACTACTAGTTACCTCTCAAAAGATTGCTTCAAGATCAACCCTTGCAAATATTGTGGCAAAAACAATCACCATGAAAAGTACAAAATCAAAAACTGCCAATTTACTTTCAGTTGATGTGCATCCATAAGATGAGGCCTCCTATGATGATTATGCTTTTTGAACCATCTCGAGATATGCTCCAAATCTCTCTTTTATTTTGAGTCAAGGTACTTAGCCTGGATAGTCCTCCAAAATGAATGGAATAAACTATTGTGTTCTTTGTAAACACCTTTGGTCACCATATGATGTAGGCCATGTGTATGTGTTTTGCTCCATGGTACCTCCTGTAGACATTGTGTGCATGTACATGAAGGGGAGATAACCATTGGAAGGTCTTATGTATCCCTTTGTTGACTTCACACCCTTGGGAACCCTTGCTAGGATGAGATCCTAGCCATAGATTTATCCTTGACCACCATGAGATGGCATGAGAAACTATGAGACTAGATGTATCCTTGACATAGCTTGAGGCATTCCCTTGAGGGGGGGTTTGATGGGAAATCTCAAGGTGTATGCCTCAGGCACACCTTGGGCTCTATATGTGTGTGCTAGAGGCACAATTAGGTGCCCATAAGCACTATTAGGGGGTGGTAGATGCCACATAGGATGATTGAGAGATTCTAGGAGCTGATTGAGGAGATGATTGAGGAGATGATTTTAGAGCTTGGTGGCTCATGTAGAGGTGCCTACATATGGACCTCACCTTTCTTCATTCCATAAGCAAGCAAGCATTCTCTCATTTTGTGTTAAGCGTCATACTTTCCTTTCACTTCTTCAACAATTATGCCGATATGAAAGGGATGGATCCAAAATTTTACCAACATCGAGTGAATCTCAAACCAGATGTGACTCTGACAAAGATACCATGCTATCGCATGAATCCACATGTGAAGCAGGTGCAAGAGGAGCTAGAGCACTTATTGCAGGTGGGATTCATCACATCAATTGAGAACCCGGAGTGGATTTCCCCGATTTTCATTGTGCTGAAGAAGAATAACAAATTGAGGATTTGTGTTAATTACCGCAAGCTGAATGCGGCCACTATACCCGATCCATTTCCTTTGTCGTACATGGATTCTATGCTAGGCAAAGTGGTGGGGCATGAGGTATACTCCTTCCTGGATGGGTATAGCAGGTATAATCAAATCAGAATGGCTTTAGAAGACTAGCCCAAAATAATGTTCATCACATCATGGGGGGTCTATGTCTGTACAGTCATGTGGTTTGGATTGCGGAATGCTCCCTTGACTTTTCCTGTGTACCGACATCATGCCCAAGTACATGAATAGAAATCAAAGGAAACGATTAGCATTGTGGAGCCGATCCTTTGAAGTGCTCTTGGGCCAACTGTACCGGTGACATTTGACAAAGGGCCTACTACGATGTGTTCAGTCCCATGAGTAGGAGGCAGTGCTAATGGAAGCCCATTGCAGAATTTCGAGTGGCCATTTTGTAGGAGAAATTACCACACAAAAAAATTTTCAAGCAGGCTTATGGTGGCCAGCCATGCAGAAGGATGCTAGATGGTTTACAAATAGTTGTGATCTCTGCCAATGGTTGGGCCAACCCATAAATCGTGATCGTATATGCCGCTTAACCCCATATTGCCTCTAGAGCCATTTTAGAAGTGGGGTCTAGACTTCATGGGTCTATGCAAGCCTGCAGCTCCCCGCACAAGGAACTGTTACACTCTGGTAGCCACCACTAACTACTATACCAAGTGGGTGGAAGCTTGGGCTTTGCGAGATAATGCCGCAAATTTGGTTGTAAAATGCTTATACCGTGATGTGTTCACTCGGTTTGGTTGCCCAATTGAAATCGTCAGTCATAGGCAGACTCACTTTTGTAGTAAGGTCATCAAGCAGATGAATTCTTTCTATATGGTGATTCACAAGAAGTCTTCCCCCTACTATTCGCAGGCTAATGGATTGGCTGAGTCTACAAATCATACTTTCAAGCAGATTATTTCGTTGTTGGTAAATGAGCACCACACGGATTGGGATGATAAGTTGCTGGCGGCACTATGGGCTTACCGCACATCATTCAAGGTAGCCACGAGGTTGACTGCTTTCAAATTGGCATTTGGGCTAGAAGCAATTATGCCAATCTAGTACATTGTATCGAGTTTGCGAATTGTTGTGGAAGACAGGCTTCTTCCGCAGGAGTCTATGGTGTTTCGGTTGGATGTTCTAAATCAGTTGGATGATAGGCAGCTGGAGAGCTACTATCTAACTTTAGAGGTTCAAGCAAGGCAGAAGTAGAGGGTGGATTTGGCCTTGAAGAAAAAATCTTTTGAGTGCAGGCAATTGGTTCTTCCGTTCAACACTCGCCTTGGATGGATGCCAGGGAAGTTGAAATTGCACTGGTTTGGTCCATTCTAGAATTTTCATGATTGTGGATCGACACCACTCTATCTTGTAGATTTGCAAGGGCGTGTACTTCCACATCCAATTAATGGTTTTTCGTTGTGTCCATACCATCATGAAGGGAGTCTTCAGTGCCCATTTTCGATATCTAATGAGGTGCAAATTTCCTAGGTTGAGGTGCAGGCGGCAGATCAATTGCATGAGGACATGTGGCAGAGGGGTTTGAGGCATGAGGATGGCAGTCTCCTGCGAGGTCCTAGTATCATTGCCGCCATGCAACTACATGTCGTCAAGGCAGAGTATTGGCAATCTGGATTGCAATTCTTTAGTAATTGTTTGCATGTACTAGTTGCTTGCTTGTTTTTCCTCATCGCACTTGTAGTCTTCTTGAGCTCCTTTTCCTTTTAGCTTTCATCTTCCTATAGCACTCTTTCCTTCCTTCTACTTTGCATCGCTATGGGGATGGCTTATGCATAGTTTCTTCCTTTACGTCCACTGGTCTACATTGATTCTCAGTCTATTGATGTGGCACATCCTCAACTACTACGCCTTTCGAGCTTCAACATCATTGATTGGCAAAGGGTGAATATTCATCCAACAACATTGGTGCTTTGCCAGCAGCTGGCAGCAGGTACTATTGTGGAATTTTTGGGTGAGCATTGGGAGCTGACAGTCTAGTTGATTTATCAGCGACTATTTTTGCTGATGGATGGTGGTGTGTTCGTGAAGCTGATGTGTTCATCAGAGGTGATGGTGCCTAAGTTTGGCACTCCTGCCAAGGGCGAGTAGTGCATGCCAGGATGCTCAAGTGTGGGATCTGTATCGGTGGATTCTATAGTCTTATGTTTTTGCAAGCCAAAACTTATACAATCACTCCTCGATCTCGAGGGATGATCGTGGCGGCTAAGTAGTGGGTAGTTCCATGGGTCAATGTTCTAAAGGAGTGCATCCATGCTGAGGCTCAAAGGGTAGCAATAGTGGTTGAGAAGAAGCAAGCGGTAAACTTGAAGATTGGTCAAATTCTGGAGATCCTGTTTCCCTTACATCTTAATTCTAAGTGCCTTGACGGAATATGGCTTTGGTTCTTACTCTTGAGCCTAAAGGACCTTTCAAGGGGGAGGATGAGGATTCCACTAGCAGAGCACCCAAGAAGCAGAGAAGAAAAGGGCCTCATATCACTCAGGGGGTGGTTTCTTCTCTTGCACCCTTGACTCCTTCTCATGCAAGTGGTACGAGAAGTGTGTTCTCAAGTGGGGTGGTATCAACTCAGATGAGTGTTATGCCTCCACTTGCACCACCGGTCATGGCTGAGAGGGTGATGGTGATAATAGCTCTTGCAACCACTATGATGGGTTTTTATGGAGGCAACCTACTAGTAGGAGGGTCGCTCACTCAAAGGTGGTTGGAGCAAGTTCAGCATTCAGCAATGACCACTACAGTGGCCTCTCCAATGGTGGTGGCAATGTTTGAGGCAGTGCAGGTGTCTCCACCAAAGGAAGTGGCAGTGATCTTTGAGCCTACGGTGGCTTCTTCGGTGCCCTCGGTCAGATTTTCTTTTCGAGCGTAGCCTCTTAATGTGCAACTGTAGTTTTGTTCACAACAACACTGACCCAGAATGGATGGGGATGTGGGTGTTGGTGCGGGTTCTGAACCGCAAAGTGATCTGTAAGTGCAGACGGTATTTGGACCGATGGGTTGAAGTAATTCCATAGGTGGTACTAGTAGTGCAGATAAGGGTAAAGGAGTGGTTGCAGAATTTGTGTTGACTGGGGAGGATTGGCATGCAAAGTATGAAGAGTTGATGACAACATTGTGGATGCGGTTGCTCGTTCTAGCAAAAGAGTGTAGGTGCTGAAGCAGGAAAGGTGTTCCCTGTGTTTGTGGTTAGAATTGTGTGGCCATTTTTTCAGTCTATCATTACCTCCTTGTCCTCCTTGGTGGAAAGAAGCGGATCGGTTTTTGGAGAAGTTTTATAGTAATCACACTTCCTTTCCTGGATTACCTGATCCTCCTTCCTATGATCTTATGGTAATTCAGCAGTGGCCAGCTATATATGACAAGAGCATTGGCAACAAAAGTTGCCACCGGGTGCGTGGATTGAGTAGGTATTGCCCACTAATCAGTGGCTTGAATAGCAAGTAGTGGATTGGCCCAAGCGGCATCCTTTGCAGTGGCTGATGAATATGGAGCAGGATCACAGGCTGAAGCTTTGGTTGCAGAAGAGGCAACTGGAGACTGTTGCTACTAGTTCAAGTGGAGCAAAACCAATGACCCAGTTGCGGAAGGAATGCTTTGAAAGTGATGATGCAAGACTGAGCAATGTGGGAGTTATTGATGTGCCTATTCAGTGTATTTCCAGTTTGGATGAAGAGTAGCGCTAAGGAGATGGCTATTGGGTGGTCTCATAGAATAAAAAAGCACCCGAAGTGTGGGATGCTTTTGGAAAGGCAAAGATCAAAAGTACCCAGAGTGCAAAATGCTTTGGGACAAGGAAGAGAAAAGCTAACTAGAGTGTTATGTGCTATTGCACAAGCAGGTGATGACAATAAAGGATGTTCGAACAAGCATTTAAATTGATAACAGTTGATTTTTTTTCTGAATGGATTTGGAAATGAGATGCTTTTTTATTCATGTGCACTGAGTGAAGGATTAAGACTAACTTACTGTACCTATTTCTTTGCTAAGGCTATGCCCAAAATGATTGTTGCACTGATGCACATGCACTATGTTGGCATCTGACTTCTACTCAGGGGTGTGTGGTTTGCACAGTCCACCATGAGTGCCATGTGTTATTGCATAACCATGCGGGTTAGCAGCAATGACTCTGGGGGGTATGCAAGGGTAGGTTAGCCATCGCAAGGATTGGCGGTTCAGTTCTCTAAGTGGTTGAGTCTTCAACGACAGTCGCTGAATCTCTAACCATCAGATAGTTCTTGTATCCATGCTATTACTAGCATTCTGATGTTGTTCTTTACACAGTTGTTGTGAGAGATCTTGCTCTGGAATACAGAGATCCTCAGTGTTATGTCTCTATTTGCATCCTCAGTTTTTACTGACCCCATTCCCCCACACCTCCAACCACTGCCTCATGGCTTAGATAATCTATATTCAACATAATGGGAAGGTTTGAGAGGTCTAACCCCAACATGGTAGAACCATTTGCAAGGAAAACCAGAGTGCCAAAGGAGCTACAAGGCCCTCCAACATTATGCTGTAAAATAACAATAGTTTAAAATGAGAACTATTATTATTACATCCTGAAGAACCAACTCAATGCTAATCTAATGTCCTATTTCGATCTTGCCTTTCTTTAGTTGACTGTAATAACAATTACTTTGCATGAGGGGCCATCTAGTTCACAGGGCCAGATTAGCATTGAGTAGGAATCAGACTGTAATAACAATGACTTTTCATGAGGGACCATCTAATTTTCAGGCTAAGATTAGCATTAAGCTGGAGATAGACTATAAGAACATATTAGACTGTTAGAATTTTTCGATGATCGAGAAACCATCTAATCACATGTCATGGCTAGATGATGATGTATATGACCACCTACACTAGGTTGGGATACCAGGAAAGCTAGGTGTATGTGCCACCACTCCTCCCGCCTCATCCCATTGAATTATTATGATCTTGGCTTGTGTGCTCTTAGCAGTGGCACCCAAAGTTGCACAAATTGACATAAGAAACGAAGGGAAAAAGAGTGGGAGGGCAGCAAGTCTAGCTATATAAAGGCCTTAATGGCCGAGAAAAAATTCACTACACCAAGGAAAATTCCTCTCCTACCCCCTTGGAACACTCTCTCCAAGCCCCCTTCTACCCCTATGATGAGTCTTTTTTTGCAACCTTGATGCCCCTTCATAATGCTGCCCAAGTCATGGGATCAATTGCTTGCCTTGGCTCTCCATCCTTAAACACTCGACCAGCCATAGCCATGACCAAGGGAGTTGCAAGATGGGGAGCCAAGGGAAACGGGTCATCATTGTTCCATCAGGCACTGGCAGAGAGCTCAACTTGGTGATGAGACTCTCATAATTGAGCAAAACCTTAGGCACTAGGGAAGGAGAACTCACCTTGGTGATAAGTTGTATCATGCGTCAGTGTGCAGGAGCCAGATTGAGTTCCTTTTCCACTATCGAATGTTGTGCTCGATTGAGTTCACCACCAACTTGAGTTCTCTCTACCAATGCCAAAGAAGTTGCTATGAAGAAAGAAATTCCTTGAAAGACTTGAAAGAAAAACATCATGACCAACCATGTTACAGGATGGGGAGTCCATTATACCAGATTAGATCTTCCAGTAGAGATCTTCCAGCTAGTAGCTCCTCACCTAGTATCTGTCTAGATCGCCATCTAAGCTCCACTGTGGGAGCGCATGGGTGGATAGCCATCATCTATACTACATCAGGATTGAAGGAAAATTTTGTTCATCTCTAGTTTACTGTGTACTCTCTCTATTCTTTGTTCAATTTTTGTTCCACTGCGCCTTGTTATTTAACACAAATATCTTGCATGCACAAACCAAAATTGATAGAATAAGATATGCCTAGGTGAATTTCATTTCTTCCTCAATTTTTACTCTACTAGCATAGTAGAGTTTCCTCATATAATTGGATTCAATTTTCCTTGTGCAAAAGAATTTCCTTGATAGCAACTGGACCTATATGGAAGGATTGACAAAGAATCGTTTACCAAATTCAGTATCTTCCACACTTAAAATCTCTCCAAGTGTCTCTTTGACTTTGCCTAGTTACACCTACTCACACTCTTCATCCCACTAAAGAGGATCCTTCTTGACTGCCCACTAAAGTGGCTGAAGCAATTGTGACAATGAAGGCATAAACTTGGACATACATTTCACCTTTTGAACGAATGTATTGAGACAACTCCAACTTTGCACAATTATTCTTCCTTGAATTGAAAACACAAATATCATCCAGGAAAACCTTAACAAATTGATCAAGAAAGGGAGTGAGTACCTCATCAAAACAATGCTGGCAAACTAATGGACTATTTTCCACACCAAATGGCATGACTCTAAAATAGAAATATCCCTAAGGTGTAATAAATATTTTCTTCTCCTAATCTTGTAGTGTGATAGCTATCTAAAAATATCCTGAATATCCATCCATATGCAATGGCCTACAACTTTATCCAAGATTTCATCAAGAAAAGGTAATCGATAGAGTGATTCTTCTTAGTTGTTGCAAATAATGGCTTAGATTCCATGCATACCCACCATCTACCAACCTTTTTTTGCCTAATTACCACTAGGTTTCCCCAATCAACATTTTCTACTTGATAGATAAAACCAACCTTTAGAAGTTTCTCTATCTCTACCTCGAGCACTTTCTTTTCTTTGGGTCCCTTGGACCTTCATTCAGCTCTGTCCTAAAAGGTTCCCCTAAAATCCCCCTTGATTCCTCATACAAAGTGATGAAAAGGTTAGGGAATTTTTCAAATATCTTGAGATATTCACACCCTTTTCCTGAAGTGAGGCTGGGATACTCAGCATCCTCTCCACCAAATCTTGCTTTGGAGTTGTGGAACTCCTTGGTTGAATCAAGTTTTCCATGGGTTCTAATCTTTCCTCCTCCTAAACATCAAATATATCCATTAGCTAAACTTCCAATGGGCTTTCATCACCAAGAATGAAAGATGCTTGGCCTTCCTCATCAAGATCTACACTCCTCTCTTAGATTTTAATTTTTGTCTCTTCATCTTCATCATCCCTTCTTCTTCTTGATTCAATTCCACATGACTCACCATATCAAAGCTCATCTTCTTCCCTGTAGCGGTATGCATGATTATCACTCCCTTTCCCAATTCTTAAGAGCACCCATTTGTTGCAGCCAAGTTGGCCTCCCTAGAATCAATGGATAAGCCCCTAGATTTGCAGGCATAACATGGCAATTGACTTTGCAATGTACATTGAAGACTTCCACATTCAAATCCATTATAATACCCAAACATTTAACTTTAGGATGATTTACCAATCTTATTTTGTACTTGGATTGAGCTGAAATCTATAATCCCAGATTCTTCATGCATGACTATGTGATTGCATAAATCTGAGCACCACCATTTATATACACTTTTCCTAAACCCTCACCCTGGTGCCAGGCCTCAATGGTTGGGCATATGTTGGGCAAGCCATTAGTGGGCATCACTCCTCGAGGTGGCTCCAAAGCAACTTTCTTAGTAGGAGTGATGACTCATTTCCATCCCCTCTTCAATTTTGGACATAGACCCATCATTTGTCTGACTTTCTACTGAGCCAGATCCTTCAAGAAGGCTGTATTCATGCTAAAAGTCCCCTAAAGGTAAATTAGTTAATTTGTACCATTTTTTAGGCCTCCTCACCTTTTTCTTTACTTACTCTCATGGCTCAGTCTCCATCTGCTTTCCATTCTTCAAACTAGGTCCCATTTCTCCATTGTTTTGTGCTCTAGTTCTCTTTGCAATTGGCATTAATCCTGGGATCTTTGTTAGCTTGATCATGTTCACCATCTTAACTTTTCCTTTACCATTTGCGGGTACACCAAGAGTCTCCCAGGAGTTCTATTAGTGCAAAAGTACGAGGAGGATCTTTAGTCTCCTCTGGCAAAATCATTAGCCCTATTTTTCCAATGTTGTGGTGGTAAAGGAAACATGTCACCTCCTATATGATGAGGCTTGTCACAATAGGATTTGTAGTGGCCCCACTCACCACAATTAAAACACTGCAATTCATGGCATATGCACCTTGCAAGACCAAGTTCCTCCTTGCCATGATGGATACCCATTCTGATTTTGTGGACTCTGGCACCCTTGCCTCCATAAGGCCTTCTTGCCCTACATTGACATGTACCACCTAACATATTCGGGCTCATATTCTTCATTAATTCAATCATCTCATGGAGATTCTCTTTCAAAGAGTCATCTATCCCTTTGGAGGTTGAAAGTGCTACTTTTGCCTTGTAAATCAAAGCAGTTGTAATGCTCATTGATGGTTGATTTAAACTATCCTGGAACCCCAATTTCCCAGTCTCATCATCTTCCACTCCTTCTCTCATGCAACCCATATTGCTTCATCAAAGCAAAGGGGGTTCTTTAGTTCCACTTTCAATATAAGATCCCACTTAGGGCCTATAACAATAAATCTCTTTGTTTTATTCATTTTGGGTAGAATATTTGGATGTCAAGCTATTCTTCAATGGTTCCACAATTCAAAAAACGAATGAAGCATTGGTCCACATCTTGGTTCAGTGCCTGTCAATAATTGTATAGCTCCTTCCAAATTCCATTGGGGTCTCTTTCTTGAGCATATTGGTCAAAAAATGCAGCTCTCACTTAACTATATGCAGGTCGTTGTGGGGGTCCTTGAGCCTCTCAAAATGTTGCCACATGGTTTTGCATCCATTTCCTTACCTCACCATTTAAACAGCAAGTCAAGATTTGAACAACACTTTTGGTGTATTCCCATCCCTCATTAAAGCTGTGAGCTCCATCTCTTCTACAAACCTGGTAGCATCTTATGTCATCCTTGACAATAGACAACTCCTGCAAGGATATAAAAAGTTTTTCTTGCCCAAGCTAGAGTTATACAAAGACTTGGGGGGCATGAATCTCAAAATGTCCCTTAGATGTTCTAGGGAGGGCCTTGATTAGCAGATTTTGAGGACCCTGATTTTGAATTGCTAGTGATAGGAACTAGGTGAAACTGTGATATTGTGTTTTTTAAGTCATGTTTTTCTTCATAGAAATAACATTTTATTTGCATGAAGATAGGAACTAGTTATCAATTATAGAACTAGTTGAAGATAGACATGTGAAGGCATGGGAAAAACATGCAATTATTGCACTGACTTTTGTTATGCTAGTGCAATAGCAAAATATACCATGCAAACACAAGAGATAGAGCTTGGGCTCACGTAAATGCCATTCTATTAGTCGACTACCCATGTTTGAACAAAGGCTAGAATGAGTGCCTAGATAGCTGTGAGGACAGCATAAGCAAATTTGAGGCAAATGTTAATCCTTGGTTAAAAGAAAACTCAGATGGTCACTATGACCTAGAAGACACCGGCTCAGGTCGAGATCATGTAGGCAAGATGGACTAGGATTTGGCGACAACGAATGGGCAGGTGGTGCACTTCTAAGAATCTCAAAAAGATGAAAGGTCAGGAGCATTGATGGATGAATCAGTATACATGATGCAGTTGATTTACACGGACAATCTTAGAAGATAATTACCTTGACCACCTCAAGTCCCCAATCTCAGTATATAGGGATAGAATGTGAGTTGTAATAGACTATTTCTTGTCGAAGCTCTAGCCTTGTTGTGTAGAGGCTAGCAAGATTGAGTCAAAGCTAATCTATTGCTCATAGAGTTTTGTATCTTCAGTCAAGCCAAGCAAGAGCGAGTGTGTGAGTTCTAAGCGTATTGTGGCTATGAGCTATTTGTCATACAAATAGACATTTCAATCAATGCAAGTGTGTTTCACATATTTGGTCTACCTAACATGTGGATTTTGTATATGCATATATTGTATCCAATTTTCACTTCCACATAGTGTTTTTTGCAAGATGGAAGTTTTTAAGGGCACTAAGTGCATACATTCATTAAAATCAAACAAGCTTGTTAATCGGGCTCTTTGAAAACAATTCTTAGAGAAAATAAATAGCCTCCAAGAAAGAGATATGGAGACCATAATAGAAAATATAAATATGTTATGTAATTTCAATATCAAGATGTTAGAGGACACAAAGACAATGCTAGAGAAATATGCTCAAAGCCGTGATCTTGCTAGATTTGGGTTGGATGTCAAAGGTCCACCTTTCCTTGCTACTGTTTTTTTGTAGGAAGGACTAGAGGTATTTGGTCTAGGATGGGCCTAAGGCCTTAGATGTGAAATGGGTCCAATGACTATTACACAACCAATTTGAAGCTCAGAGGTAGAGGGGGTCCTAATCCTCATGACATGACTATGGAAACATGTGATCCCATAGTGCAACAAAGTGCTCCAAGGGGTAGTTGGGTTGTCTAAAAATAGTTGTGAGCCACATGTAATGGATTAGTATGGTGTTTAACTACGACCCTTAACAAATGTCCTTTAAAGAACACTCAATGTGTGACCTTTGATTAAAGTGTGAGGAACAAGCTTTGGTAGGGTAGAAAGTTGCTAAGAGACCTTTGGACCTTGGACACAAAGAGAGAGAATGCCCAAGATTTTTTGGACAAAAATACTTATATTAACAACAAAGATTAGTTGCAGACATTGTACCTATTTGATTAATTAATCTAGAGAACTAAAGTAGTGACTACATACTTTATGACTTATAAGTAGGATTGGTGTTTTCATGAAGGTTAATTTATTGCCTTATGGAATTTTATAGTGCAAGAAAATATTGAGGGGAGGATATATTAGAAAACTCAACAAAGACCTTGAAGTTGATCCCTCCTTGTTAACCCCATCAACTTTCATCAATAGCGAAATTGCAAGCCCCGATCCTTTATGCACTATTTAATTGTATTCCTTTGAAAAGATTTCGATCCCTATGCTAAGTTTTACATCACCTACTTCATGAGCTTAGAGAGCCCAATCTATATAATCTAGGGTTACCTTCTCGAGCTTACTCATGGCACAGCCACAAATAAACTAGCAAGTTGGCTAGAAAGCTAAGTTGATGGAACATGGACTTAACCACCCATCCAATTGACACATGCACCCCCTTCCCATATTGTAGTATAGAATTTCCTTGCTTACTCAAACTAATGACATAGGTGAATAGGGGAAAAGAGCAACGAGAGCTACTTTTATTAGATGTAACTAGTTAACAACTAGGAGCTTGTTTTGGTGGGAGGTGGTGAAGAGACTTACTATCTGCACTCTTGATGTCAAACCTAATTTTTATCCGATGTACAAATAGGAAGCTACAACTCCAACAATAGGAATCTAGACCCATGAAGCAAATGGTGGATAAAGGTGGCATACTATCTGCACTATTTATGTTAAACCTACTTTTTAATGTGGTGGACAGATAAGAACTTGGTGGGCACCTACTTTTTAATGTCCACCAATAGGAATCTACAACCATGAAGAAAAGGGTGATGAGGTGAGAGCAAAAGGGTGAGGGGGGGGAGGGCTTTGAAAAGTATGGGTAAAAGAGGGGATGTTGAGCTGACGCCTGATGTGGGTATGGTGGCTCTTAGTCTAATCACCTGTCGGTTAATGAAGTTTTAGCGGGGTGAGCTAAAGGCATGGGGCTTGAAGGCAAGTCCTACATGCATGGGTCTGTCATGGTCCTAGTATCTTATATGTTCTCTAAGTTAAGTTGGATACAAAGAATCCACACTTGAGGTGGCACCGAATACATAAGGTGAGTTCTCCATGAGATGTCTCGTCGATGTAAGAGATAGTTCATGCGTGGCATATTTGCCAAGATATGCTAATGCCTACCAATGCTTACCATGTTCCTGTGAGGAGCACTGTCATTGACGTTGCTAATTCTTGGCATATTTCCACCGAGTTGGAGAGCGAAAATTCTACTCTCCACCCTGACATTACGGGGCCAACCTTCAATCGAGTTCTCTCATTTGCTAAAACCTCTGAGAGAGGCTAGATTTCCTTATGCTGTAGGGTTTGGATTTGCCAATTCGTAGCAGTGTGAACTCCGGGGAGATGCAAGGGAACGATGCAGACTTTGCCAAGTCTTGGCATATTTTCCAGGTTGGGCCGATGCAGGAACGACCTTTTAGAGCCCATTCCTCCGTTATGCCTGGCCTCGAAAAATGCCAAGAGGGTTGGCAAAGTGCAGCATAGCTAGGAGGGCTGGCAAACTGCAGCATAGCAAGGAAAATGTTCTCACGCAGATGCCATAGCAAAAAAGTGAAAGAAATGAAGAGGAAATGAATGACTTTTGTCATTCTTAAGGCCTGGCCAAAATGTAAAACAAAGGAGGTAGTGACTGGACAGAGAGTCGGATGCCAATAAAAATGAGTGGCCCTAAGCTCATTCCCAAACTCGTCTCAAAGCCATTAGTGCACTTAACTCCCACGCTAATCAAAGCATCACAACTATTTTAGAAGCAAAATTTTTGAATTTCTGCTTTACAAAATGAGAACGATTGCTAAGGCTACCCCAGAGGGCAGGCCAAAAAGGCAGAGATTCTATATGCAAATCAAACTTGTTCCTGGCAGTTCTGCCGGCACTGTCACCGCCTAGTTCTCCTTTCTTTAGTAGAAAAACTGTTGTTTGTTACACTTCTTCCATTTCTCCTTGGCCACCCGGCAACGCTGCTCGCTAAATGGTTATTCGTCGTTCTCCTTGCAGCTGTCTTCAGAGACTACCAATGGTGACGAACTGGACTTCGAGTTCCTGGGCAACGTGTCCGGTCAGCCTTACATCCTGCAGACCTTCGTCTTTTCCAATGGCGTGGGTGGGAGAGGGAGAGAGCAACGGATCTAATTATGGTTCGACCCTACGGCCGACTTCCACACATACTCTGTGGTCTGGAATCCTCAGCACATCATGTAAGCCTCCTTCCCCTCAACTTGCGCTGCAAAAGTGATAGCGACCGTGGTTTGCACATGTACCTGACGCCCTCATTTGTTGTAAAGCAGCCTCTCTGTAGAAGGAACTCCTATCCAAACTTTCGCAAACAACGAAGCGATTGGCGTCCCCTATCTCAATAAGCAACCCATGCGCGTATATTCCAGCATCTGGAACGGAGATAGCTCGGCAACCAGAGGTGGATTGGTCAAAATCGATTGGACTAAAGCTCCTTTCGTTGCCTCCTACTCCAACTACAAATTGGATGCCTGCGTGGAATCCGCAGCTCCAAGCTGTTCCTCTGGAAAATGGTGGAACCAGGCAACCTATCAGACACTGGATAATAAGCAGCAAAGTAAACTTCAGTGGGTGGAGCAAAAGTACATAATATACAACTACTGCACAGATGTGAAAAGATATCCCGTTCCCCCTGCAGAATACCACAATGAATAGCATTTAAAATGGTCTCGTTATATGCAATGGGTGGAACAAAATTTTACGATATACAACTACTACATCGATGGAAAAGAAATTCAATTGCCCCTGCCCAACACTCTATTATCTCAATGGCCAGCATTGCGAAACACTCGATCATCTCAATGGCCAGCATTGAGAATGGCGGGTAGCTCTCAGTTTTATCAAGGATTCTTTCATTAAAAAGATAATAAAAGTCAGGGCAGAAAGCCCTTGTAACCAATTTTTATCATATAATGCCATTCTTTTAGATTCAAATAATCATCACGTGCAACAAATCAAAACAGTTTTTTGGCACTAAACTCTCTCTCTCTCTCTCTCTCCACAAGTTTATAACGTTGTTTGATTCATGAAAAGTTCTCAAGTGCATTAAACGACGATAAAAATTTAGAGGTAGATGAACACCCACCTCTTCCCACACACAACCCACACCTCTCCCCCTCCCCCACCTCTTCCCACACACACACCCATATTTCGTGGTAAATGACACTGTAAAAGCACATCCGTTGTACAAATATTATGCAATGTAACTAGAAGTGTTCGTGTTTAAAAGTATGATGATAAAGTTTGATGTGAAAAACATGTGCAACTAGATTCGAGAAGGTAATTGTATTGATAGAAATTATGTTTTAATTGAATTTTGTAATTTTAGCATATAACCACACGTATTGCTTTTAGAAATTTGAATCAGCACATAGCAATTTGAATTTGGCACATAGCACTTTGTATTCAACACATAGTGATTTACACTTTGCATTCAACGCATAGCACATAATACTTTGTGTTTAGCACATGGCCACACATTTATGTGGGGGAGAAATACCACGATTCCTCACCAAAGTTATATGAGATGAGAGTGTGTTTTGGTTCGATTCTTTGTCATGGTTTATTCAGAGTAGAAATAGAAGAGCCTTACATTATTGCAACCAAAATACGAGTTCGATTGTGAACTCTTGAACCCCATTAACACTGGTGATCCTTTGGGTTCGAAAACCCAATCAAGTTTGGGGATCCTAGAAGTTTGGCCGAACCGTGTGGCCGACAGAGTGAGTGATTGTGGTGGCAAAATTGCAACATGAAGAAGATTATGCAATGTGAATGACCATTGCAATGGTGAAACTGTTGAAAGAAAGCAGCCCTGGTTCTAGTTTAAAGATTTGGTTCTAGTTCAAAGATTTAGGTCACCCTAATCCGGAGTTCAAAAAGAGGCGCGGGCTTCGATTTTTTTAAACATGGATTTTGGAAATTTTCAAAAACCTAATACGTATAAAGGAATGTGGGCATAGCAATGCACATAGAGGAGAATGAATGCCAGAGAACTGTGATGATGAAGACCTAATATACAAAATAACACGTATGCAAGTTTGACTCAAAAGAGAGGGACTACAATAACAAAATAATGAAAGAGGAATAAGAGATGGTAGAATTGAACAAGACGAGATCCAAATGCCATCTTGAGAAGAGTTGGATGCACAAAATCAAAGAGACCAATTCGGAGGAAAGTTAGTAAGACAATTGTAGGCTAATTGTAAACTTACTAACAGTTACTAATCCAACCATTTTTTATACAAGTGTTAGTACCAAGCAACTATAATATTTGTGCACCAACTTACCAAGAATTGCAAACTAACAATCACTAAATAACAACTTGTAGTTATAACTAACTATATTGATTGACTAAATTTAACTATTAGTAAATAACTATAGTAGTAGTCTGACTTTCTAACAATTACTAGCTAGGTAATTTACAAATAGTTTCTAATGTAATTGCATTTTTTGTAACCTGTCTAGAGTTTAACAATTAGTTGTTAGTGATAGAATATCATCTAGAGATAAACAAGATTTTAATTAGTGCAACATTGATCTTATACTTGCCTTCTCTCATGGCATGGTGTGTAGATATCCAAAGCCAATGAGCACTAACATTGTTCTAATTAGACAAAACCCCGCATGCTCTACTGCTACTTGGATGATAGCTACATGATCAACAATGCATGTGGCAACATACCAGCCTCCCTCCATAAGCATGGAGCTCACAAATATGTTGATTCACCCCTCTATTAGATCCTTGGTAAAAATATTCTAGTGAGGAACCCATTCTGTGCTGCCTCCTTCTTTGATGGGGGTTGACGTTGGGAAATCAGCCCACACCAAGTGCGCAGCACCAAGGGATGGCTTCCCACCAATAAGAAACTCCCTAGGATTCACTCTCAGCAAGAAGTTTGTCACCTTCCACAAAACTCTACATAGCAAAGCACAAAATCATTGCCATGCCCATCCTGTTTCCAACCTCCCATCTTGCCTGATAATGGGGTTTGAAACACACTCTCTTGTGATATTGACCTTCTTGTAGGGCCTTTCCCATAGCCACCCAATCCACCTTCATCACTCGATGGTACGTAGTGATCTCAACTTCTTCCTGCTCTTCCACCTCCTTTTTCTTCCGTTGAGGTTTGGATGTGCCACCCACTTCGAGTTTTCTTTTTGTCGAGGGGTCTACCACATCATGTGACTTTTCCTTGCCCTTCATCTTCCTCTTTGTAGATCCTTGGTCCTCAGTTTATTCCTTTCTTGTCTCAAACTCTAGAGATGGTACATCCAAGCCTTCTTAGAATATGAGCACAAAAACACCGATCACAAGTCCTTCACAAAAGAAAAGAACCTCACCCTTTGTGCATACGCCCATTTGGGTAGGCTAGCCACCATGGACAAACTTTCTTTTCCCACTGCATCGTGCCATGGGAGTGCCATCATTTTGGGTGCATGCAAGAAGATTGTCCTCTTCAAGCCAAATATCTATCTCCATTGGGGCTTCCAATATCTTCTTCTCCCTCAGCATTTGGACAAAGAACCTTTGCAACAAAACATGTTAGCTTCAAACAAGGACTACAAATGTCTACAAAATAACAAGGACAACAAACCACAAAGATAACCTCTCTTATTGGTAGACAACCCTTCTCACTTATTTGTTATGTTCTAGTTGTTTCTCTTCAGTGAGGGAACTTTTCATGTCTGGACTGCAAGGAAATGAAGTGTGTTGTGAGCTCTAAGTTTCTTATGTTGAAGTTAAATCTACAATATGATGTTAAAATCAGAATCTTTGCAGTTGTTGAAGGAGACACATAATTCGAAGAGCTTGTTCCACTAAAAGAGCATCATGACATGGAGGGATCTTGCCAATATATTGTTAACTCAACACTCTCAACCAAATGTATTGTCAAAATATATTCTACTGCCACTTTGCCGAGTCCTATAGTTGAGCAAATTGTGTCGTGCAAGGTTGTGAATGTACTAAGTTCCAGTGATAGTGATGAGATGGGAATTAAGTACACTCATCTTGTAACTAGAGCACCTACCAACAAGGAGAAGGCTATTGCCTCCACATCATTAAGTGAGGGTAGCCTCGGGTATGCTAATATGATAAAGCCATTTAGTATCAACAAGCAAACATTACCCCCTAAACCCATTTGCTAAGGGGAAGTCCATTGTTTGTGATGACTCAAGTGAGCACTCAGATGATGAAGTCTTCCATGGTTACTAAAGACCAAATTTCACCTCACCAACATTGGGAGAGAGAACGACAGGTTGCAGTGTTGTATGGTACATACAACAACATTGTCCAAAGATCATCCTCGCGAAGATGCTCTAGCAAGAAGGTTTAATAATGTAAGTGGAGGAGTTACCACATCACTGGCATCATCCCTTTGGATCTATCATCGGTGTACACACTCACATATATAGCACCAATTCAATTATCTTGGCATTTTGTAGTTCATTACGATTGGTGACACTTGGCAAAGTTATCCTTCTCAAATTTAAGATTACTGCACATCTTGCACACACATCTCACCCATGTTAAGTCACACATTGTTGACTATTCTTTGGCATTGTTTACTGCATACACATCATCCTTGTATAACCTCTTGGCTATGCCCAACTCGGTCGTCATCACTTTCTTACAAGCTCCCTTGGCACATAGCAGTTCTCACATGACTTGGTTTTGACCGTTCATCACAACATAAGCCCCCCAATGGTGGTAGCTCTCACATAGTGTTCTCATGGTAGACACTCTTGCTGGTATATGGGTAAGTCTCTTGCCCAAAGCATCTAGCATGGAGTTTTTCACATCTCACAGTTGATGGTACACTACTCAGGACTCCAAATGAGATATGTGAGTGGAAAGAGAAGCTACCTTCTTTGACCATTTATTGCCACAGGGTATGTACCAGTTTATGATGTTGACTCAATCCTCATTGGTCTTGAGTGATTAGATGCAGATGCTTTTGATGTTAATATGGATCCAGCCCATAGTTTCTAATCATGCACACTTGTCAATAAGCCCTCAACACGAGGCACCCTCATCAGTAGGCCCTCACCATGAGACAAATTTGATTAGTAAGTCCTCAGTACGAGGGACTCACATCTTCTGCCGCATGTAGAGATATATGCCACAACACATTCAACTCTTCAGATGATTCCATTCTAGTATCCACCTTTGATGCTTTCATCTCTAATATGGAGCTCATCATATCCTTGGGCATAGTTTTCATCAGTAGTACATATCAACACATCAGTCTTCAAGACATTCTAGCATCGGCTCAATCATGTCGCATTGCATCCTTGGATCGAGTTATCACCACCTCCAATCAACAAATAGTTCCTTAGCATGAGGATGGTTATGCATCATTGCAGTCTTTCCTTAGTGCAGTGGACATCACCAGCTTTAGTCATTGCACAACTTGGGGAGACTCGGTGTTTCAGCATGCACTTATGGTTGTCATATATAGTCCTTACTTGATGTAGCTCAGTGGTTTAATCCACTACTTCAGATGAACCCCTTCATCAACATTCGGCACCGCATATGCCTCAGGGACATATTATGATTTTTTAGTTGTATTTTAGGCTTCTAGGCCTTTATACTGTCACCCCCTTCTCAACAAGCCTATGACAGATGCTACATCCCATGCCGATAGATGTTTAGCCATGCACCCATCAGATGATCTCCATCTCATGATAGTTGAGCATACATGTTTGAGATGCCACCATACCTTGTTAGTTTCATGGGCCTACTCTTCTTTAGCAGAGCAGAGTATCACACCTGCACCTTCGGCCCTAGATTTTCAAACCCTGGGATCACTCTGTCCACATCGACTATGCAGTCTTCTTTGACCACACATCATTTAATAGATATTATACCTCTACTGTAGCATACCTTTGACATTGTTGTCAGTTCTTTTGGGTTGTTGACTCTCTTGTATGTCATAACCTATCGGATCGCATCTCCATCACTACATCGACTAGCTTCACATCTAGATGCCTCTTATTTAAAGCAGCTGCACAGTCCATAGTGACTTATGACATGTTCAGCCTTTACATGCTCAGCACACATGTTAGAACATGAAGTCAAGTTGAGTGTTCTAGTGTGTACTAGGAACTAGTATTTGTGTGAGAGTGCCACGTGTCATATTGGGAATTATCCCATATACACTAGGTACTTTAGTTTGTGTGTGCACTCTATAAGAGTGTTGTACTTCCTTGTGTCAAATCAGAGGAGTTAACATCTACATCAAGCTTTCCATCATGTGAGTACTTTGGTTATCTTTGCTTTGCTCTAGCATTTTCATTATGTCTTTCCATTCCATTCTTGCATGTTCATGTGGTATCAGAGCCAGCTCCCCTTCCTCCTTGCCTTCCAAGGAATTGATTTGAGAGAGGCCAGAAAGAGAAGCTTCTCTCTCTCTCTCTCCTTGGAAGGCTTCCCTTCCCGTACCCCTTCATGTGGAGCTGGAGCTTCCCTGTGGTCTTCATCAACATGTAGCTGCCCACGATTTCCCTCTTCATTTGCCATCTTCTCCTCCAAATCTGGCCGCTCCCCTCGTGTTTGCTGCCCGCCACCTCTTCTCACTTACCTCGCCATTCTCTTGCTGCTGCCTGCCACCTCTTCTCACTTACCTTGCCATTCTCTTGCTACTGCTCGCCTCTACATCAGGCTGCCACTACCCTGCTGCTGCCCGCCTCTACATCATGTCGCTCCTATTTGTCCTTGATGCTGCTCAAAATCTACGCCAAGTTCTGTCCCATCCTTCAGCAACTGTCTAGTGGTTACTTCATTCTTCATCGCCATCATTTGTTGCTGCAGTTCTGCCCCGTCATTTGTTTCCAATTCAGCACACCAACTGTTGCTGAATTCTGAGTAAAAGTGCGCCCCATTCTCCTGCATCTTCCCATGAATACTCACGTTGCCATTGACAAGTTCAATGGCCAAGGATTCCACACCTGGCAAATGAAGATCAAGTTCCACTTGATGAAGTACAATCTGTGGAATCTGGTCAAGGGAACTTCTTCATTAAAAGAGAGGGAAAAGGAACCTCAACATCTTGAGCAAGCATTCGCAATCATTGCATTGGGTCTTGGAGACAATTATCTGCATCACATTGCCAATCTTGAAGATCTTGCTGAAGCTTGGGCTGTGCTTGACCACTTATTTGGTGCAAGTAGCAAGCATTCTAAGCTGTCACTCAAGATTGAGTTCTTTGAGTTAGAGCTGACATCTGGAGCACCTCTTGATGCTCACATCAACAAAATGAGAAGTCTCATGAACCAGTTGGCTTTGGTTGATTCACCGGTGATAGAAGATGATTCTATGGCAGTGCTTCTCAAAAGCATGCCAAAAGAATACGACAACCTGGTAACCACGCTGAAATATGGTCCTAATCCTTCATTTGAAGGAATCATAAGTGCATTGCAAGAAGAGGAAAGGAAGAAAGAGAAACAGAAGGATGAGGGAGAACTAGCTTTGGCAACCAAGTTCAAAAGGATGAATTTTAAAGCTTGTAAACATTGTGGCAAAAACCATCATGATGAGAAAGATTGCTTTCGCATCAAGCCATGTGGGATTTGTGGCAAGAATGGCCACTCTGAAAGTAACTGTTTCTCAAAGAAAAATTCAGCAAATATGGTGGAGGACACAAGTGATGAAAAAGCATATATGGTAGATGATAAAGTTTTTTGTTTCTAGGGTTCCTTGCCTAGATCATGTTTCCAAAAAGGATTTTGTAAACCTGTTGCAACCGCTATGAGTATGCAAAGGTATCTTGTCTTAATCTGTTTGACCTCTTAGAGCTATCTATTATGTTTTGTGTGTTTATCCTGGTATATCCCATATTATGTACCTACCCAAGGATGTCCAACTTGCATGAGAGACTAGAGCCATGGATTTACAGAGACCCTGGCATGAGAGACCATGAGCCTATGATTTATCCTTGCAGTATGAGGCATTTCCTTGAGGGGGGATTTGTTGGGAATATCAAGGAACTGCATTTTTTTATGGACTCATGCTATCACTCACCTTTCCTTCATGGGGGGGTGTTGGAACATGAAGTCAAGTTGAGTGTTCTAGTGTGTACTAGGAACTAGTATTTGTGTGAGAGTGCCATGTGTCATATTGGGAATTATCCCATATACACTAGGTACTTTAGTTTGTGTGTGCACTCTATAAGAGTGTTGTACTTCCTTGTGTCAAATCAGAGGAGTCAACATCTACATCAAGCTTTCCATCATGTGAGTACTTTGGTTATCTTTGCTTTGCTCTAGCATTTTCATTATGTCTTTCCATTCCATTCTTGCACCTTCAACACAGCCATATATGCAATCGTCTTTCAATTGACCAGTCTTTGATCCAAGTGGACTTGACTTTCTACATATTTCCTTCCTCTTCCTTCCAGCCTATCTTCTGGGTTTTACTCCCAAAGGTGAAGGATGACCCACAAATTCAGAGCGGGAAATTCACATTATGTACAAGATCATAAGTTGTACTCATTGTACATGTTTTTGCTACGGTCACTGAGCTCGCATACCCACATACTACTCTAATTTCCTTCATCTTTATTTTTAGTTTTGGATGCTGCTATATGCACCAAATGAAATCCATAAACAAGACTTGTACATGCATCCTCTACTTACCAAGTGTAATTTAAGAAGGGGTGTTAAGGATGGTGCAAATTGCACCATCTACATAGGTCATAGGGGCAAACCCTAGCCCCTAACCCTAAGGGGCAAATTGCACCATCTACATAGGTCCTAGGGGCAAACCCTAACCCTAACCCTAAGGGGTTCAAATGTATATTTTCATGTTCATGTTCAATACAACATAGTGTACAGGGAGCTATATCATGTACACTCCTCTCTCTCTCTCCCTCTCTCACTTCTGCTGTCACAATTTTGGTAGCAACCTTGTACGCAATTCGATATGCCCATATAGTGCTCGGGTGAGTTTGTACTCCCAATCAATTATGAGTAGCCTCAACCTTGCACGTCATTGCGTAGCACAAGATCTTGTTTGAACTTTGGGCTTAACCATTAGCTCGAGGATAACATGATGTGGACTTTTGATGCACAATGAGGATTTCACTCATCAATATATGGATCATGTCATTTATGAAGTGTGTTTCTCTGTCACTTACGATTTCCAATGGGAGTACAAAGCGAGCTTTCACATTCTCATTGCGTTTAAGGGGTATTTTAAAAATCCATCAACTAAAATTATTCTTTCAATGAAATCACCCCTCTTTACTTGTGAACTAAGTGATTTTTTCCTAAAATTCAATTAAAGACCCCCTCTTGTTATTCCTTTTCTTTTGTTGAAAATTTGAATTGAAATACTTTTGATGTACAATGAGTATTTCACTCATCAATATATGGATCATGTCATTTACAAAGTGTGTTTCTCTGTCACTTACGATTTCCAGTGGGAGTACAAAGCGAGCTTTCACATTCTCATTGCGTTTAAGGGGTATTTTAAAAATCCATCAACTAAAATTATTCTCTCAATAAAATCACCCCTCTTTACTTGTGCACTAAGTGATTTTTTTCTAAAATTAAATTAAAAACCCCTCCTATTATTCCTTTTTTTTGGTTGAAAATTTGAATTGAAATACCCCTCCACATCATTTATATGGTGGGATGTGCACACTCTTTTGATTTTAAGCTTACACAATATGTAATTTTGCATCACTATGCTTAGACCATTCGTGTATGTTGCCGATGGCCATGGAAATTTGCAAAGATCTTTTAATGAGCATGGTCTTTATACTTGCAAAGTTTCAAAAGATTCAAACATCAAATTTATATGGTACGACATACACATTTCCTTGTATGATGAGCGAGTGTCAAATAATTGTGCATCGATAGGCTTATACCATAGGTATTGGTTTCTCATAGTCACAAAGCTTTACAAAGATATTTCAATGAGTAAGGTACTTATATTCACACAATTTCATAAGCATCATGCATACGCATCTTCTAATTTCCAAACATGCATGGTGTGCAGTTACAAAAATGCACATCTTCTCATTTTTGAACATGCACAGTGTGTATGGCGGGACATCCATTAAACCCTAACACTAAGCTATAGTATCTAATCTCTAACCCTATTCTCTATTAGATGGACCTCCTTCCCTATAATTATAGTCCATTACATTAAGTTTTTACACTAAACCTCTTCTTGCATGGCTAAGGCTCTTCACACAAGGTTCAGTACTCTAGAGATTCTAGTGGCAAGTCTAAAATTTGTTGTCTATAGTCCTCATTCTCTACTCTACGTGCCTTGGAAGCATAATTTTCTCTTTTAAACATGCCTTCTTGATTCATGTTGATGTTTAGGAATGATTATGTTAATCATGTTGACTTTTAGGAATGATACTGTTAATTATTTTGGTCTAAATAAGAAGAAATAATTTAGTTCATTTCTAAGATTATAATTTATGTATATATATTCATTTCTATGAATAGAAAGAAATTGCATATAATTTTGACCCTAACAGAGGAAGATTGAACATATTTAAAGGAAATATATGTGTAAACCTTATGCATAAATATTTTTATATTAAAAGAGGAAAATTGGATATACTTTTATGTGAATATTTACGTAAACATTTGAAAAGAGGAGATTTCGATTTAGTTTCATGTTAATATTTATATAGACTTATGATAAACAATTTTATTCAAAAAGAGAAAGTATGGATACACACACACACACACACACACAAATACATATGTATATTTATTTAATTATTTAATTATTTTAATTCAAAAAGGAGCATGGAAGGTGAGGAGGAGAGGGAGAGAAGCTAGGGAGGCCAAAGCTACGCTACATGAAAGAGGGAAGGGGAGAGGAGGTAGGAGGGAGGGTGGCTGAGTAAAGAGGGAAGGGAGAAGAAGAGGGGAAAGGAGAGAAGGGGAGAGGAGATACATGGGAGGGATCTCGAGTAGGAGGGAAGGAGGGAGAGGGGAAAGGAGGGAGATCAGGTAAGGAGGAAAGAGAGAGGCCGAAAGGAGAGGAGGGAAAGTAGGGAAGGGAAAAGGAAGGGGGAGAGGGAAAAGGAGGAAAGGGAGAGGGAAAAGGAGAGAAGGGAAAGTAGGGAACGGAAAAGGAGAGGGGAAAGGAGGGAAGCCTGGGAGAGGAGATAGGAGGGGAAAATGCATGGGAACATGCCAAAGGAGAGAAGATAGGAGTGGAGAGAAGGTACAGATATGTGGAAAAGGAGGCAGGGAGGAAAGGGGAGAGGAGAGGAGGAGAGAAGAAGCCCTAATTCCCCTATACAAGCTCTCTTCACCTTCATTCAGTCTTCCCTCAATTCATTAGAGCAAGGAAGAGCAAGAGATATCATTTGAATGTTTTTGAGGTATTTACAATTTCTTCTAAGAATATTAAAAAAATTCATTTTAGGTTGTAAAATTTTTTCCTTGCTGTGAACAAAGAGAGGGGGGGAGAGAGAGAGAGAGAGAGAGAGAGAGAGAGAGAGAGAGAGGGGGGGAGGGGAGGGGGGGACAGAGGGAGAGAGAGAGAGAGGGGGGGGGGAGGGGGGGAAAGGTGGAGGAGCTACTGGGGGAAGGGCCAGGCGAGGGGAGGGGAGGTTAAATAGAGGAGGCGGGTGAGCGAGAGGGATATAGAGGGGAGTGGGGAATGGGGAGCAGCCTGATGGTATATTTCAATGTCATGCCTAAACTCAGAGTAGGTGTATGCATAATTTGTAGAAGATGACCACTCTTGTAATTCGTGGGTTGCTATGCAAGGTTTCATACCTTAAAAGAGGTGATGAAACATATGCCTACGTTTAAGTTCTAACAAATAGGGGGGTGGTAGCAAGCTAAGGGTGTCCACTTCCAGACCACTTTCAAGTGAGTGTGACACCCGCTCAAGTGAAAATACAAAGGTTTTGCTTCGGTCTGCAATACCTCGATCGAGGTATTATCTCCAATGAAAATCACACACGAGGACAACCGAGCCAAGCCGATACCTCGATCGAGGTCCTGGACTTTTTTCACTGAACCGAGCCTATACCTCGAGCGAGGTCTCCTAGCATGCCACCTATACATGCCACCTATACCTCGTTCGAGGTATTGTGGTAATCCAGCTATACCTCGATCGAGGTATTGTGGCATGTCTACATACCTTGATCTCGATCGTGTCATATACCTCGATCGAGGTATGTGCCATCTGACAGGGCAGTTGACATACCTCGATCGAGGTATGCTGGACCGATGACTTGGCCGCATGTCGAATATGTCAATCGAGGTATGTGGCATCCGGCTGGCTGTTGACATGCCTCGATCGAGATATCGTGGCAGGTCCATACCTCGATTGAGGTAGATAGACCAATGTGTATGGGGCATGTCAAATACCTCAATCGAGGTATAAAGGTATGACGGAGCAATGTATATGTGGCATGTAAAATACCTCGATCGAGGTATCATGGCATGTCTATACCTCGATCGAGGTATGATGGATCGATATGTATGTTGCATGTGAAATACCTCGATCGAGGTAGGGAAACCCTAAATTTTTGTATATAAAGAGAGGGACCCCCCCTCATTCTTCATATCTCGATCGAGCTCCTCCTCATCGAAATCGATGGATTTGTAGGAGCTCGGCAGAATTGCGGCAGCGACAGAGAGAGCGACCGACGGACGACGACGGAGATGGACGGAGTGGGAGAGTCCAGGTAAGGTTTTTTTTATGTAGCTTTTTTTTTGCGGAAATTTATTTAAATTTTATTTTATAGGAATAATTATAAAATATTTCTAAATTTCAAATGCATTTTAAAGTTTTTTTTTTTGGAATTACGTAATATTTATTTAAAATGTGAAAATGTAAATATTTTATTTTTTAAAATCATCTTTAAAAAAAAGAGATTAAAGTTATTTTTTAAATTAGTTCTTTTTTTTTTAGATAAAAAAACGTTTAAATTTTATTTTTAAAAATGATCTTTGAAAAAAAAAGAAAATAAAAGTTTAAGGTAACTTTTATGTTATGTAAGTTATTTAAGTTAGTGAAGTTTTTATTTAAATGTCAAAAAGTATATAATTTGTTTATTAAAATCATCTATTTTAAAAAAAATATAACTGAAGTTTATAAATTACTGAAGTTTTGAATTAAATATAACGTTTAGATTTTATTTTTAGAAATCATCTGTTAAAAAAAAGAAAATAAGAGTTTAAAGTAGCTTTTATATTATTTTAGTTTATAGGAAAATGTAATGTAATTATAAAATATTTCAAAATTTCAAATGCATTTTAAAATTTTTTTAAATAATTTTTTTAATTACGTAATTTTTTATTTAAAATGTGAAAATGTATATATTTTATTTTTTTAATTCATCTATTTAAAAAAAGAGAGATTAAAGTAGGTTTTATGTTATTTTTCAAATTGGTGCTATTTTTATTTAAATAAATAAACGTTTAAATTTTAGTTTTAAAAATCATCTTTAAAAAAAAAAAGAAAAATAAGAGTTTAAGGTAGCTTTTATGTTATTTAAGTTAGTGAAGTTTTTATTTAAATGCCAGACAGTATATATTTTGTTTTTTAAAATCATCTATTAAAAACAAAAGAGATTAAAGTAGTTTGCATGTTATTTTTTAAATTAGTGAAGTTTTGAATTAAATATAACGTTTAAATTTTAGTTTATAGGAATAATTATAAAATATTTCTAAATTTGAAATGCATTTTAAAGTTTTTTTGAATTATTTTTGGAATTACGTAATTTTTATTTAAAATGTGAAAATGTATATATTTTGTTTTTTAAAATCATTAAAAAAAAAAGAGATCAAAGATATTTTTTAAATTAGTGCTATTTTTATTTAAATAAAAAAACGTTAAAATTTTATTTTTAAAAATGATCTTTTTTTATAAAAAAAAATAAGAGTTTAAGGTAGCTTTTATGTTATGTAAGTTATTTAAGTTAGTGAAGTTTTTATTTAAATGTCAAAAAGTATATAATTTGTTTTTTTAAATCATCTATTAAAAAAAATTATAACTGAAGTTTATAAATTACTAATATTTTGAATTAAATAAAACGTTTAAATTTTGTTTTTAGAAATCATCTATTAAAAAAAAGAAAATAAGAGTTTAAAGTAGCTTTTATATTATTTTAGTTTATAGGAATATGTAATCTAATTATGAAATATTTCAAAATTTCAAATGCATTTTAAAGTTTTTTTTAATTACATAATTTTTTATTTAAAATGTGAAAATGTGTATATTTTGTTTTCTAAATTCATCTATTTAAAAGAAGAGAGATTAAAGTAGGTTTTATGTTATTTTTCAAATTGCTGCTATTTTTATTTAAATAAAAAAACGTTTAAATTTTAGTCCTAAAAATCATCTTTTTTAAAAAAAGAAAATAAGAGTTTAAGGTAGCTTTTATGTTATTTTAGTTAGTGAAGTTTTTATTTAAATGTAAAAAAGTATATATTTTGTTTTTTAAAACCATCTATTAAAAAAAAAAGAGATTAAAGTAGTTTGCATGTTATGTTTTAAATTAGTGAAGTTTTGAATTAAATATAACGTTTAAATTTTATTTTTAGAAATCATTTATTAAAAAAAAGAAATTATTGCGGTGTGCGTTTATCTATCTTTATGTGGAATATTATAGATTATATAGTTGGTTAAAAGTTGTTTCATAATTTAGGTAGAGTAAGTAGGCTGTATAAACAAAAGATATGAAAGAGGTTATCATTGGTTTCGTAAATGAATGCAGCTAGTGAATCCCTAAAACACCACACCACATGGGCATTATCCTAAAAATGTATCCCAACATAGCTAATCATGTCCTCATCATCCTTGGGATAAAAGAGCAAGCAATATTCAATGTCATGTGGTATGTGAGTTTCTCCCTTATATTAGCAAAATGATTTTTTCTTTCATGTCTTCAGCAAAGTAACTCGTTCTTTCCCACCTAGCGCCCACCTACATCCTCTCACTTGAGGCTCACATAATGACGAGAAAGTATCTTCTATTTCTAACCTTAGTATAGCATGGCCCAAAGCGTAGTAACTTGGCTTCATTCACACCATTCACTTGGGGGTCAAATGAAATTGGAAAAGCGTTTTCTACTTTCCAGCCTCAATTGAGCATCGGATGAATGAAGTCTATCCAATGATGCATCATCCGAGGATGATTGCCCACATGCAACACCACCCTACTAAGACATTGTGCTACCCATGTAGAACATCTATTGTTTTGCTTGGCCATATGGTAAAGACCCCAACACTAGAGTGGTTAGATGCATAAGCGTATGGCTAATTGGATCTTCTAAATGCATCAGCGCATGGAAAACACATACATAAATGATTGTCCAAAGGTCTCCTCTCTCCCCAAGCATGGGAACCAAGTGATGATCTATAGGAATGGCCACTAGTTGAGGTGGATTGCCCAACCAAAATAGATAATATTGAAAAGGCCTAATTATTTTCTCAAAGTTCTCGCTTTTGAAGGTTTGTAGTGTCAACCCGCTCTCTTTTTTAATGTGTAGTCTGAGAAATACTAGATGCGCCTTGCTTGTGTATCGTTCAAGTAATGTATTAGATATCCTTCTATCTCCTCCATATCTAGAGCAAACCCAAGGCAGTAAAGCATTCAAAGAAGGTCTTATTAACCAAACCTCTCCACTATCTGTCCTTAGTATAGGGGCCATAAGTGGACAATGTGGTCCTTACACCACATGTGGAAAAGTTTCCAAAGAGCAAGAAAGGCATTTAAAAAAATACAATTCTTCTTATTTTGGAAAATAAGTTAATCAAGTATAATAATACTTGCCCCAACCAACCATGTGTATTATCTTAGGGAATAAAATATAGAGATTCTCCTCAATACCATCTCTTAAACCTACAAGTCTTGTCAGAATCTGTATAGTTAACAAACATAGATCATAATGAGTCCTCTTACTAGGGTCCTCAAAGTACTGATAAATGCAAAGAAATACAAGGGTTACCAAGAGTGTGTTGCATGTGTGTGTGTATGTGTGTGTGTGTGTGTGTGTGTGTGTGTGTGTGTGTGAGAGAGAGAGAGAGAGAGAGAGAGAGATTCCACACACAAAAAAAGTAGCCACACATTTGGCCCATCTATTGGTAGGTGCATAGGATGATCCCAACGACATCCTACCTCATCAAGGAGTATGTACAAATAGTTTTCATTACGTAAATATATTATAAGTCATATTGAATAGAATATTATTTTCATTACCCAAATACAATATTAATTTCCATGTGTTTTTTTTGTGCATGCGCTAGCCAGCGCACAGGTTTTGGCACCACTATTCGTATGCAGATAGAGATTCTAAGAGCTGAGATGAGGGCACTGTAGGATGCTAGGGCACCCCCTGACTTGGTTGTGAGTCTAGATTCAGTCATTGAGGCTCTGGGTCGATTGGACACAATTGAGGACGTTGTGGATAGTTTTAGGCACAGGCTAAGGCAGAGATCACTAGTCATGGCTTGGATTAGAGAGCCATTCGACAGTTGTTTGAGCATGAGTCACCTCATAGGCAGGCCTTAGAGGATATGTTTTGGGGGGTCACACTGAGGCGATGCGACCATGATCAGGGCTGCCCTTGCATATTTTACATTGTAGGCACCCCATCATAGCAGCACACATTTATCCGAGATATCTCGTTGCGAATGGTGGTCGATTGCCTCACAACCGTTAGATAGCCAGTTCATTTGCCATGTAGCTATATGCTGATTTTATGCTTGGTCATCGGGTAGACTACCTTAGTACCCATCCAAGATCAGGAAGGGGACATGGTAGGATGGGGCATTAGGAACATCAGATTGCAGGTGTTCGGCATCGATGCGAGGCACCAGAGTTGCACACTATCCCTGCATCGGCATTGCAAGCTGTTGGAGGATGGATTAGGGGGGATGTTCATTCAGTGGCATCATCCTTGCACGACATGGTCTCGGCCCTATCGAGATCACTTTCGATTCCACCTTTCACATCTATGGAGCCTCCCACATCTACACCACCTCCCATATCTACACCGCCTCAACATGAGTTGGAGACTCGAGACACATGGATTGCAGAGTTGGAGGCATTGTTGGCCGAGTCTAGGGACGAGGTTAGTTATTTTGATTATTTTAGTTTATTTTTTTGTAGCGTGTTTTGAACTGAAGTTTTTGGTTAATTCTCACCATGTATGCGACATGTTTGCATTGCAGGCACATCTATTGTGACAGGATATGGAGTCTCGTGTACAACTATTGGAGGCATATTTGGAGGAGCAGAGAATTCGGACACGCATAGCATACCATTGTGCAGAGCACTATATTTTATAGTTGAGACATATTAGTTGTGATCCATCTTGCCATAGGATCGACCCCAGCATGGCCCTATACCCTGCTCCTCCTATAGATGTGCCAGCTAGGACACCCATAGATGCAGCAGTCATAGCCAGGCTTCCTACTGTCACTTCCGTCCTTTGCCATGAGGAGTTTGACACCGTAGGGTGGTTTGGACTAGGGTGCGGCCATATTGCACATCTCTATTGCATGACCCACCACATGGTGGCATGACCAGTGTGCCCTGTATGCTTTGCTGACATTGATGTGGCCACATACAGAGGACTAGGCATGGATGATCTTTATCCTGGTCATCGTCAGGCCATTGATCCATTCGCCTATGTGGTCTTGATAGAGCACTATAGGGAGGAGGCACAGAGAGCTTTGCTGCAGCAGGAGGGTGCTGATACATCAGTGGTTGCAGCGTGTGTTCCACGATGCTTCTCATATGGTGATTTCATGCCAGGTGACGAGGCACAAGCAGAGGAGGCATGCCGTATTGAGCGAGAGGTAGAGCTTCAGACATCATTGTAGTAGTGGGTGGAGCAGCAGCTTGGGCAGGGCCGTGACCAGCGTCTTCTACATGTAGAGATGATTACTCACGTTGGATTTGAGGCATGAGTATTCGCAGATGCACGACTTTGGGAGCTGAGACACGCATACATAGAGGAGGCGAGGGAGGCAGAGATGGCAGCAGTGGCTCGTGCAGCATGCCCTCCTCTTCATCAGGATGAGGCTGGCCCATCTCATGTAAGAGATGAGGCTGGCCCATCTGATCCGGCTTTGCCTGAGGGCACATAGCGGATGGTTGGGCAGCGGGTCATACAGGAGCCATGTCAGAGGATGACTAGAGGATCATATGTGGAGTTATCAGATTTTGATTCAGGATGATTGTTTAGGCTTCACACATTTCTTGTTTAGGTATGCACTTGTGCACGATGATGATGATGATGTACACATTCATTTTGGTACTTTCATGATATTGTTCTTACTTTTATGATGTATGAGCATTTTTGTACTTTCATGATGTTCTTCTTACTTTGTTTATCTTAGTTTACAGTTTGTTCAAATCTAACATAAATATTTAAATTAGGAGTATGATTTTGAATTTCCAATATCTCAATTCACACATCTAATACATAAGGTATTTTAAAAAGAATGCCATGTGAAGTAATTGTAAACATTAAGCATTGAAAAAGTGTTCAAGTATAAGGTCTCTCTCTCTCTCTCTCTCTCTCTCTCTCTCTCTCTCTCTCTCTCTCTTTCTCGTGCTATGAACATTATCATTTTGAATATCATATTGAATTTTGTATATATCAATGCTTGCAATTATTACACTAAACCTAAGAGCCGTGCGAAGTTTCATCCCCATATGCATATTTAAAATTAAGAGTATGATTTTGAATTTCAAATGTCTCAATTCACACATCTTATACATAAGGTATTTTAGAAATAATGCCGTGTGTCATAATTGTAAACATTAAGCATTGAAAAGGTGTTCAAGTATAAAGTCTCTCTCTCTCTCTCTCTCTCTTTCTAGAGCTCTCTCATGCTATGAACTTTATCATTTTGAATATCATATTGAATTTCGTATATATCAATGCTTGCCATTTTTCATACGTAGTCACTAGTAGGGATTATACCTTCCACGTGGCACATACGAAATCAGTTGGAGACTAAATCTTGCATGGATGTATGCATTATACCTTCCACGTGGCACATACCAAATTAGTTGGAGACCAAATCTTGCATGGATGTAAGTCTAGGTAGCCTAAGAGCCATGCAAAGTTTAATCCCCAACAGATAATTCCACATGCATATTTGGTTAGTACGTGCGCCATTTTTCATACAGAATCACTAGTAGGGAGTGCTTGCAAAAATGTACGCATTATACCTTCCACATGGTGCATATCAAATTAGTTGGAGACCAAATCTTGCGTGGATGTATGTCTAGGGTAGCCTAAGAGCCATGTGAAGTTTCATCCCCAACAGGGTTTAGGTTTTAGGGTTTAGTCGTGCTAGTAGGGATTGTAAAAATGTACGCATTATACCTTCCACGTGGCACATACCAAATCAGTTGGAGACCAAATCTTGCATGGATGTACATCTAGGGTAGCCTAAGCGCCATGTGAAGTTTCATCCCCAACAGGATTTAGGGTTTAGGGTTTAGGGTTTAGTCGTGCTAGTAGGGATTATAAAAATGTACGCATTATACCTTCCACGTGGTGCATATCAAATCAGTTGGAGACCAAATCTTGCATGGATGTACATCTAGGGTAGCCTAAGAGCCATGTGAAGTTTCATCCCCAATAGGGTTTAGGGTTTAGGGTTTAGTCGTGCTAGTAGGGATTGTAAAAATGTACGCATTATACCTTCCACATGGCGCATACCAAATCAGTTGGAGACCAAATCTTGCGTGGATGTATGTCTAGGATAGCCTAAGAGCCGTGTGAATTTTCATCCCCAACAGGGTTTAGGGTTTAGGGTTTAGTCGTGCTAGTAGGGATTGTAAAAATGTACGCATTATACCTTCCACGTGGCGCATACCAAATCAGTTGGAGACCAAATCTTGCGTGGATGTACATCTAGGGTAGCGTAAGAGCCATGTGAAGTTTCATCCCGAACAGATAAGTCCACGTGCATATTTCATTAGTACGTGCGCCATTTTTCATACGTAGTCGTGCTAGTAGGGATTCCAAAAATGTACGCATTATACCTTCCAAGTGGTGCATACCAAATCAATTGGACACCAAATCTTGCATGGATGTACGTCTAGGGTAGCTTAAGAGCCCTGTAAAGTTTAATCTCCAACAGATAAGTCCACATGCATATTTCGTTAGTACGTGCACCATTTTTCATACGTAGTCGTGCTAGTAGGGCTTGTAAAAATGTACGCATTATACCTTCCACTTAGTGCATACCAAATCAGTTCGAGACCAAATCTTGCGTGGATGTATGTCTAGGGTGGCCTAAGAGTTGTGCAAATTTTCATCCCCAACAGATAAGTCCACATGCGTATTTCGTTAGTACGTGCGCCATAGCTTTACCGCAGTCGTGCTAGTAGGGATTGTAAAAATGTACGCATTATACCTTCCACGTGGCGCATACCAAATCATTTGGAGACCAAATCTTGCGTGGATGTATGTCTAGGGTGACCTAAGAGTCATAAAAAGTTTCATCCCCAACAGAAATGTCCACATGCATATTTCGTTAGTACGTGCGCCATTTTTCATACGTAGTCATGCTAGTAGGGATTGTAAAAATGTACGCATTATACCTTCCACGTGGCACATACCAAATCAGGTGGACACCAAATCTTGCATGGATGTACGTCTAGGGTGGCCTAAGAGCCGTGCAAAGTTTAATCTCCAATAGATAAGTCCATATGCGTATTTCATTAGTACGTGCATGATTTTTCATACGTAGTCATGCTAGTAGGGATTGTAAAAATGTACGCATTATACCTTTACCAATGCATCACTGGAGTTCCTATGCTTAATAGAAGCATAGGAACATCGAACACTGCTAAAGACCTCGCTACATACAACCCTATCTCTACGTGCACCAAGACCAGCAAGCCTCCTACACTCTACCAAGTCAGGGTGATCAATCAGGGACGTGAGAAGAGAAGACTGCGAAGCTAGCGTGAGGTCACAAAATAAAGACTGCACAATCTTGCTAGTACGACGATGGATAGTGGACTTCGGCAAGTCATGTCATGAAGCAACACTACTGCTGCAAGGTGGGGCAAGGGGATCAATGGGAGATGGTAGGGTGGAGGGGGGAAGGGAGGCACCAAGGGGAATGGGGGGAGGGGAAGGGGGAGGGGGAGGGTGGAGGGGGAAGAGGTAGAGGTGGAGGCCAAAATGTAGGTGGCTAGGGGAAGGGCGGAGGCTGGAGGTAGGGGAGCGGATGAGGATGGGGGAACAATGGAGGTGGGGGTGGGGGTGGGGGTGGAGGTGGAGGTGGAGGTGGGATGTAGAGGTGGAGGTGGATCGATGATAGCAGCACGAGCTCTAGCTCTAGAGGCTCTCTTGCACTCACGAGCCTTCCGCTTGCACTCCTCCTCAATGAGATTTGGGGGGGGGTTCCTACATCTTTCACGTCTACTAGATCTACGGCTTTGAGAACGCATTCTCAATGAAAGTAGGATGGAAGGTGTGACAAAGTGATGAGGAGGCAAGAATGGCTAAGAATGGGTGAAATGAACCAAAACGTGGTGTCTTATAGAGAGCCTCAACTCATCCACTAGATTGCTCTTAGATTGCTCTTCATTATTATTGGTGGAGAAGGTGCTAAGATTGAAACTAATTGGCTGGAATCCAACGTTAATTTTGAATATTTGCATCGTTTGATTTTATTCCAGTTTTGTACCTACAAATACCTCGATCGAGGTATGCTATGCCTTGGTCATATACCTCGATCGAGGTATTCTATGCCTCACGCAGGTATAAACCTCGATCAAGGTACATACCCCTCGGTCATATACCTCGATCGAGGTATTCTATGCCTCATGCAGGTCATAAACCTCGATCAAGGTATTCTATGCCTCGCACATCGTGGTCATAAACCTCGATCGAGGTATTCTATGCCTTGTGCACATCGTGATGTGCATACATGTGGCTGATGTGGCACCATGCATGGTCATGATGTGGCAATATGGTGTGGAATATATGAGTCTCTTCCATGACGTGGAAATGTGATGTGGCATGATGAGTTGGCATTCATGAGGTGGTAGATTGACATGGCAAATTGAGGTGGAGGGATTGGTGACATGGCAAGGTTGACGAGGTATGCCAAGGTGGCAAGGTGTGATGACATGGCTCCAGGAGTTCCTATGATGTGGAATGATGAGGTGGCACATGTGGCTAATGTGGCAACATGTGTGGCAATGTAAGGTGACATGGCAAGGAGTGATGTCACATCTCCTTGATGACATGGCACCACGCGGTCTAACAATGTGGCATGGTTGCAAGGCAAAAATAGATGACTCAGCCTTCCGCATGGGCAGCATGCATACTCCAAAGGCTTGCGACTAGGGTCAATGATGCTCCTAGCCTACCTCACCAAGCCTAATACCAATCCTAACTTGTCTTGGTATTAGGCTTGGGTGGCCCTTTTTCCCCCACAAAAGGGAGATTTCAGTCTTGGAGGCCATATCGTATGTTTCCGTTACTCAAATTTAACCAAAATTTTTTCCTCTTATTCATCATGCGGAGGACTAAAAATATTGACATTTTTGAAATGTTTGGTCATGTTTGAGAATTACTAGATTTATTTTTAATATTCTTTGTTAATCCTCTAAGGAGTAAAAGTAAAAATTAAACTTCAATCTTCCTAAATCTAACCGTTGGATTTGGGATTTGATGATTCAACCACACACCCTTATGTGCCTACTAACCTTCCACTGAATTGGATTTGCTTAAATATTCAAAATACTAAAAAAATGTGGTGTGCTACTAAAATGCATGTATTTTATGACTTTATTCATTATAAATAATTATATATAATTAGATAAATCATTCAAAAAATTACCAATAAATCAAGTTAAGCTCTACATAATGTAAAGAGACTACTTACAAAGTTTCAATAACATTTAATCTAAAATGAGTGAGACATTTAGAATTTAATATGACACTCTCTGTTCGTGACAAAGGTGTGACCACCCTGGAACCATGCCGTGTGACATAGAAATTTTTTGTGTGTGCATCGAATTTTCAATCAGACTATACGATTGTGTGCACAATAGCAAGTGTGATGTTGTGTCAGAAGACTTCAAAGACTAGATCCATAGGAAAGTAGGTGAGATTTGCATTTTTGTGTGCTAAAAAGCTTGTTTTTCCACCTCCTAAGGATTGGGGAGTGAACAAAAAGTGGACACCCTTAGCTTGCTACTTCCCAGGGAAATGTGTTGTGTGGATGAAGACAAGTGTTAAACAATTAAGCAAAAGGAGAAACATAATCTGCTAAAGCAACAAGTAGTTTCATATTAATTGAGAAACAATAATAGATGACAAGGTTTTTTTATTCTCTCTTCATCTTACCCATCATTCTACCCATTCCACCAACCATCTTTCTGCCCATTCTGCTACCAATCTTTCTGCACATTTTTTCACCCATCTTTTTGCCTCAAGCATTTTGATTTGAGAGTGCCACTTATGGAAAACAAAGGAACATTGATGAAAAGGAAAATATAAACTTGAAGAAAGAGAATGTGAATAGAAGCAATAAAAAATGTGTGCTTAGAACATTTTAAAATAATGTGGCTCACTAATATCATAATGTCCAGGTTACTTAATGTGGTTGAATGGAAAATGATAATGAATACATATACAAAATGTGACTTCTACTACAATAGCAATACATATGAGCCATATGTTGAGTACATATGGCATAAGTGACAATATGTCACTAGTGACTAAATACTAGAGTGACTCATTAAATTTATGGATTGTTTGGAGAAAAACCCTAGTAGAGCAAAATAAATTTTGAACACTCATTCTCACTACTACACACGGGCCCTATTCTGATGCTTAAGCACCGAAGCTTAGCATGCATGGGGCACTAATCATCGGTAATCAAAGCGGGATTAGTTAAGTGTCGCTACATAGCGACTTTAGACAAGTGTCGCTATATAGCGATCTTTAAAGAGAGTCACTATATAGCGACATTTACTAGACTTGTGAATGGTTGTTATATAGTGACACTGAGACAATTTTCTATAGTGATGTTTTACAGAGAGTGTTTTTTCCCATATAGACCTTTAAAGATAGTTTTTCCCAATGACAAATTATTTTTCCTTTTGACACATGTTTGATCCTTTGAGAGAATAAAAGTACAAGAGCATGTAAATCAAGTTTGAAGCTCATATATTCATGTCCAAGTTTGAGATGAAAAAAGTCAATGAAGAGCATTTACATCAACAGCTTCATCCTGAGCCAAGTCTAGCATGCCAAACAAGTCTATCTCTAACTCTATACCAAGTTGATCTCCTATATCATCATCGTACTCTAGCATCGTACATTCACCTAAGACTTGATCATCTTCTTCAATAAAGTGTGGTGATTCTTGATGATCGTCATCTTCTTCCTCAATATCATGATCTCCATCTTCCTCTCGTATGATGTCATTATGTGCATCTTCCTCTTGGCTCATATTGTGATCTTCATCTTCTTCGCTAGATCCATCTGGATCAATTGGATCCGGCATAGGTAGTGGCATCTCCATATCCACATCTCTATCTTCAAAAATTTGCTTACTTCATGGTGCAACTTGGATCACGTACCACCATCTCGGATCAGAATGATCTGGATGAAAAACCACCTATATTGAAGATGGGTGCCAAATGCCATCAATTATATATATGAAATTATTCTTAAGAACATGTATCAATGGATCTTTAAAAATGAAAGCTTTGATTAATTAAATCATTAGTATGCACCTACTCACAATGCTCGGGAAAAACAAAAGTATCACTTTCATTGGTCCAAAGTTTGGTGGAGTCTATTGCAAAGAAATCGCTACTATCTTTTCTCACTGTCGCATGGGACCATTGTAAATAGTTCTAAACCATTTTACATCGAGAATGAAAATACTAAATCGTCTGAAATCAATTTCATAGATTTCGCATATGGTCCCACAATAATCGAACTGTGAGGAGAGAAGATTGGTATTTGAAGCACTTGCTCGGCTAAGTTGTGTGAAGTTAGCCATGAATCCACAATCATATGTGACTCTCTTTGAATCGATGCGTTGGTCGTCCATATGACCATAATGCACTGTACTTTTTGTACTGTAGAAGAGCATCATTAAAACAATGAAGATGCATCTATTTTATAGCATATATTGCCACAAATAATTACTTAATTATGTCAAGAGGTAAGAAACTTACATGCATCATACATCCAGATGATAATTCTTTCTTGTGCTCATTTATTATCTCTCCATCACATTCGGCTTTATGTAGAGCCAATTGTAGTGAATCAAGTGATATGTGAGTGGGGAGAAGGGTGAGATCCCGTGGATATGGTTGCGATTGCCTATAAATTACTATGAATCTCTTCCTTGCAACTATTCTTTTTGCTTTGCCGCTTCATATCTCTCAATCCACTTCTGCATCTCCTTGCTATTGAGGATACAAAACTTATTGAATTTCTCCATTTGCTCTTTGCTCACCTTTCTTTCAATCCCTTTTCCTTGGGTAACCTTGCCAATGATGCAATCATCATCCTTGTTATGCCAAGCCTGCGGCATATTGGGATCCGTGGATGCAAGAAACTCCGTGATATATACTAATGACTCTTGCACACGCCATCCCTCTACCATGCTTGCTTCAAGTCTTGCTCTTTGCCTTACAAATCCCTTCAAAGTTTTCATAAACTGCTCAAGAAAAAACATCCACCGATTATGAACGGTACCTGCAATGGCCACCTCATTAACTATGTGCACAAGCAAGTGCACTTGAGTTATCATAATGCTTGAGGGAAAGTGCTTCTCAAGCAAGCATTTGGCTTTAATGGAGTCCATCCTAGAATTCTCGATGCTCGATATGGAGATCTCTTTTTGAGATATCCCCCTATTTCACATGCCCATGTAAGATATATTCATAATCAGTCTATAGATTATTTAGCTTAAATTGAAGAAAATGCAATCAATGCAATTTGATAGTAAGCATACCTCACAATACCACTGATCTTGAATATAGCATTTTTAACATCTTCTTGTAAGCACCCTTTTATTGTAATTGGGAGGATGAAATATCAAAGCAACAAAGAAGTCATGTTAATAATATAACATAATCATAATTACACTAATGCATCATGATTATTGGTACACTAATCCTACAGCTTAGAATATCTGTTGTAAGACCTTGTGCCAATCATGGGACTTGAGCCCACTAAGCTTATTGTCCTTTGAAAATGCTCCTTTCAAGCAACGCATGTACCCTATGGGTGTTTGAAAAGAGGCAATGTCCGCCTTAAACCTCGCTGCCTCCTCTCTTGGATAGGATCCATGTTGCTTTTGGGAGGATAACTTTTCCTAAAGCACACACTCGGGGCCACAAATGAGACATGCTATTCATAGCATGCAAGCCTTCTCGCACTCCTCTCGAGTCTTTGGAACAAACCAAGTGTGCCCAAATTGTAGCCCCCACCTTCTTGAAGATATGCATGGGATCCAAGAGATGATTGATTTGTAACTGACCCCAATAAGGAAGCTCATGAAAGATGGATAGCCTCTTCATACCACAAGGAGGTTCCTCTCCATTCTCCCTCTAAGCATGAGAATCTAGTCACTTGCCTTCAAATATGGTGGTGGTGGATCAAGCTAACCTCCACGCACAAGATGGTCGAGCGGAAGGTATCGAGCATGACCATCATAAACATTTTTCCTCATATGTTTGGAGTATCATGCAAGCGGTTTCAAACCCAGTCCACAAACAAAACAAGCATACTACCCACTTGTAACAAGTCCTACATGTGTGCATGAATGTGTTAGTATAAGACATGCATGCAAAATAGAGTCATAAAAACATAATCCTATATTATACATGTAAAGACAACCACGTACCTGCGCACTCCCCATATCCTGGGTAGTCATTCATGCTCCACATCAAGATACCCCTGACCAAAATATCATTGTTATGTCTAGGAGCTCTGGAAATATCAAAGACCCACACTCCTCTCCATAAGATCTATAATTCCTCTATCAAAGGTGCCATGTACACGTCCATATTTTTGTACTTCCCTACCACAAGTAGTGCAAGCATGAGGTGTACCTTCTTTATTGTTAGCCATGGTGGGATATTGTAATTCACCAAGACCATGGGCCATGTCAAGCATAACCCGAAAGGATTCACACCGTCCATGGCAAGCTTAAGATGTAAGTTGCGTGGCTCCCTTGCAAAGTCTAGCCACTGATTGTCTATGTGCTTTCAAGCTGCACAATCTATGGGAATCCTCAATGTGTCATCAGTGGACCGATGAGATGCATGCCAAGTCATCAACTTCGCTATGGATTTGCATCGGAACATGTGTTGTATTCTTGCAATGATGGGAAAGTGTCTTAAGACCTTTACCGGTATCTGCTCACCCTGCAAGTCATCTCTATATCGTTGTTCCCCACACTTCGAACAACTAGCCAAATCTCCATGCTCATGATGAAAGAGAATACAGTCATTATGGCAATCATGGATGGTATCATAATCCATACCCACCGTTGTTAGCATCTTCTTCACTTCATCTCTTGATGCAGGCATGGTATTTGGTACAGGCAACATCTTCTGGAGCAACTTCATTAAGGCCAAGACAATTATATCTAACCACCCATACTTTGCTTGCAGATTTAAGATTGAGAGACAAGCTCATAGTTTAGACATCCTAGCACCCTCGTACATTTGTGTTGATTGCAACTCTTGCATATTGACCTCAGACTCGGACATCACGTGCACATGTGATGTAGTGCCCCTAAAAATAGAATCCATCATATCCACCATACCCTCATCATCATCTAGCACATCCGAGAGACTATAGTCTTGCTCAAAGTGTGAAGGTATATGCGCACCCTCGCCACCCTCCTCATCCTGTCTCAAGATTTTGTGTAAATATAAGATCTTGTCTCAAGGTTTCGTGTCATAATGGTATGCATTATTAATCACAAGCTCAAATAGCATTGACTTATCGATGATCCATCACCACATGCAACACCAACGGTGGATACTGGTTCGAGCTCCTACCCATACATCTGCAAGTGGCGCATGACAATATGATGATGTTGTACTTCTCGCTTGCAATGAGTGCAATGACAATACAATCTCTCTATAAGCCACTCTGTGCTCCCAAGCATTGGCGCATCATCTAACGAGCTTCCACTTGTCCCTTCCATCTGCACACTCCAAAATCACAACATGAGCTGCAAGGAAATCTATTAAGATCCAAAAAATAGCCACCCATGAGCTCCTTTCCTCTCTTCTAACAATAAGTGCCATGAACCGTCGCTATATAGTGACGCTTTGTACCATTCCATCACTATATAGCGATGCTTTTAGGATATAAACGTCACTATATAGTGACTGACCAGCGTCACTATATAGCAACACTAAGGAGCTAAAACTCGAAACCCCGTGCGACACCGTCTTTCACATCTCTATTGCAAAAAAAGCAAAAATCTCTCCTCCTACCTTATATTCGACAACCTCGCTTTCCTCCTCTCTATTCCCCACACTCCTCACTCCTACCCAGCCCCTCTCCCAACACTTGTGCTCCCTCTCCACCCTTCTCCCTCTTTGCTAGTATGAAAGGAGGTTTTTCAAGAAGGTGTGTCTCTTTGAGCAATGTAGGTTCATTTTTTGTGAGATTTCATTTTGTGAGTGTTGAAGCATGTTTCTCCTTGTATTGTGGGTATAGGAACCCTCTTTTTCCCTCTCTTCTCTTGTTCCCTCTTCTTCCCCTCTTTTCCTCTTTCCTTCTCTTATGCTTATGCTTATGCTTATGCTTTTCCTTCTCTTATGCTTATGCTCCTTTCCCCTCTTCTTTTTCTTCCCTCTCTTCTCTTTTCCCCTCTTCCTTATCTTCTTTTCATAAGCATATGCCTATGCCTATGCTTATGCTTATGCTTATGCATAAGCATATGCTCATATGCTCATGCATAAGCACAAGCATATGCTTTCTCTCTTTTTCTCTTATGCTCATATGCTCATGCATAAGCACAAGCATATGCTTTCTCTCTTTTTCTCTTATGCTCATATGCTCATGCATAAGCATAAGCATATGCTTTCTTTCTTTTTCTCTTATGCTCTTTTTCCCTCTTCTTTTTCCCCTCTTTCAATCTCTTTTCCCCTCTTCCTTCTCTTATGCTTATGCTCTTTTCCTCTCGTATTGTTCCCCTCTTTCTCCTTCTCCTTCTCCTTCTCCTTTCTTTCTCTTCTTTTCCCCTCTCCTTCAATCTCTTTTTCTCCTCTTTTCATAAGCATATGTATTTGCCTATGCATATGCTTATGCATGAGCATATGCTTTCTCTCTTTTTCTCTTATGCTCATATGCTCATGCATAAGCATAAGCATATGCTTTCTTTCTTTTTCTCTTATGCTCTTTTCCCCTCTTTTTTTTCCCCTCTTTCAATCTCTTTTCCCCTCTTCCTTCTCTTATGCTTATGTTTTTCCTTCTCTTATGCTGATACTTATGCTTCTCTTTTCTCTTAGGCTGATGCTTATGCTTATGCTTCTCTTATGCTTATGCTTATGCTTATGCTTCTCTTCTTTTCCCCTCTTCTTAGACGTATTCGGTTCTTTTTTCAACTGGTCCTTAGCCATATTTGGTTCTTTTTTTTTTCAAATAGATTCAAAATGGAACAACCATGCCCTCACCCACGGGTGTCCTCCCTAAACCCCAACCTAGTTCTCCACATCGTAGGGATTATAGACATAGCTTCTTTGCTAGCTCATGTCAAAGAGAAGATTGTGCAAGAGAGTGATTGGGTGAAGTACAACGTGGGGGTGTGTGCTTCTAGGTGGGCTCCAAGCCGAAGGGTAGTGGAGCAAGGGCAACTGAGGAACGCACGACAACCTACAGGATCTCTGTAGGTTGTGGAGAGACTACCACCACGATTGGTGGATTGTAGCTCTAGTCTCCCCAAGCTTCTTCACAATGAGCCTTCTCTCCCTCTTGTAGATATTCTCTTATGTAGACTCTTGAGTCCATCTCTCTCTAGTTTATTCTCTTTCTATGAGTAGTCTTGGAGCTTCCGCTCCCTCTTGTATGTATGAAACCTCTTCTTCTCCCTTGTGTTTGTATGTTGGATTGGATTCTCACTCTATTTGTAATGAAGGTCACTTCAGGTTCTCTCTCTCTTGAGTGTCCCTTCCCTTTTCTTTCTTTCAAAGCCTTAAAAGTTCTTTCTATTCGGCTGCTCACTGTGCACACATGATCCATCTGTTTCCCGAGCCACTATGCAAACTTCTTCCCCTCTTTTAGGCAAAATCTGTGAGGGGTGGATCGTTGATGAAGGTAGAGTCTTGAGGGAGCATCCTGCTCAGGCAAAATTAGCCTGGGTGGAGGGTAGTTTTCATGACAGTTTGACCCCCTGTTAGTATTTTGCTCATAACTTTCTGCTCGATAGTCCGATTGTAATGAAATTTATATCAGCGCAAAGCTCTCTTTAAGGCACATGTTTATAGGTGATCAGATCTTGAATCAAATATTGTTGCAAAAAGTTATGAGTCTCTGTGTCTGACAATCTATTTTCATGATAGTTTTTACCCCTGTCTAGTAAATTGTCCATAACTTTTTGGCCGCTTCTTTGTTTCTTACGAAACATATATCAGCATGAAGTCTCTTTAAGACGCATATCTCTATGTACTTAGATCTTGAATCAGATACTGCTACAAAATGTTATGAGTCTCTGTGTTTGATAGTCTATTTTCATGATAGTTTTTATTCCCTTCCAGTAAACTGTCCATATCTCTTCAACCGTCTGTCTACTTTCAATGAAACTTATATCAGCGCGAAGCCCATCTCAAGGCGCATCTCTTTTAAGCTTGAATATTTGATATCATGTCTCTACTGAAAGTTATAGGCCTCTGTGTCTAATGACAGTTTGTAGAGTGTTTTGAGCTAAGTGTAAAGGTGTCTATGGAGGAGGTGCAATGTTTCCTCGGAATCTACCCATCCAACCTAATCAGCCCCTTCAAACTCCTCGATATATATCACTTCATGTCATGTTGAGATTCAAGATCTTCTTTCAACAATGTATTGCTCTTCTGTTTGGTGCAGACTGGCTTGCTGAGATTATGGCCTCTGCTGATCCTTTCCTTCTCCCTATGCTTGATTACAACATCACTTGGGATGTTACCATCTTCATTCTCGGAGCATAGAAGAATGCACATGTGAGTTTAGGCTTAACAATGTCATTTTCTAGGGCCGAATAGGACATTGGTGCCACTACCATTCTCCACTGGTAGAAATGTCTACCCTAATATTCTAGGAGGGTATTCCAGTGATCATAGGAGAATGGCACTAGGTTCCAATCCACATGTGAGTTTGGGGTTCTTAGTGCCATATTCTAGGTCCTTGCATGAGATTGGCATCATTGGAATGGTGTTTTGGAGGATGGTACCACTGCCATTCTCCACCAATGGAACATAGAAGAATGCACATGTGATTAGCACCACTGCCATTCTCCAGGTTCCAGCATGAGATTGGCACCACTACCATTCTCCACACTAGTGGCATTCTTTCTATGTCTCCTATGTGAAGTTATCATATTGAGTTGGGATGAGTTTCATTGAGAGATGGTGTCCATCAACAAGGCAAGAGAGATTAGGTCTTAGTTGCCAAAAATAGTTGGACCACCACGAGCATTGCCTAGTGCAATGACCCCTACCCCATGGTGGTGGAAACTCAGAAGTACCAGGAAAGTCTTTATCCTAAGGGTTGGGATTCCTTGTTGATAGAATAGCATCAACCAGGCACTCTCAATCCCAAGAGTTGGTATGAGTTTCATTGATCTATGGTGTCCCATCAACAAGGCAATAGAGATGTGATTGTAGTTGCCTCACATAGTGGAACCACCACAGGCATTGCCTAGTGCAATGACCCCTACCCCATGGTGGTGGGAACCCAGAAGTACTAGGAAATTCTTTATCCCAAGGGTTGGGATTCCTTGTTGATTGAATAGCATCAACAAGGCACTCTCAATCCCAAGAGTTGGGATGAGTTCCATTGATAGATGGTGTCCCTCAAGAAGACAAGAGAGATTAGATTATAGTTTCTAGACATAGTGGAACCACCACAGGCATTAGCTAGTGCAATGACCCCTACCCCATGGTGGTGGGAACCGAAAATTACCAAGAAAGCCTTTCATCCAAGGGTTGGGATTCCTTGTTCTCTCTTTTTCTCTTATGCTCATATGCTCATGCATAAGCATAAGCATATGCTTTATTTCTTTTTCTCTTATGCTCTTTTCCCCTCTTCTTTTTCCCCTCTCAAAATCTCTTTTCCCCTCTTCCTTCTCTTATGACTTTTTTTTCTTCCCTTATGCTTATGCTTATGCTTCTCTTTTCTCTTATGCTTATGCTTATGCTTCTCTTTTCTCTTATGCTTCTCTTATGCTTATGCTTCTCTTCTTTTCCCCTCTTCTTAGTCGTATTCGGTTCTTTTTTCACATGGTCCTTAGCCGTATCTGGTTCTTTTTTTTTCAAACAGATTCTAAATGGAACAACCATGCCCTCACCCACAGGTGTCCTCCCTAAACCCCAACCCAGTTCCCCACATCATAGGGATTATAGACATAGCTTCTTTGCTAGCTCATGTAAAAGAGAAGATTGCGCAAGAGAGTGATTGGGTGAAGTACAACATGGGGGTGCGTGCTTCTGGGTGGACTCCAAGCCGAAGGGTAGTGGAGCAAGGGCAACTGAGGAACGCACGACAACCTACAAGATCTCCGTAGGTTGTGGAGAGACCGCCACCACGATTGGTGGAGCCTCAAATATGATTGTGTAAAGGACAAGATGGATTGTGTGGAGGCATTTGTGGATTACGAGTACATAATCGTGCTGAAGAGCATGACTGCATATTAGAAGAGGTGGAGGATGAGGTCCCAAGTAACCCACCTAGCGATGTGGAGGACGAAAGTACCTCAGATAGTAATGCAAAGTAGTAGACGTATATTGGAGACAAATTTTGCTTAAGAAAACTTTTGGAGACATATATTTTTTATATACATAATTTTGGAGACATACTTTTGGTCTCTATTTTATGTATATATATATATATGAAAATCTTATTGGATTCCACTTGTCTTTCATAAATATTTGTCATTTTAAAACTAGCTTTTCATAATTGTCTTAAGTAAATAATTGTGCTTTCATATTTATCCTTTATGTGTTGATGTCATTTCATAATTTTCACAAGTGATTAATTGCCTTTTCATAATTTCTTGAGTTTGTATGTCATAATTGTCTTAAGTAATTAATTATCTATCCGCTTCTTACTTGCTCTTGTTTTATGTTTTTTGTTTTTTGTCTTTGTGTTTGTGTCTACGTTTGTCCAATCCCCCCAAATTAGACATGGGATCCATCGCACATCCAATGAGTACAAAAACCCTCATAGGAGGAGACATCATGATCTCTACTCTCCAAATGACTTTGAATCCACTCAAGCGACACCTCGGGGGTCTACCACTGTGACTACCCTTGGATCGACTCCTCTCATACGTAGAGCACTATGACTACCCCTCAGTAAACTCCTCTGCTAGTAGCTCATGGCTTTGTTGGGAGTCCTGACGAGTTTGTCGCACAGATGACCAATGTAGAGGCAATGAGAATCTTCTCTCTACTATCCCAGAGGACCACAGCAAATCCCTCTCCTACACTGACGGTTGGACCTACTGTCCCCAGCAGTCCTCTCTAGCCTCTTCGACTGAGGGGTCATCACCTGGGATTAACATAAGCTTTAAAAAAACATTGGTGCCGCTAAAAAGGGCCACAACAAGCCCTAATTTGCCCCACTAATGTTTTTTTTTAGTAATTACAAAAGAATGTTTTTTGTTACAAAATTTTCCTTGTGAAAAGAGTGATACAAAATTGCTCAAATGAGCTGCGCGATAGAAGCATATACATGTCGAAGATATACAACATTGTTTGTTACAAAATTACCCTTTTGAAAAGGGTGATACAAAATCGCTCAAATGAGGTGACATACAGAAGCATATACATGGCAAATTATATGCAAACTACTACTAATATTACTACTACTGCTACTCATCCGAATCATCATCCTCATCCTCATCCTCATCCTTGTCGTGTTGGCTTGATCCCTGGCCCTCGTGAGCTGCACCTAATCCCTGGCCCTCATGAGCTGTGCCTGATTCTTGGCCCTTGTCGAAGCTGTGTAAGCCTAATCCCTCATTATCACCGCTCACCTCTAATGATGGGATGGTCGAGCTTTGATTCTAAGAGTAAAACCATATTAATTGGAAATTAGATTGGAACTTAAAGAATCAAAAAGTTTAAAAAGCGAGATTACAAGTAGGAGTAGACATACCATGCGAGCAGCCGCCTCAACCGTCGCTCCCAGTGCCTCTTGCTCAATAAACCATGGCTTTGTTCCTATGCGGAACCCATGTCTCATCTCTGTGTCTATGGGAAGGCGACCCATTGTAGCTTGATGTGGGCCCAATTTATGAGAGTTAGATAAAGTGCATGCAGTATGTATTAAAAATAGAACAATACATTAAATGAGAAGAAGTAGGCTTACCACGGTTGCCTCGAATGCCAACCGTCCGCCTGCACCAAAGTGCGAAGTACTATTATGGATAAATTTGTCTAAGGAAAAAGGCATTAATATGTGTGTGTGTTTGTATGTGTGGCAATAGTATAATAAAATATGGTGTGCATAGGGCCTATGGTTGAGGTGGCAGGGCATGACCATGTGCCACCCTTCCACATAAGAGGACCCATAAGGTGTGATCCATGGTAGTTATATTATAAAATGTAAGGTGGCATGGCTCCTCCATGTGCCACCCCTCCAGCTAGGTTGCATTTAGTGAGATATGGCTCAAAGTCCATTGGAGAACTAATATAAAATAGGTGGAGATGGATATTATATTGGGTTATTCCGTCCATATAGGACAGGCCCATGTGGGGGAGGTATAGATAGTCTAAGGATACAAGTTAAATAATGGGGAAAGTAGGATGAGGTGGCAAGATTCCTTCTGCCAACCCTCCACTTATCCTCCTAGATATTTGAACGTATTATAAAATTGGGAAGAGACCAAGGGAGTATCATAGACTTGGGATATGGGAGTTGATATATGTGGAAAAATGTGGCCAAGCGTTATCGCACACAATTGAGACTGCATAACCGCCTGGCCCACAGGGGAGACTCTTGCAGCCATCATAAGGGAAGGAAGAGTAGGAAGGGTCGCTTATGGTGTGCTGACTCGAGAGATATAGATGAGTCAGCACACTCTCACTATATAGCGACGTTTACCAGTGTTGCTATATAGCAACGCTAATATAGCAACCATTCTTTTCCAATGCTAATAGTGACGTAAATACTAACCTTTGCGCCCGTCAAAAAAAAACTTTTTAGTGTAAAAAATGTTGGTATTTCCATCGGAAAAGGGCCTGTGCCTTGTAGTGTCTTCTCCCTCACAAATGATAGCACTCATTCATTGAAACTCACTCAAGCAATACAGAAAGAAATACATAGAAAATAAAAAATTAGTATAATTATCCACATGGGGGTGGGAACATTGCCCAAAAAAGAGTGAAGAATAATCATCCACAAAAGGTGTAAAAACTACATAGAAAAGCTGGGCCACACGATTGCTTCAGATTCTCTTCTAGGTACTTGCAATCCAGCAAACCTACTATAAACCATTCACAGACTTTCTATCTAGATAATATGCCCTCCTAGAATTCCCCTTGTCTTCTTGATATGGAGGATCACAGGTGGTTTAGTTACACTCCCTGGTATTATTCTAAAAATACATGTCTCTAATTTTTAAAAATATTTTGAATCTAATCATGCCCATCCATGATGGTTGGACGAAAATGGTAAAGCAATTTTCAAGTGCTTCCAATTATTTGCAATCCACATACACCTGATGGTATTTTTGAGGAATATATATTATGGGGATAGAGAAAAGATGGAGTTATGAGAGAGAAGATGCACAAGTATGGGTGGTGAAAGGTTGAAGGAGCTAACATGACAAGAGATGTGAACATGCATTTCATTAACTTTGTACTAGTAAACTCTCCAATTTTATTTTTGTAAGTACTTTTGACGTAATTTTGGATAAAAATTCTTTAGAAAATCCACTCTTAATAAACAATTTAAAACAAAAAAGTAAGATAATTTTGTAACTCTTTGGAAGCAAAAGAAAAAAGAAAAATACTATAAAATTTTATGCAACATCTTGTAGAGACTTTCATATTCTCTAGAAATAGCATGACATTACATTAAAAGTAAATAATATCAAAGGTAGAGTTCCATATAAAACACTACTAAAATCTCAGCATTTTGCAATGGTTTTAACAAACACCTTCTATCTTCATTAAACATCATGAGAGAATGATCCTCATGTATTTACACATTGGAAAAACAACACGATGAGTCACTATATTTTCTTTTTCTTACAAGCATAGGGCCATCTATGGTTACTTTGGCATATAGCCACTTACATGATTCACAATCAAATGCTTGGTGTGAAGGATTTGATTCTTAGATAGAATCTCCTCTACCTGACCTCCAAATGTAGAATAAATGTGCTTTTCTTGAGATGCATGTGTAGATTGAATCTCTTCTGCTTGAATTGTAGGTATACACTAAATCTCTACTTGGATTACCAATGTAGTCCAAATCTCCCCTACTTGAATTCTCAAATGCTCCCTAATGGTAGCAATTAGGTTTTGAACACTCACTTCCAAAAATGCATGTAGATCCATCTCTTTAAATGGTGATGGATGTGAGTTTAGACCAAAAAGGTGCATGAGGAGCAACATGTGGTTGTAGAGCAAACTCTCTGCCCACAACTGTGGCCATCATTTTGGTCCACTACTTGGCATTTTATGTAATCCATTGTGTCCACTGAGTCATGCTTTTGCCAGTGTGTGGCTACCTTGATGGCATATAACAACTTTCTCATAAAACTACCGGTCAACGTTCGCTTGGGTGCAGCCAATCATGGAACTATTTTTGGGGCCATTTTGGGGTCGCAATGAGATGCACTCTTGGGTGGATATTTGAATTTGGTGCAAACCCACGCTCTTACCAAAAAATTTTCCGATGTCATGAAGGTGCACTAGCATAATAAAATGAGATGCAATCTATTTGTTCAAAACACTGCATAGCTCAACACATGGCATCTTTGCAATGCTTCATGCAAGGCAGTCTTTGGCCTATGCCGCCTGATTACTTATCATTGTGCAGCCTCTTTTGTTGTAGCTTGGCCACCAATCACTGGGCATACACCCATGCAGATCATTAAAATTGAATATTGGCTTGGAGAGACCAGCGCGATGGTTCTTGCAGTAATAATTAGATGCAATCTATCATTCTGAACACCACTGCAATGCAATCTCTGGCCTGCTGACCACCTATCATCGTGCAATCGTTTGCTGCATCTTTGCCCATAGCCCATGCAAATCATAGGTTGGCTTGGAGAGACCACCGCACTAGTTTTTGGCATAATAATGAGATGCAATCTATCATTTTGAGTATTGCCTCAGCATTGGCCTGATGACTTGTCATCGCCTAGAATTCAAGGTTGTCTTGGAGAGACCACCATGCTAGTTCTTGTAGTTATAGCTCCATTACCTATTTTTACATATTATAGGAGGAGGTCTATGATGACCATCGTGCTAGCAAACAGAAGGAGATCTATGAACTCCACTGCGCTGGTCCTTTGAGTTATATATTTGTGTACCAAGGAAAATGTATTCTGTTGTGCAACCAAGCAAAATGCAATTGTCGATATGGCCCTTGAGGGGTCCTCTTTAGGGGCAAGGGCCATATCGACATGCCATTTTTATTTAATGGTTGCAATTTGGATTATGTATAATGCACACTGATATGGCCCTTGCACCTATAGGGGACCCCTCAAGGACCAGAGTTATTTTAGCACTATTTTGGTCATAAACCAAGGAAATTGTAGTCCTTTCCTGGTAACTTAGTCCTTATTGTAGTAAATATCAATGAAGGCAAAAGTACAATTTATCGAGTGAATATTGAGCAAAAGAGATTACGATGTACATCTATGTCCAATAATAGGTTATATAAAAATTATCAACATATACCGTACAAAAATTGGATAGAGGATCTTACATTTATAAAAACTTGACAATTGTTGAGAGCCTTAAAGGCCAAAAAATTATGGGTAGTATCCATAACCATTCAAATACAAATATACAAGTTAACAACCTCAAATTGAACAAAAAGAGATTACATAAATGCCTTAGAAACCAAAACATTACATCCAGCGAGCCAAAAGATCATTGAGAGCCCAAAAGATTCAGTCCAGCCATTACTGAGAGCCTTGTCTGAGTAAGAGGGAATTTGTACAACTCATTTTTATGCCAGTCTATCTTGTTGTATTAAAAATTTTTAGGGAGCCAAAGGAGGATACTATGAAGATGTCGAAGACCATGCACATTGCCAGGACTCAGATTACGGCCCCCCCAACAAGTTGAGAGTACTCTACTCTGAAAATACTGAGGCCTTCATCGACATCTAGGGGGAACCCATACAACATAGCCATAAATAGGCCCTCTGTGAGCATGTCATCTAAGGTGATGCCATTCAGATGTGTGGGGAATCACCTATGGGAATGAAGGGTCTCCACTAGTGCTAGCAATTCTACTCCAAGTGAGTGCAATGCAATCACATTATATGAGAAGGCAGATATTATTGGGATCATAGAGCATCGAGGGGGGGTAGTAGTAGGCATGCTGAAGATGAGTGGATTTAGGGTAGTAGTAGGCATGCTAAAGCTGAAGATATTATAAAGTTTGAGCCACCATAGCGAAGGTTGGAGCTTGGGGGTCGATCCATATTAATTGCAGGCCACCATAGTGGAATCCCGTGGATGGCGGGTTGGTAATCAGGTTGGTAATCATGAAGAAGATTCCATGTGGTGCCACTCTGGTGGCTAGTAAATACCTGCTAGCCCTGTAGAATCTTAGCCATGACAGACATGGCTAATGACTACCACCACCACGGAGAAGTAATTCCCACAAAGGTAAATCATGAAGCTCTAATCACTCATTACCATGTCTAATCACTCATTACCATGCACTCTAGTTCTCTACAGAGCATGCAAGCCTGGTGATTGGTAATTTATACTATAGTTGTAGTGATCATGCATGCTAAACATGGTCGATGAGCACTGGCACGATGGAATCATATCCACAAGAGATGTGGGTGACGACAGCCACCACCATCGGGTAGTAATTCCCACAAAAGTAAATCACGAAGCCTAATCAGCTCTAATCCCTCATTACAATGCACTCTAGTACTCTCTTGAGCATGCAAGCCCAATGACTAGTAATTTACTGCACTCATAGTAATCATGCATGCAAGCGTGATGGTGGTAACTGGAAGCTGAGTAATTGTGGGCCACTGTGGTGGCTGGTAATTAACTGCTAGCTCGGTGGGTCTTACACCCACCACCATAGACATGGTTGGGAATCTTAGATGCCACCACCTCTAATCATTCATTACCATCCAAGTCAGTATTGCCACCTTGAATTATTCAAAATTCGGGCCAACCACCATGTGGCTCTCACCTTAATAGTAGTCGAGCTACAACCACCATGGTGGCTCTCACCTTGATGGTGTAGTCAGGCTACAAATTGCTATTCCATTTCCTTCACTACTTTGTCTTCTATCCCTCTCGACCATTGCTTTCTCCCTTGCAATCAGACTGCAAACTCAAGCCTCCACTATTCTATTTCCTTCACTATTTCATCTTCTATCCCTCTCAACCATTTCTATCTCCCTTGCACTCTTCTTGCAACATCTATCCCCTCTTATAATGGGCCTTGCATAGTCCGGGAGCTCCTCACACAATCTTTCCTCCCGCTCTATAGCACAGTGCGAGAGCCCCTCCTCCCTTGATCTTGAAATTGTGACATATGGGAGCTCCTCTCTTGCTCTGGATGCTCTCCAAAACTTCACCAGGTTGGTACACGAGGTGAACGTGAAGGAGGGGCAACTCGTCTGTCAAGTCAAAATATTGCCATCAATGAAAGTGTGATTGAAAATGCTCTAGGAATTTCTAGAGGATTTTTGCAAGCACACTTTTTCGAGAAGCAGTGGAAGAGACAAGATATTCTAGACATATACCCCAATGCTCAAATTAGTAAAGATGGTGGAGTCAAGATTTTGAGCTTGCCAATAGACCTCCAAGATGTGCTGAAGAAGACCATTCACTTCTTTCCTGATATGAAAGGAACCTGCAAGTTCTGGTAGGTTCAAGAAGCAGTAGAGAAACTGAAAGGACGTGATGTATCTTTCTCAAGGGCGATCTCCAAGAGCATGTTAACCAACCTAAAGAATTGCATGGATGGCGAATCCCAATTGTCATCTTAGTTTACTGGAGTTGCAATGCACCTGCTGGCATCTACCCTCAAAGGGATTATTGAGGAATACGATAAGTACATGTCTCAAAAGGTGACTTTTCTACAAGAGAAAGCCACCGATGCAACAAAGATAGCACAACTTGAGAAAAGTTGCAGAGAAGGTGCAGAAGCCAAGGTAGAGGAGGCACAATCAAGGGCCTTGCAAGCACAAGAGCAAGCTGAGGCTACTATAAAATTGGTCGACATGGAAAGACATAGAAGAGAAGAAGCACAAAAGTGCATGAAGGAGCTCTGAGATAGGCTCAAAGAAGTGAGAAATGATGGGGACATGGCAAACAAGGAGCTAGAAAAGATGCAAAAGGATCTTGAAGATTAGATAACCGAAAAGGAGGGTCGGCTCTGCAACATGCAACACGCATTGAACATTGAAAAAGACCAGATGATGGAGGAGATGAAAAGGGTGAATGCAGAAACCAGAAAGGTGATAAAGGAACTGCAAGAGAGCTTCAAGGCCAGGAATGATGGAGAACAGATCAACCAGGGTGGAGAAGACAACGAGGCAACTCCCCAGGCTAGGAAGGATGCAAAGAGCAACCACAGTGGAGCAAGTTCTAGCCACCACAGTGGAGCAATTTATAGCAGCCCCATGGTGAGGGTTGTTTTTTCAAAACACCGTTGGAAGTCAAAAGAGCAAGCTACAAGACCCTGTAAGAAGATCAGGATAGATGTTTAAAATACGACGAATTTGGGATGGACTTCCATAGTAGAGCCATTTACGATCATGGCACCTAGGAATTTCTTTCTCTTATAGCATTAGATGCAACCTCTTGGCATTCCCTCTTATATTACCCTGTAGATTAGGGTGTATAGCCTTCATCAACAAGTTGAAGGGTTCTTAATGTAGGAACAAAGTGGAGACAGGTTGTGAACACAAGTGAGCAAGAGTGCACACACAAGAAAGCTCCAATAGAAATGTTCGAATGAAACAATACAAGTACTTGGTATATATAGTACCCAAGTACTATTGGTCAACCATAAGGTTGACTTTATGCCTACAACACCTTATTTTTGTAATGTCTTACAAATCCCCCTTGAAAGATATGGCTGAAAGTACCTCATAAACATCTCAAGTGTACCCTACAGTACCTAAAGTACCATGGTTGCACAAATTCATCCAGATGGATATGCAACCTATGGGAGTACATGAAAACAATGTCATTGTGAATCACTTTCACAACCCCCCTTGACATTGTGAGAATGTCTCTGATCCCCAAGCCATGTTGATGTCATAAAAAAAGATCTATTGACAGGGCTTTGGTGAAGATATCCACCACATTGTCCTCAAATGGACAATAAATGAGATCAAGGAAGCCATCAAAAATACAATCTCGTACATAATAATAACGATTTTCAATGTGTTTCATGCGAGCATGAAAGATAGGATTGTTGGCTATGGCAATGCAACTCTAGCTGTCACAAAAGATAGAGTTTGCTTTGCTATGCTATGCATGATGCAAGTCATGCAAAAGCTTCCTTAACCACTAACTCCGTAGTGGCTGAATTGGTAGCTTTGTACTCTACTTCACTAGAGGAAAGAGAGACTCACTCTTACTTCTTACTGATCCATGAGATATAGGCTAAACCCAATGAGAAGCAATAGCCAGTAGTGGACCATTTGTCATCAATGTCCCCCGACCAATCTGAGTCGGTGAAACCACTCAGCTCTAGATCACAATTTGAAGCATAATGCAAGCCAAGAGAGAGAGTGCCATGGACATATCTGAGAACCCTCTTTGCTGCATTCTAATGTGTGATCGTGACAATGCATGAACTAGCTCAAAAGCCCTATGGCATAGGCAATATTAGGCCGTGTGGGGCATAGATATATCAAACTACCAACCAACTGCCTATACAAAGTGCCATCAAATTTTTCAATAGCATCATGCTTACTTAGCTTGAGTCCCTTTTCCAATGGAGTAGCCACAGGCTTATAGTCCTCCATTTTAAATTTCTACAACAACCCCTTCGAATACTTTGTCTGTGACATAGAATTCCCATCATGGGTTTGCCAAAACTCAATGCCAAGATAATAATGCAATAGGCCCAAGTCTATCATGTCAAAGTTGTGACATAAAGCAGACTACACTACTATAATTTGCTGCAAATCACTGTCAGTGAGTATGATGTCATCCACATATAGTACCAACATGACCAATTCTGATTTTTGTTGTAGAACATACGAAGCTTGGGACATCAAAACCTGATGTATCTTCTGATACCATGCATGAGGTGCTTGCTTCAGCCCATATAGAGCCTTCCTAAGCTTGCATACCTTGTGCTCTTGTCCCTTCACCTCAAAACCTTGGCGCTGATGTACATAGACCTTTTCTTTAAGATCTCCATTGAGGAAAGCGATCTGGACATCCATCTGGTACACTGACCAACCATAAAATGCAGCAAGAGATATGACAGAGCGAATGGTGGTCATCTTGGCCACTAGAGCAAGTCTCCTCATAATCTATCCCCTCCTCTTGTGCATACCCCTTGGCAACCAAACGGGCTTTGTATATCTCAACTGTACCATTTGAATGGTATTTCACCTTATAAATCCATTTCGTACCAACCACATTTTTTCCAATGGGCGCATCAACCAAGTCCCATGTGGCATTCTTCTCAATGGATTTAATCTCAGCTTCTATAACTTTCTTCCATGCCGGATTATGCTGAGCATACTTGAAGATCTAAGGCTAATTTTTAGCTTCCATCACTGAGGACATCAAAGCAAAATTGACCTTTTTCTTATTTTTCTGAGTGCTGGCCTTGGTTTTCCCCAAAGTAGGCTGATCCTTAGCATCTTGAATGGTCAACCTTGCCCAACGTGGAATAGATTTCTCTGTTGTACCACTCGGGGCTGCACCAACATCTTTAGTGGCCTCACGACGTTAATAATGTTTTCAAACTTGAGGCTGTCTATTCTCAATAATGGGCTACAAATCTGAAACATTTTAGGGAGAGCCATCCTCAACATGTGGCAAGCCATCTGAATTATGAGAAGTAGAAGGGGAAGCATTAAGAGACTTCATCTCATCATCCTCAAACTGGATGATGTCCAAAAGGGTGTCATTGTCTGGTGGCAAGTCTGCACTAGCGGGGTGCATGCACTCATTCTCAGTAAAGAGAACATCTCTGCTGATTATTACCTTCCTAGTAGCAGGAATATAAAGCCTAAATCCCCTCTTACTTTTAGTGCTATACCCCACGAAAATGCATTTGACACTCTTCTCACATCAAGCTTTGCCCAATGTGCATCTAGAACCAAAGCATATGCCACTAAGCCAAAAACTTTGAACTTTGGCTTAAAGCCATACAAAGCCTCAAATGGAGTCACATTAACCAAAGCTTTGGTAGGGCATCTGTTTTGAATGTAAGTGGTTGTCATCACAACTGTTTCTCCCCAAAAAGCCTTTGAGACTCTCTTGAATTTCAGCAAGCATCTCGTCATCTCGATGAGAGTATGATTCTTCCTCTTGGGGACTGGATTCTATTGTGGTATGTAAGGGCATGTCAAGTGATGTTTAATCCCATGCTACTTCAAAGATCCCTGGAATGCATGTGACATGTACTCTCCCCCTCTACCTGAGTTGAGTGTTCCAATTCTAGAATTGGTTTGGTTCTCAACCATAGCTTTGAACTCTGAAACCAATAGGACACCTCAGATTTTTCCTTCATGAGAAAAAACCATGTGAGCCTAAAGAACTCATCTATAAAGGTCACAAAGTACCTTGCTCCTCTATGTGTGGGAATAGCCATGGGGCCACATACATCACTATGCACTATCTGCAACACTCTGGTTGCCTTGACCCAATTCTTGCCTTGTTTACTGAATGGCAAGCGATGCAATTTGCCAAGTGCACACCCCTCACACACTTCATTTGATGGTTGCTGCAATTTTGGCATTCCTTGAGTCATATTATTGATGTACAAGTAGGACAATGCCATGTGATGGGGACATGTCCAAACCTGGCATGCCATAAATCAGCCTGGGAAGTGTTTGCTACATCTAATGCCTTTTGATTATAAGGCTGAGAATCAAGCTTGTATAAGCCTCTTTCATATGTGCCTGTTGCTACAACCTCATACCCTTTCTTTGCATCCTTGATCCTACATTGGTTATCCTGAAATTCGACCAACATATGCTGATCATGGGCAATGTTTGAAACTGAAATCAGATTTTGCCTCAAATCTGGAATATACCAAACATCTTGGATATACTTAACTTTCCCATTATCAACTTGAATGGAAATGTGCCCACCTCCAATGATGTCTTGAGAAGCATCATTGGCACAGGTAACCTGTCACTACTATGACATGAAGTTGGGGGTAATGAAACTTCATGCATCTCTTAGCTTCATGCTCTTCCCAATCTTAATAATAGAGACCCTTATCACTTGCAAAGAGAGATGAAGAAAATATTTTCATGCAAAGAAAACCACAACATGTCTTTCTCCTTGCTTCCCTTAGAGGAGAACGAATATGATAACATCCCAAGTGATGTTGTAGTCCAGCATCAAGAGAAGAAAAGGATCCGCGTGCAGAGGCCATTATCTCACCAAGCCAGTCGGTGCCAAAGAGAAGAGCGATGCGTTGTTGGAAGAAGATCTTTCAACTCAACATGACATGAACTGATATATATCTAGGAGCTTGAAGGTGCTGATTTGGCTAGATGGGTAAATTCCAGGGAAACATGGCACCTTCTTCACAGAAGCCTCTAGAAATGGCTCAAAATCATTCTACAAACTGCTTGGAAAACACATAGGTCTATAACTTTCACTAAAGTCTTCATATCAGAAATTAAATTACATACAAGGATGTGCCTTAAAGTGAGCTTCGTACTGATATAAGTTTTGTTGAAAACAGATAACCGGTTGAAGAGATATGGACAATTTACTAAAAGGGGGTAGAAATTGTCATGAAAATTGACTGTCAGACACAAAGACTCATAACTTTTTACAGTAGTATTTGATTCAAGATGGGCCTTAAAGAGAACTTTGCGCTGATATAAGTTCCTTGAAATCAAATGCCCAGTTGAAGAGAAATGGATAGTTTACTGAAAGGAGGTAAAAACTGTCATAAAAATAGACTCTCAAACACAAAGACTCATAACTTTTTACAGTAGTATTTAATTTGAAATTCAATTATATAAAACATGTGCCTTGAAGAGAGCTTCACGTTGATGTAAGATTTATCTAAATCGAACTAACGAGCAGAAAGTTATGAGCAAAACACTAACAGGGGGATAAACAGTCATAAAATCTGCCCTCCACCCATGCTAATTTTGCCTGAGCAATCTACTCCCTCAACGCTCCACGATTATCAACGACCCAATACCCTTAGAATTTGCCTGAAGAGAGGAAGAAGCTTGCATGGATCATGTGTGCACATGAGCGGCCGAACAAGAACTACTTTAGACTTGAATAGAGAGAGAAAGAACATAGGAATGGAGAAAAGGAATGGAGACTCAAGAGAAATGATAAGAAGTGACTTTCATTGCCATGAGAGTACACAAACACAAGGGAGAAGAAGGGGTTTCATACATACAAGAGGGGGCGGAACCTCTGAGACTACTCATAGAGAGAGAATAAACTAGAGAGAGATGGACTCAAGAGTCTACATAAGAGAATATCTACAAGAGGGAGAGAAGGCTCATGGAAGAGGCTTGAGGAGACTAGAACTACAGCAACATGAGGCCTAATGGGGGAAGAGGGAATGGAACTTTTCTTCTTTTTCTCCTTCGACACTCTTGTGCTTGCTAGCTTTCCCATTCCTTCCGTAGTTTTGGAGACAAAGCAAGTAATTAACCAAAGGTGATATGAGCTTCCTTTTCTTTAAGGTCGAACAACAAGTCATAGCTTTGAATTCCTTGTCCTAAAGGAAATTCTGACTGACTAATTCTCCTTCTGGATGCCTTCTTTTTCTTACTATGACATTCCTCTTCTTGATGTTCCTCATCTACTTCTTCCTTTCTTTCTTCTTCTTCTTTTGCTTTACCACATCCTCGTTTAGCCATCATTACCTCTCTTTCCTCATCCCTCAAGAAGCTTCTAACAAGGATACTTGTTTTTCTTCTTTCTTTCTCAATCTAGGACACTCGGGGCGATAGTGACCTTTTTCATTACATTCATAGCAAGTGACCCCACTCTTATCTCAAGGCCTATCTTCACTCTTTGGTGCTCTAGGTTGTTTTGCATTAATTAAATGCAATTTCAAATCAGGAAACTCTGCCATCAATTGGGAAGTATTATGATCTAACTCAGAGGACTTTGGTACCTAAGGAGTGCCCATTACCTCCACCTTAGAAGTTGAAGCTATTGAAGACACAAATGAGGATTCGATCTTTAGAGAAGCTTATTTCTTGGTCGCAATGTGAAGTGCCTTCACTATGTTGCTAGATCTTTACTCATTACTTTTTAGCAAAGAAAAGGCTCCAAAGCCATAACAAATTTGCTCATCTTTAAGTGCTCCATCCCTGAGAGACTTTGAGGGGCTGATGATGCAGATGCCACAACTCGCAAAGCTACCCTTTCATACTTTGTCCATAAAGTTTCACATCGGATTGCCAACGCAGAGACCATCTCACCCTCTCCTTAATAGAACCTATCCAACTGCAACATGAAAGTGTTTGGCGACTCCACTGTCCCAAATCTCTACTTCATTGCTACCACCACTTGGTCCCAGTCTTCCTTCGTAGAGTCCGGCAAGGCCTCATGCCAACTCAAGGCTACACCTTTAAGACTCCAGGTCTTCCCCTTGGATCTCTTAAATCTTCACCATGATGAAACACAAAAAGGAAATACCAAGATCCAACTAATATCCCAAACAAGATCCCATAGAGCCTTAGTATACCAAGACCAACTTATTATGCATAACCACTTGTTGAAAACCCTCCACAATGGGATCCTCAACCAAATCTTCAAAAATAAGTGACCAACTAGCACCATGAAAACATTGTATATACATGCATTCAAGAATCACCCTTCTCACAATTGGAAGTGCACATAACAGCTTCAAGATATTGTACTCTTCATCATTTGCAAAGCAAAAGAAGTTGAAAGCATTGAGAATCACCACTCCATTGTTATAGTCAAAAACTACCCAAAGGCTCAACTCTTCTTCACACCAAGCTGCTAGTGCATGAAACAATCCCCAATCTATCATTGTGCCTACTACCGGCATTGTCGATTCACCAACATATTCAAGAGTGCAAACATAAAGGATACAATCATAATGACCGTGCGAATAGCTTAAGCATCACCTTCACAATCTTCTAGTTCTCTTAAACGGGATGCAATCTCTTCTAACAGAGTTCTTCTAGGCATGTTCTTTATCACATCAGAAAACACATGCTATACTAAGCATAACATGCAATCAAGTACACTTGAGACCGTTTAGTAAGGTGGGATGAATCCAATACCAAACGTACCCGGTGTCTCCACCAAAAGATGTGACATGAAGTTGGGGGTAATGAAACTTCATGCACCTCTTAGCTTCCTGCCCTTCCCAATCTTAATAATAGAGACCCTTATCACTTGCAAAGAGAGATGAAGAAAATATTTTCATGCAAAGAAAACCACAACATATCTTTCTCCTTGCTTCCCTTAGAGGAGAACAAATATGGTAACATCCCAAGTGACATTGTAGTCCAGCATCGAGAGAAGAAAAGGATCCGCAGAGGCCATTATCTCACCAAGCCGGTCGGCACCAAAGAGAAGAGTGATGCGTTGTTGGAAGAAGATCTTTCGGCTCAACATGACATGAACTGATAGATATCTAGGGCTTGAAGGGGCTGATTTGGCTGGATGGGTAAATTCCAGGGAAACATGGCACCTTCTTCACAGAAGCCTCGAGAAATGGCTCAAAATCATTCTACAAACTGCTAGAAAACACAGAGGTCTATAACTTCCACCAAAAAATTGATATAAAAAATTAAAGTATATACAAGGATGTGCTTGAAGTGAGCTTCGTACTGATATAAGTTTCGTTGAAAACAGATAATCGATTCAAGAAATATGGACAGTTTACTAAAAGGGGGTAGAACCTATCATGAAAACTGACTATCAGACACAGATATTCATTACTTTTTACGATAGTGTCTGATTCAAGACCTAACCAAATAGAAACATGCTTTTAAATAGAGCTTCATGCTACTATAAGTTTCATTGAAATCAGATAACCGGTTGAAGAGATATGGACAGTTTACTGAAACGGGGTAAAAATTGTCATGAAAATAGATTATCAAACACAAAGTCTCATAACTTTTTACAGTAGTATTTGATTCAAAGTATAATTAAATATAAACATGCGCTTGAAGAGAGCTTTGTGCTGATATAAGTCTCATCAAAATCAGACTAACAAGTCGAAAGTTATGAGCAAAACACTAACAAGGGGTCAAACTATCATAAAAACTGCCCTCCACCCATGCGAATCCTTCCTAAGCAAACTACTCCCTCAAGGCTCCACAATTATCAACCATCCAATACCCCTAGAGATTTCCTAAAAGAGACAAAGAAGCTTGCATGGTGGCTCGAGAAATGGATGGACCATGTGTCAGCCGAACAAAGAACTACTTTAGAGACTTAAATAGAGAGACAAAGAACATAGGAAAGGAGAAAAGGAATGGAGACTCAAGGAAAATGATAAGAAGTGACTTTCATTGCCATGAGAGTAAGACTCCACTTAAATACACTCAAAATACTATAAACACAAGGGATAAGAAGAGGTTTCATACATACAAGAGGGAGCGGAAGCTTCAAAACTACTCATAGACAGAGAATAAACTAGAGAGAGATGGATGCAAGAGTCTACATAAGAGAATATCTACAAGAGGGAGAGAAGGCTCATGGAAGAGACTTGAGGAGACTAGAGCTACAACAACATAAGGCCTAATGGGGGAAGAGATGATGAACAAGGGAGAGGAGGGCTCCTTTTATAGAGATTTTATCACCCTCCTTCACCCATTTACATTTGCTGCTTGTAGATTCCTTTCCCCATCAATCACATAAGCCCATATGTCACCATCCATGTCCTTTTTGGCTACTCTTGCCATGTGTCACATCAAAAGATGCTATCCCTTGAAGAAGCTTCTAACAAGGATACTTGTTTTTCTTCTTTCTTTCTCAATCTAGGACACTTGGGGCGATAGTGACCTTTTTCATTACATTCATAGCAAGTGACCCCACTCTTATCTCAAGGCCTATCTTCACTCTTTGGTGCTCTAGGTTGTCGTGCATTAGCCAAATGCAATTTCAAATCAGCAAACTCTGCCATCAATTGGGAGATATTATGATCTAACTCAGAGGACTTTGGTACTTGAGGAGTGCCCATTACCTCCACCTTAGAAGTTGAAGCTGTTGAAGACACAAATAAGGATTTGATCTTTAGAGAAGCTTCTTTCTTGGTCGCAATGCAAAGTGCCTCCACGTATGTTATTGGATCTTTACTCATTACTTTTGAGCAATTACGAGGCTCCCAAGCCATAACAAATTTTCTCATCTTTAAGTGCTCCATCCCTGAGAGACTTTGAGGGGCCTATGATGCAGATGCCACAGCTCACAAAGCTACCCTTTCATACTTTGTCCATAAAGTTTCATATCGGATTGCCAACGCAGAGACCATCTCACCCTCTCCTTGATAGAACCGGTCCAATTGCAACATCAAAGCATTTGGTGACTCCACTACCCCAAATCTCTGCTTCATTGCTAGCACCACTTGGTCCTAGTCTTCCTTGGTAGAGTCCGCAAGGCCTCATGCAAACTCAAGGCTACACCTTTAAGAAAATCAGGAAAAATCTCTACCCGATCCTTCATGGACCATCCAGAAAACTGGCATACTCGAACAATATCCCGAAGATAAGACTCTGAGTCGTCCCCTTGGGTCCCTCAAAGCACTAGAATCTTCACCATGATGAAACACAAAAAGGAAACACCAAGATCCAACTAATATCCCAAACAAGATCCCACATAGCCTTAGAATACCAAGACCAACTTATTATGCATAAGCACTTGTTGAAAACCCTCCACAATGTGATCCTCAATAAAATCTTCAAAAATAAGTGACCAACTGGCACCATGAAAACATTGTATATACATCCATTCAAGAATCACCCTTCTCACAATTGCGAGTGCACATAACAGCTTCAAGATATTGTACTCTTCATCATTTTCATAGCAAAAGAAGTTGAAAGCATTGAGAATCACCACTCCATTGTTATAGTCAAAAACTGCTGAAAGACTCAACTCTTCTTCACACCAAGCTGCTAGTGCATGAAACAATCCCCAATCTATCATTGTGCCTATTTTCGGCATCAATTCGCCAAGATATTCAAGAGTGCAAACATAAAGGATATGATCATAATGATCGTGCGAATAGCTTGAGCATCACCTTCACAATCTTCTAGTTCTCTTAAATGCACTGCAATCTCTTCTAACAGAGTTCTTCCAAGCATCTTCTTTATCATATCATAAAACACATGCCTATACTAAGCATAACATGCAATCAAGTACACCCGAGACCATTTAGTAAGGTGGGATGAATCCAATACCAAACGTACGCAGCGTCTCCACCAAAAGATGTGACATGAAGTTGGGGGTAATGAAACATCATGCACATCTTAATAGCTTCCTGTTCTTCCCAATCTTAATAATAGAGACCCTTATCAGTTGCAAAGAGATATGAAGAAAATATTTTCATGCAAAGAAAACCACAACATATCTTTCTCCTTGCTTCCCTTAGAGGAGAATGAATATGGTAACATCTCAAGTGACGTTGTAGTCCACCATCGAGAGAAGAAAAGGATCCGCAGAGGCCATTATCTCACCAAGCCAATCGGCCCCAAAGAGAAGAGGGATGCATTGTTGGAGGAAGATCTTTTAGCTCAACATGACATGAACTGATACATATCTAGGGGCTTGAAGGGGCTGATTTGGCTAGATGGGTGAATTCTGGGGAAACATGGCACCTTCTTCACAGAAGCCTGTAGAAATGGCTCAAAATCATTCTACAAACTACTAGAAAACACACAGGTCTATAACTTCCACCATAAAATTGATATCAAAAATTAAATTATATACAAGGATGTGCCTTGAAGTGGGCTTCATACTGATAAGTTTCGTTGAAAATAGATATTTGGCTGAAGAGATATGGACAATTTATTGAAAGCAGTTAGAAACTATCATGAACACTGACTATCAAACACAGAGACTCATAACTTTTTACAGTAGTACTTGATTCAAGATCTAATCAGATACAAACATGCATCTTGAAAAGAGCTTCGCGTGATATAAGTTTCATTGAAATTAGATAACCGGTTGAACAGATATGGATAGTTTACTGAAAGTGGGTAAAAATTGTCATGAAAATAGACTCTCAAACACAGACTGATAACTTTTTACAGTAGTATCTAACCATATAAAAACATTCTCCTTGCAGAGAGCTTTGTGCTGATATAAGTTTCATTAAAATCGAACTAACGAGCAAAAAGTTATGAGCAAAACACTAACAGGGGGTCAAACTGTCATAAAAACTACCCTCCACCCATGCTAATTTCACCTAAGGAAACTACTCCCTCAAGGCTCCCAAATTATCAACGATCCAATACCCCTAGAATTTGCCTAAAAGAGAGGAAGAAGCTTGCATGGTGGCTCGGGAAATGGATGGATCATGTGTGCACAGTGAGCGGCCGAACAAGAACTACTTTAGAGACTTGAATAGAGAGAGAAAGAACATAGGAATGGAGACTCAAGGAAAATGATAAGAAGTGACTTTGATTGCCATGAGAGGGAAACTCCACTCAAATACACTCAAAATACTACAAAAACAAGGGAGAAGAAGAGGTTTCATACATACAAGAGGGAGCGGAACCTCCAAGACTACTCATAGAGAGAGAATAAACTAGAGAGAGATGGACTCAAGAGTCTACATAAGAGAATATCTACAAGAGGGAGAGAAGGATCATGGAAGAGGCTTGAGGAGACTAGAGCTACATTAACATGAGGCCTAATGGGGGAAGAGATGATGAACAAGGGAGAGGAGGGCTCCTTTTATAGAGATTTTGTCACCCTCTTTTACCCATTTACAATTGCTGCTTGTAGAATCCTTTCCCCATCAATCACATAAGCCCGTATGTCACCATCCATGTCCTTTTTGGCTACTCTTGCCATGTGTCCCATCAAAAGATGCTCAATACTCTTAAAATTTTGAGAAAGTCAAGAGTCTCCCCACATGGAGCCCATAGGGACCCTCTCTTTTCCATATGTCCACATCCTCCTTATTCCACATAGGAATTCTAGAAGGATTCCTCTTGACTCCACACTCCTCCACATGCCTTCCACACACTTGGCATGTGGCCTCTCTTATATTATTGGAATACATGGACATGAGCCCACCTCTTTATATGACTCACTCTTCCTATTTTCCAAAAACCCCATAATATCCCATACATGAATAACTCTCACCCCATACCAAGTTATTTATAATTCATACCTATGGTATTTACAATGATCCATTCCACTCATCCTCTCAATCCCATACAATATCTTAGAAAATAGAAATAAGTGAGAGCTGCTAGGCTATCACTTGATACTCAAACTCTTATCAAACATAGAAGAAAACAATACCAATGCCAAATTAAAAAATATCAATTTTTGGCATCACACTACCATGAACAGGTGTGATGCTCTCAAACCACTGCTAGTGAGGAGGTATGTGCTTACTAGCACCACTGTCGATATACCATGTATCACTTGCAACAAGGAAAGCATCTGTTGATTGATTTTCAGCATTCAAATCCCCCCTAGCATCCATCTTCTCATTAAATGTAGCAAACATAAAATCTCTATCACCTTGGGCAAGATGAGCTTCACCATGTGCTGAAGCACTTGGCTTCTTGCGATAGTTGCATTTGCCCTTTTTTTTTATTTTTGCTTGAACTGCTTGCATTCCCCTCCTTGGGGTGAGTTGTATGGCTGTGTTTTGGCTCAAACTTTTTATGAAATTTGCCCTTTCCACCCATGGCAAGCGCTTGCTCACCGTGACGAGAGGCTTTGGAAAAATTTGAGCATCTCTCCTCTTCCTGCAACAAAATCCCAACTAACTCATCGAATGAGAGTGGGGCTACCCTGAGAACAATGGTCAATGAAGTGACAAATCTGCCATATGAGGGCGCTAAGGTATTGAGAGTAATAGAGATGAGCTTCTTGTCTTCTATTTCCTCATCAATACTTGCGAGCTGATCATGTAGATCAGTGATCCTAGCAATGTGATCAGTGATGCCTACAACACCATGTCTTTGTAATATCTTACACTTAAGTTTGTATCTTTAAGCCACATTCTCATTTATCTCTCCTAGCTCCATACACACCATTATATATATTAAGCTCATTGCCATATTGGTTTTCTGAAACACCAAGTATGGCTTCTTTATCTTCTTTACTAATAATGTTATGTTGTAATAACAAGCGGAGATGTAGGAGAAGGCATGAGGATTAGCTTATGGTATCTGCCTTGGAGCCATATGGCCCAAGTGTTTATAATATGATAATGAGAGAGGTACAAGAGAGTACAAGTGTTAGCCCTCCCTTCAAAAGGTGGAGTGTATTTAAGGCCAAAAGTTTTACTTTGGTCTTCATTGTGTACTTGCAACATTGGAAATAGAAGCTCTCTCTTTCTATATTTTCTCTTATAGTAGAGTCTTCTTATTTCCTTTGCTACTTGCCTTGTGATTGACATTGTCCCTGTCCAACATTCTCTCCCTCCTCTCATTCTCATTCCCCTTCCTCTCTTCCCACTCTTCCCCATTTTTCTCATGAATCACCACACAATCTGGTAGATGCTTAGGTGACACGAGTGTGAAGATTGTGCATACAAAGCTCCCACAAGGAGCTGCTTGGTAGTAGAGGCTTTTAATGTCATTCTTCCAATATCCCCATGACACATAGTCACTACTGAAGACCACATTTTGATGTTGTTTGGAGTGCTATTCTCTGGCTCTAGTTCGATTCCTATCACCCTCACAAACCTCAGGTACATGTGTCGACCACTCAACATGGCTTCCTAGTCAGAATCAATCATTGTGTCTTTCTGTCCCTAAAGTAACACTTGCTACATTAGCCTTAAAGCAGCGACTCCCTGAGTCACTGCATTGTCAATCACTGCATTAGCCTTATAGTAGTAGTGACTACATTAGCCCTATAGTAGCAGTCGCTTTAAGGTTAACATAGTGACTCTTAATGCAAAGGGTCCTTATTGCAGCACCTTCTAACACAACAAGTGACTTAGGTGATGAGACTGGTGCAACAATCGATCGGTAAAGTAGTGATTGACTAATGTAGAGTGCCAAATATAGTAGCAACTCCTAATGCAACGGGTTGAGAGTCATTACCTTAACCTTAAAGTGGTGGTTGACCTTTGGAAGTGATAGTTGTGATTTCATTAAATGCCACATGTTGTTAGGTGAAGTGGGTGGGGGTGATTGGCCAACTAGCAGACCATGTATCAATCATTGTGTTATAAAGCAACGACTGGTTAAATTGCCATGTTAACCTTATAGCAACGACTCACAATTCGGCTATGTTAACGACTGGTTTTTGGTGCTCTCTAGGGATTTATAAGTTTTGGTGCAGGGTTTATGAGCACACGGAATGCTACGCTACCTATTCTACCTATTCAAACCAAAAAAATAGAAAAAACAACTTCTTGAAAGCATCAAATGGTGGATTTTTGAAGGGGGTGGCTGAGAACTCACTCACACCCCAATTAAATCAGATCTAACCTCATTTTTTAGTGTTTTTGAGTGATATTTGATGCCACACACACTTTAGCTCTCATTCCTACAATTTGATAGCAAAAAACACTAAAATACAAGCTTAAATGTATAAAAAACACCCTATGGATACAAATGATAGTTTCTACTTTTCCTACTTTAAAGTCACACTTTCTTCTTCAATCCCATCCTATACTTCACTAACAACACTACTAGTTAAGCTAGAAGCATTGTGCGATGGGTGGTTAATGGTAGAAAGCTTGTGTAATACAAAAGCATACCTTGAACTCCACGACAATGGTGCCCAACAAATTTATGATGTTCCTGCTCCATTTGATGAAGGTTTCTTGCAAATTCAAAAATTATGGGACATAGCGGAAGTACACAATAACATTGATTCAAAATGGACCATCAAAGTTGACACTGATACAGAAGAGATGACTCTATTGCTTCCAAAGACACTTCCCACTGGAAGATCAATTTTTAAGCCAATAATAAAGATTAAAGATATTGCAAGAAGTGAGTCCAACGAGGAATGTGTTGAAATGCTTGGGATTGATAACAATAAGAAACCTATTGTTTGTATTATTATGGAAGAGAAGTTCTCTTTGAAAGTTGTTAATCCACCTACTGTAGCGGAACAATTAAAACAAATCAAAGAGGGAAGGAAGGTTAGTTACTATCCATAAGTATTTTCTAATTTGCTTTGTTTATGTAATTTACTATGAGAGATTCAATTTTGTTTTGTGTGTCCAAGATCTTATTTTATCACTTGACAAATCAAATTGTGGAGGTTGATGAAATAATTGAGGAGATGGAGGTATCAACTTCCAATAGTGATTCTGACGAGCATATAGAGGAGGGTTATGAACAAGATACCGCAACATCACCAATCAAACCAAGAGGTTCTTCAAAGTCAAAAGGAAAGGGATCTTCTCGTGTTGAAGCTGAAAATTGTGGCTCTAATACACAAGGATTAAGAACTCCCATGGGTTCACATGGATTGAGAGCACCTTCTCTTTTAGGCTGTCATGGATTGAGTGCACCCCCAAGTGAGCATGGTTTGAGCACCCCCCCAAGTGGGCATGGTTTGAGCGCACCGCTCCCGAAAAAATGACCTCTATTGGCTGCAAGTGCATTTCCTCATGAGTCTTATGAGGATGTTGTCCAGGAGACTCCATCTATTGCACAAGGGAAAAAACGGAGTAAATCGGGATCAAAGGCTCCAAGGAGAGTACAGCCATTGGATATCATTGAAATCCCAACTAGTGGTGAGCTGCAAGTACCAGGAGCTGACATTGGAGATGGCACCTCAGATACACAACAAAATAGAGTCTGAGCAAGTACAATGAGATAACCTTGTGGATCGACAAAATTTCTTCTTACACATTGATCATGTTATCAGACGTCCTATTGACCCTAGGACTGGCCTTTGGCCATTTGAGGTGCGAAAAATACATCCTTTCTATATTGAGAATTTGAAGTCACGAATGAAGGACAATGCGCATGCACAAGTTGTGAACTACATTGTGCTCATGGATCCAAAAGATTGTCCAGACAAGGCATCTTTTGATCATTAGAAAGCAAATGACTATAACTACTTTGTTCTTGGAGGCTCCCATTCAACAGAGGCAAAAAGGTAGTTGAATATTGAGTTTCCATGCAACTCTCATTACAAGACATGTAATTGTATAGTTTATGCTGGTTTTACTGACTTACTGGCTTTTCATCACAATAATGACAATGAGTATAGGAAGTCCATGTCTTGGATAGAACGGGTTTGTTTCTATCACAATGAGTTCATCACGAAACTCAATGAGGATCATTCTTTGATCACTGCAAAGTTTCACTTGTCTTTGTTGAATGAGACTGGGATTTTTGCAACAATTAAACATCCATCAAGGCCAAGTGACAGCTTCAAATCATGGGACGAGATGTTTCAAATTTCATTTCGTTAGTGGAGAAGTTTGGGATTTGATAAATGCAATTTTTTCCAAGTGGGAGAATTTTGAAATCAAAGGGTAGAAAAAACTCATACCTAAAGGAGTTAAGAAAGAAACCCATACGTTGAAGGCATTACGTGAAGGAATTCGAGCGACAGCATGGAAGAGCATGCAGGGAATTAAAGATGAGATTCTAATTAAGTCTGTGCTTGGCAAAGTGGTGTCTGGGGATCTCTCTTTGGATGAAATGGGCAATGAATTTGATGAGTAAGTAAACTTCTCTCTTTTGCATCATGTCTCTCCTTGATTTTACATTAATCTCTTTACAAATAATGTTTCAATAGACTTTGTTTCAACTGTAAAAGTGAGAAGAATTTTACATGTGTCTTCAATGCAGGCATAATATATACATGAGAATGCAGGAAGCAATGATCCGGCAATTGGACATGCCAAATTGGAATGTTGTTCGGGAGGAGTATCCAAAGAGCAATAGGATGGAGAGCTTGGCTCCATATTTCAATGTATTCAAAAGCATGGTATGTCAAATTTGGTATACATATTCTAATGTAATTTTTTCTTTCGAATTGTAGATTTGAATGTTTAAAATATTGAACTGTTATTTTGACAACCACCTTCAAAAAAGAGGCAAGAAGGGATCTGAGAGTAGTATGATGCTTGCAAGCTTTAAGCAATTGATTGATCGGGCTGTAAAAGAAAAAGAGCATCAAAATCGACAACAATCTATCACTCTTAATGATGACATGTTAGAGTTTCTTGACAGGGGGAAAAACCATCCACCAAACTTTTATCGTGTGCTCAACGGAGATTGCAATGAATTGTCGAAGATAGTTCCAAAGAATGAGTACACGTTGGTCAGTGCAGACATACCATACGGATTTAATATTCTTGGATCCACCTTTGATGAGGTCCCTTACAAAGAAAAGGAACTAATGAGTCTTCTTGCAGACTTGTTCATGTCGATTACGTTGGCAACGCTTTGGCGTGTCGTAATTTTTCATTCAGTCTTGCAGTCTAGGGCAGTGATGAGTGTCATCAATGATAAATGTGCTGGATGTGACCACCTTTATTGGTGAGTGCAGCATTGAAATGCAAAGATTTTTTTGGGTCAATTATTATTGTTATAATTGTATTTTCTTTTGATAAATTTAAAACTTATTTTTATTGCATGTCATAGGATGAAACCCAATGTGAGACAAATGAAAGGACATCGATTCACATCTGCTATAGAAAACATTTCAGTTGGGTATTGGTCTGTAAATGGAAAAGAAAATATTGGTCACATCAATTTTCCCTCATCTGCTCCATTTACTCTTGATCATTTCATTATTCCAGCTGTGACGAAGAAGCTCAGGCATGTGACCATGGATAGGAATGGGGAGATAGTAAATCCTTATCAAAAACCACAACTCCTAATTAATCAACTCATAGATCTATTTTCAAATGAGCATGAGTAGGTACTTGATCTATTTGTTGGTTCAAGCACAGTCACAACATGTGCCTTAAAAAAGGGTTGAAATGTAATTGCAGTTGAAAAAGATCCTATTCAATGTGATTACATAAAGAAGAGAGTGACTACTATTCATCACTTGCCTGATGAGCATTAGGAGCTTGGTTTTAAAGGTGGGAAGTTTGATGTAGATTCAGTGGTAGCCTCGTCACGAGAGCCCCAACCTTCTGAGATATTGAAACTCAGTTTTACGGAGGTAGGTGAGCTAGCTGATACATGGGATAAGGAGGTTGTGAAAGAGAAAGTGATTGAGAAACCCATATAGGAAACCCAGACTGGGGAGGGTGATGAAGATGAGGTAGACTCTAGTTATGGTTCCAATTGTATTGCCAGTTTTTTGTATTCGAATGGTTTCAATAGACAAGTGTTCTTAAGACATATTAGAATCCTTATGCTTTGAATGTTTTGAACATTTAGTTGTTCCCATTAATTTGTTGTTGGGGATGGTTATGAAGATGATATAGATGACACATATGAATTGAGTAGACTCCGATTATGGAATTATATTGACAATTTTGTGATTTTGAATTGTTTCAATAGACAAGTGTTCTTAAGACATTGGAGAATCCATATGCGTCGAATGTTTGAAGGAGGCATTTACTTTTTCCCATTAATTTGATGAAATTTTTTTACTCTTTTAGTACTTTATGTGATACTACAAAGTTTAACTTAAGAATTTTGATAAGGTTATGTTACTACACGTAGGATTGAAAGTTGTATCATGTAGTTTTTCTATTGAAAATAAAAGGTCGAAGGAAGGAAAAAAATTACAAACTTGATTTTTCTAAATACATTGACATTTTCATCTCTAGTCGAGGTCCAAGTTCATAATTTGCAAGCATTATGTACCAAAATTGATATGATTTTAAGTGTTTTGAAAAATTCACTATGCAAAATATGACCTTTTTTTGAAAAAGTTATAATTTTAATGAATTTTTTAGGGAATCTTAAAATGGGTACCAATGTTACATACATGAATTATATGTTACACTATTCAGGACTGACATCGTTCAAATTGGCATTTGCGATGGAGGCTCTCATGCCAGTGGAATATGTAGTTCCAAGCCTCTGCATTGTGATCGAAGACAGGCTACTTCTACAAGAGCCAATGAAGTTACAGCTCAATGTACTAGAGTAGTTGGTGAAAGAAGGGATGGAAAGTTACTACTTGACACAGGTAGTCCAAGCTCAATGAAAGAGAAGAGTGGACTTGGCATCAAAGAAGAAGTTCTTTAAGAAGGAGCAGCTGATCTTGCTCTTCAACACTCAAATGGGTTGCATGCTAGGAAAGCTGAATATGTGGTGTGGTGGTCAGGCCCCTTTTGGTTGGACATTTAAGTATTGCGGATCAACTTCTTTCTTCCTAGTGGATCTGCAAGGATGGGTTTTACCACTATCGGTGAATGGGTTCAAATTTCAGAGATATCACCATGAAGGCCACCGTAAATGCCCATTCCCAGTCAGGCATGAGGTACTCATTCTATGGATAGGGATAGGAGCACATAATCCAATGGTAGGATCGTGCACTCCTTCTTATGATGGTCACTTAATTGCTGGTGGAATCTCAAGTTGAATGTCAGCTGCCATGCAATCCCCGACCATTGATCCTTGGAAACAGCTAAGGCCAATTATATCCTTTGTTCACTCTCAGTACCTCACACTTGTGCTTGTCCATATTCTTCCTTGTGCCCTTAGTTTCCTGTTCCGCCCTCCATCAACTCCCACTCCCCATCCCCTGCCTATCCCTCCTTCCACTCCCAACACACTGATTCAGACCAATATTGTGACACCACTCTAAGGTCTTAACGATGCGATGATTGATCGGTGGTTGAACCAGCGGCGAGCTAAGAAGTTTTTCTAGCATTGACTGGGATCATATTGCTCAGTAGCAATGGAGGCAGAGTTTGGGGTACCAGTTTGAGGGGAGTATAGTCTCAGCAACCACAATAGTGTACAACATTGTGAAGGCCACCGTTGTTGGTTGCTAGAAGCTTTGTTCCTTCAAGAAAAGGCGTATACAATTTCCATGCACACCTGAGGGATATTGACACTAGCAAAGATGCACATGCTGGCATAGGTAGTGATTTTTAAGGATTGACTCCAAGAAGAGGTGTCACGGGTGGCAACAGGCACACCAATGTCAACAAAGGTTGGGCAAGTGCTAAATCTTCTCTTCCCCACCATTATAGGCAACACAGAGGCTCCTTTGTATTTAGGAGTGGTGATCACAGCTGGTGGCCCAAGCATTGCCTTACCAGAGCAATAGAGGAAAGGAAGAGACACCCGGAGGCTGCCAACAATTTGTCGTAAGCACATGCTCCAGGATTGAGTGGCCCTCTTGTGACAATAGTCTTGGTGGCACCAGTGCCACCCTTGCCCCCAACTTTATTAGATCAGCCCATGTTTGAAGTAGTCATGATGCTACTGTCGATCTTAGAAGCAACACGAGTGTCCCTTGGCAGTGCTACAGGAACCCATCCCAATGCAGCATTGACAACCAGCCTAGCGGGGGCAATGTGGACGGATGGAGTCACAAGTTCAATTCTGACAATAAGTATGGCTACTGCTGCTGCTGTGACTTCGAGCATTGGAGCTCTTTCGAGAAACAGAACAGGTTTTGGGGATTCTCTCTAGTAGTGTCGGGAGAGGATTCTGAATTTCTCAGTCATGCTGATCAGTGCAGTTCCCATGACAGTAGAAGGAACCTCAATAGTATCTACACGACTGGTGTGCTTGCTTGCGGCAATACCAGCACTATTCATTACAATAGGGCCCTAACCAATGTCAATGTTGTCAAGGACCTTGCAACTAGTGTCACTGCCTACCCATTTGGAGGCATGTGGATGCTATTTGTTACAGGTATCAAGTTAGTAGATAGTGCAAAAGGTCGAGATAGTGCAACTGGAGGAGTTGCAAAGAGAGAACTATGTGTTGCAGACACAGAACGCCGAGCTCCAGAGCTGGCAGTGCAGATGCAATAGAACAAGACCCAACTCTGCATGCTTCAAGAGCAGGTACAAAATGTAGAGTAGACTGTGGATTAGGTCTGCAACTTGCTTGAAGAGAGCCCCTTCATAGTACCTTTGTGGAGCTGCACCAATGTACACGAATGTCGGATGCACTGGCCCATTTTCTTTCGACTATTTTGGGGTCAGTGTAGTCAATATGGACCACATGTTTGATTTTTGGCCACTCTCCAAGACGAGATGAGATGTGAGTGGAATTCTCAGATTGTGTGCTAGCAACGTAATGTTATTTTGAAGACCTGCTAGAGCATCATCAGACAACCCTCAAATCCAGATGTAGGTGGAGGCACAGGTGGCCTCTAAGGTGTCGGTGCAGATATTTTTATGGAGGCAACTACGATGAGCCACACTTTGACCACCATCATCATCGGGTCATAGCAGGGCACCACAGAGGGTGGCCGGAGCATAGTGGATAAAGGTAAGACATTAGCGGACGAGTTTGCAGAGTCATGGGAATATCGCTGCAATTCCCTTGCATAATCAAGAGCTCACATGCTCAGAGGGCGAATAGCCAGGTCAATCTGCTCAAGGAGAAGATGCCATGGTTGTGTTTCTACATTGAGTGCACCGCACACTCTTTTGTACTCACCTTACCACCTCAACCCCCTTGGTGGAAGGAAGTCAATCGATTTTTGGAGGTACACTATGTGGATCGGCACAGACCCTTTCTCGCACTTCTAGATGCCCCCTCTCTCTCACCACAAGAATTCAAGCACCCTGCATCACTTCAAGAGCAACAAGATATCAAATTACCACTAGAGGTGATAATTCAAGAGAAACTATTGGGCAAACAATGGTTTGTTGATCTAGCATGGGTGGATCCCAATGTAGAGGAACCAGATGAAGTGGAGGAGATGTGCAGGCAAGAACAACACTAGCAGAGATGTGATCAACGAGTAGGTAAACTTGGTGCTGATGATGTAGAATTGAGAGATACCAGTGATGCTTCTTTGAGTCATCCGACAAATCTATCGCTAAGAAGAAGAAGAAGAAGTGCAAAAGGTTGGGCTTACAAGCGAAGATAGTACAATCACCAATTTATTGTCTGCGGTGGGGAATCGAGATCAAAGAATGCCAATCCTGATGCAATCACTTTCTTATTTGCCTAATTATAAAACGAATGTAATTTCTTATTTGATGCTAGATCAAGCTATGGTCCATGGATAAATTGAATTTCTACTTGCACAGGTTCTCTACCTTGGCATACCTGAAATGATTGCAACCATAACTTGCACTGGACTAATCTGCCTTCTCAATCAGGCTGAAGGAGTCAGTGTGGATCCGCACATGTGGATCCGCACAATCCATCATGAGTGCCATATGGTGTTAAGGCATTAACAGTCCATGGGGTTATCACAGGGTTAGTGTAGACTCCTAGAGGCGCAAGTACGCGCAACCCTTCGATTAGTGGTTGCAACCGCATGTTGTATACCCATGAGACCAAGTCTCTCTTGATCATTCTATGCAGACTCAAATATTTAGATTGCACAATATGTTGTTTCATCTTTCATATCATTGAGTGCGATCTGCGTGTGCGTGAGTATGTACATAGTATATCTTTCCATTGTGCCTGCAGCTGTGGGCATTACAATCCTATCCTAAACCATAGGTGGAAGATGTCTGACAATCTTTTTAAATGGAGCAACAGATTTGGGTTATTGTGGGATAAAAGGATCCTTGAAAAAATTTCCACTCTTTTATGGCTAATTATGCATGAAGGCGTTTGGACAAATTGCAAAAGTTTTAGGATCGGAAAGGGAGATGGAACTTGCAGGAGAAGCCTTATCAAACATGAGGATGTTTTTCATCTTTTCATTTCCTACCCTAATGCAAGAAGGGTCTGGAAATTTGTTCATATGCAAGCAACTAGGGAAGCCTATTAATTGGAAGGTCTTTTGGGGGACGCTCTAAAGACTCCTTCTACCACTTGGACATGGATTAGAGCACATCATTTCAATACCCAAAAATGCTTACCAAGTTTAACAATGAGCTCATTGCTACTGCAGATCTACGTTTTTCTCATTGGTTTTATTGTCATGCTTTCTAACTACTTTTCCTCTTGCCTCATGCTAAGCTCTTACTTAATTAGGATGATACACAACTATATTGAAGAGATCTACCAACTCAACTCTGAAGTTTGCGAACACCATGAGCTTTTTTCTCAATGTGAAGTCACTCAGGATCTACAACAATAAGTGTTGCCTCCTCTTTTCCCTGTCAAAGGGGAACATGTGGAGTGGACTCACAACAAGACAAAGCACCCACAGATGCGCACATAGACACGTTTACTGAACTTAAAAAAAAACTTACAGGCACATCTATTTTCTATTTCCGCATCTAGAGACCCGCATCAATAGCGCGTCTATATAGTAGATAGATGAACGTATAGACGCGCATCTAGATGCGTAAATAGACGCTCTACTAAAAAATTTAAAAGACAGACAGACGCATTGTTAAATGCGTGTATAGATGCATTTATAAACGGTCTTATAGATGCGTTTATAGATGCACAAATAGATGCTTCTAGAACAGACAGACGCATATATAGACACGTTTATAGACGCACTGATAGACATGCTACATAATATATTTTTTTAATTTACAGAATGCTGTGTATGTTGTGTATGCTATATAGTTACAAGAATCCCATTTCCACATTGTGTAATTCAATTCTTATAGCCAACCGCATTTTAATTACAATTCCAAATAAAACATTACAACTCCGAAACACAATAAAATTGAAAGCTCAAAAAGTGCTTGTATGTACATATAGCACGAAACTAAGCCATGTCATGTGGCTTCAAGTACAAAAAATAAGAGGAGTGTATACAAGAGGCATGAAGCCAAGCCAGTGGCTTTAAGTACAAAAAAGAGTAGCTAGCACTACTTCTATGACTAATCTATGTTCTCCACGTCCTCGCTCCCTTCCACGCTCCCTTCTGTGCTCCCTTCTGTGCTCCCTTCTCCACCTCCTTCCTCGTCTTCTTCCTCCGAGTCGTCTTCTTGTGCAGGGACCTGTAAATAAGGGACAACATATATCAATGTATGAAAAATCAAATCTTTACTTATAATATTGACATTATTTAATTACTTTCAAATACCTCGGGGGCCGCTCCAGTAGCCTGGATATAGTGCTCCTTAGTTTCAAATACCTCGGGGGCCGCTCCAGTAGCCTGGATATAGTGCTCCTTAGTAATCAACCCATCATGATAGAAGTGCTTCCATGTATCTCCTCTGCGATGGTGGCGGTGGTAGGCTATCTCGACAGGAGTAGGGTATCTGCCCATGATATCAAGCTACAAGACGACACAATTTGCAGAGGGGTTAGTACAAAGAAACCACCTCCTAATAAACTACATAAGTAATATAATTTGAGATCGATACTTACAAATTGGGCCTCCCATGATTCAACACCCCCTGCTCTAAAATGCACGCTTCCATATGGCTCCATCTGGATCCTTCATGCCTCCATGTGCTGCAGACTAGGGTCCTCCCTCGCTGACATCATTGCTTTCTTCCATTCACGCTTGTGAGTGGTGTGGGGCGAGCCCCTTGGTGGTTGACCTCCCTCGAGCCTGGCAAGCTCCGCTAGTGCCTACCTCTTAAGCAAAGATCTTTTATTGCCAAGTGTCATAACAATCTTTGACTTGGCCCATTTATATGTGAACTGACGATTGGGGGGGTTAGGATACCTGGAGCGAACAGTAGTGAGGGTCTCATCAGCCAACCTCTTTGGTTGGCCTTTGTAGTGGATAAAGCAATCTCTATAATTGTTAGCAATTAGAGAGCGCATGAAGGCCATGATGTCCTTCCCCTATGCATCCATCAAGATGCCTCCTATCTGAGTGATGTCATAGAAGATCGTACCATCACCCGGAGGCATGTCTAAATCATCTGAATCATCATCGTCCCCACCACCCCTCCCAAAGCATTGTGCCATGCATCGCCCACCGCTCTCCCTACTACTACGCCTGCTATCGTGTCGTGTTGAGCTAGTACGCTAGTCACTCATAGCTGGAGACTGCACAGGACTACGTGGACCACTCGTAGCTGGAGAACCGAGTCTCGACTGCACAGGAGTACGCCGACAGCTCTACGAGATAGAAGGACCTCCTGACGGCATGGGGGAAGGGGCATAAGACGGCATGGCAGAAGGGGCATAAGACGGCATGGGGGAAGGGGCATAAGATGGAATGGGAGAAGGGCCTTGGCTGTGTAGTCAGCTGGGCTATGCTGACTCCACTGGGGTAATCTCAGCTGGTGTGGGGTGGTTTGGAGTCTGTAGTGCTGACTCCTGGGGGGTGTTTAGAGTACTCGTCATATACCCGTATAACTCTGCATGAATAGGAGGGTGCCCTAAAAGGTTATATAAGTCCCTAAAATAAGACTCCTAGAGATTAGGTGAGCCCGAAGAGCTTCCTGGCCACATGATGAACTGGAAAAAAGAAAAAAAGACAATTACTGATGAGCTGAGAAGAAAGGGGAAGGGAAGAAAAGATTACTATTGGAAAAGATTACTATCGGAGCATGTCTATAGACGTGTTTGAGAAGCGCATCTATTTTCGCATATAATAGTGCATCTATAGATGCGGTTGTCTGTGTCTGCAAATAGGCTAGATGCGCATCTAGATGCACCTGTAGATGCGGTTTTAGATGCACTCCAACAAACAAACTTTTCTAAAAAGTAGAAAAGGACATGCGCTCGACACAAAAACGTAACACTCATACCAAAATCATGTGTTTCTTGGATACGACAAAGGACAAATCCAAAGAGAGCAACTTACAAAAAAGATTAACTGTAAAAAGACTTACCTTGGATAGAGGTATGGAAGCTTCTTCTCCTTTTTCAAAGTTGCTTCTCTTCCTTGTTCACCCTCTTCTCCTTTAAGCTTGGAAGAAAGTGTGGGTGCCTTCCTCTTAAGTGTAAGCTTGGAAGTAAGTGTGGGTGCCTTCCTCTTAAGCAGCATTGAAACTGTGGATCTGCTAATAGCAAAGCAAGCAAGCCGCGCGAAGTATAAGTAATGTGAAGAAAAGCAAAGCGAGCGTGCTAAAAGCAGATTTAAAAATCACGTCTATAAGCGTGTCTAATAGCACATATATACGCGTGTCTAAATATGTGTGTAATTACGCATCTAGATACATAGAGCAGACACGATTTTTAGACATGCTTGTAGACACGCACCACAGAACAGATAGACGTGGTTTTAAATGCACCACATAGTTTAAATTTAAATATTTGAAGAAAAACAAATTTTTTTGGGTTGTTTGTTTGTAGGATGTCTTCATCTTCAACAAGTAGCTCCAATGAGGATGAATCCCTCCGTATCCACCATCGTGAAATGTGGTTGGAGCAAAAAATCAAATGTATGTGTGATCGATGTCGAGGCAACATGTATCGTGCATGTAGGATTACACTCAATCACATCTCAAAGTATGGAGAATGGGATGTGACCATAAACATGGTAAGTGTTAAAGAGTTAATGTTGATTAAGATACCTATGGGTGTTCATATGTTTGAGTTATGATCCCGTTTTAATTTGATACAGGATGTAGTGCCACACCCGCATATGTGGCCCTATGCTTGCCGTGAGGAGGCAAAGCATCGGCGATATGAGGTGGGATCTTCCGGAGAGACCGTTACAGATGCATGGAGTGATGGTGATAGTAGCCCTCCTCCATTACCTCATGAAGCCATGGAGGAGGAGGTGTTTAATGATATGGTGCGGGATTTATATGTCCATCAAGTGAGGGATGATAGCATGGAGCAGGATGATCTTTTTACTCAAGCATCGACTCCAGTGTTTGAGGGGTGCACATTCTCTGTTCTACATGCCTCCCTTGAGTTACTAACTTGCAAACCATTTATGGATGGAGCAATGTAAGTTTGAATGCATTACTCAAGTAAGCTTTAAAGTCTATTTTGGAAACATGGTGAATTATGCTAGTGGGTCAATTACTACTCGAATGCTTTTTCTCATTTATGGTCTTCACGTGCAGGCTATTGTGTAAAATGCTTCTAAGGGAGAATAAATTACTGACCTCAAGAGATATGGCAAGGCAACATGTGACCTCTCTTGGAGGAATAGATTACAAGTGCATCCATGCATGCGTCAACGATTGCATTTTGTTTCGTGGACTACATAAGGATGCAAGAGAGTGCCCTACTTATGGAGAGGCAAGATATAGAGCAGATCTCAAAACTTTGGACGTGCCTCATAAGGTTCTGCGACATTTTCCCATAATCCCTCGCATCCAACATATGTTCAAGTGCAAATCCATTGCAGAGCTCATGTCATGGCATTCCTCCCATCGATCAACCGATGGCAAGTGGAGAACTCTTGCAAACTCTCCTGCATGGAAGCATATTGAAGACACATGGCCAAGCTTCAAGGAAGAACCTAGGAGCTTGAGACTTGGAATGGGTATGGATGGTGTGAACCCATTTGGTCTCAAAAGCACCTCTTACAGTGTATGGCCAGTGATCTTGGTGAATTCTAATCTTCCACCCTCTATGGCTATTAAGAAAGGACATGTTATGCTGTCCCTTCTAATTCCAGGGAAACATAAAGTCAAAAATCTTGATGTTTATTTGGAGCCTTTGATTGACGAGCTAGAGATACTTTGGAGAGGTATCGAGGTGCATGATGTGAGCAGGCCTCCGCAGGCCTCCCTCATCATGAGACTTCAATTGTAGAGAGCAGTCTTGATGTGGATGATGCATGACTTCCCAAGCTATGGCGAGTGTTCAGGTAAGCATTGCACTTCTAATTATGAATAGGCAAAGGATGTAGCACCCTAAACCCACCTTCAACTCTTAATTGCGTCTATTATTTAGGTCTCACTACATCGGGTTACCATGCATGTCCTGTTTGTGGTCCTTCGCTAGTTGCCTCATGGGCAGATGCATTGAATAAGGTCATCTATGAGAATCACCATTGAATAGGTCTCACTACATCGGGTTACCATGCATGTCCTATTTGTGGTCCTTCGCTAGTTGCCTCATGGGCAGACACATTGAATAAATTCATCTATGAGAATCACCATCGATTTCTCCTACCTGATCATCCTACATATGTTGCCCCTTGGAATGAAGTCCTCCTACAATCACTCACCACAGGAGATTGGATGAGAATTTGGGACGGTTCCACGACTCCTCCACCACTTGGCATGAGCCAGTAAGGGTTTGTAACTATTGTGTGCTATATTGGCTGGAAATAAAGATTGCCCGCTAACACTTTATTTTGTTTAGATACTCCATCTTTTATCGTTTACGATATTGGTCCCACCTCAAGATCGATTACCTGCTTGATCCCATGCATATCTTCAAGAATGTGGCATCTACTATTTTGGAGCATTTGAATGGGACACGAGATTTCGTAGGCATAAGGGAGAATCTACGTACCACAGGGAGGATGCATGAAGCTTGGCCACAAGAGAGACCAAATGGGCGTGTTTTTTTACCTCATGCACCGTGGAGGTTACCAAAGCTAGAGATGGCGGCGGTGAAGCGTGCTATTACTACAATTTGTACTCCCATTGGATGCATGAGGTGTTTGAAGGGAGCCTTTACAAAGAGCAAGAAAAGAGGTGTAGAGCAATTATATGGCTTACTATTTTATGTGCATAATATATTTTTCCTTTCAAATTTGTGAGTGAATAATTATAAGCAACTAATCAACCACCTCCTCATGGGTTTAGTTCATACTACCAACTAGCATTTCACGTAGTGCATCGAAGGACATGACAGATTGTATTTACAAGATGGGCGAGCTTGTGAGGTACTTTACATGATACAAAATATGATGCGTATCAGTGCTCCATGCAAGGTATTCATATTGCCAATATGGTGTATCTTTTCATTTCTAGGTATATGAGCTCAAAGGAAATAGATCCCACCATGCTTGAGAATGCTCGAGTTATGTCAGTGGAGGTGGTTTGTTTGGGAGGAGACATTTCCACGTTCTATTCTCACAAGCCAACTACATCTTATAGTGCATTTGGTGGATGAGATTGCTATATGCGGTACTATACTGTGCTACCTTCGGGTCTTGCATTTTGTCTCACAAAGCCCTTCAATGTCTTCATGAAGCACTCGAGGTTTATGGCCTTATGTGGTTAGCTAGGACTTCTCTCTCTTTTTGTTTTAAAAATATCACAAACAGCTCTCTCGCATTGATCTAGATTCACAACCACCGCACTGACATTGGCTTAGTGTGACCATTGCATTGGCTCTTGGAGGTGGCTTCAACTACTCTAATTAAACCCAAAAAAATGTATTTACATCAATTGGCTTGAGACTCGCATTGGAGTCACAACAACACAAAGCAACTATAGATGTGCTTGATAGACACGCAAAATAGTGGACGTGTCTATAGGCGTTGCTTGAATAGAGAAATTACGGGCGCATCTAATAGCGCATCTAATAGCTCGTCTATTTGCACATCTACACTGAGAAAATACGAGCTCGTCTAACATTGCGTTTATTAGCGTGTCTATTTGCACGTGTATTAGCGCATCTATTATTGTGTTTAGACTGGAAATTAGACGCGTATTTAGACGCAAAACAGAGAAAGTGAGATTTTGGTGTACATCATTGCTTTCCAAACATTGCCCATGATTACTAAAGCACATAATTTAAACGAAAACATCAATGCTTTTTTGCAAGCCCACATATACAAGAATTAAGTGAGGTGAGAAGAATGAGACAATATGTAAAATAGTTTTGCCAATATCAATGATGGGCTACGGTTCAATCTCATCCTCAATGAGATCAACCCTTGCCAAACTATCTACTTCAAAATCCAAACGAGTGTTTAGATCTACAAATACATTCAACCCACTACTACTTTTGCTACTCACGTGCTCATCGAAATTAGCATCACCAATGGTAGGCTCGTCCTCACGGGTAATGGCCTCAATATCTGTATCTCCTATCTCATGATCATCCTCCTCTCTCGTATCACGGTCATCATCACGTCCATGGCCATGATCATCCTCCATACGCTCCATATTAGTAAATGTACTATACATCACTTTGGAACGTGGCATTATAGGTATGACATGCCACCATCTATTATTATCCACCATTGGTTGATAGACAACCTAATTCAAACACAAATACAATCATGTTATTTTCCTTGCATCAAATATTTAAAAGCGAGTATTTTTATATGTGTGCACAATACCTGTTCACATTGTTATGGTAGTACTAGTGTGTCCTTCCTACTTTGCCAAAACTTTATGAAGTCAATAGTTACAAAGCCACTTGCATGGCGTTTGATTGTTGCATTAGGCCTCTTTCCACCACGTCCTTAAACCACTTTACATCCAAAACATACACAAAGAAGCATCAAAAGTCAAGCTTAATAATATCTTAGATTATGCCACAATAATCATCCATGGCTCCATTGGCTCCCTCAAAGCTAGCAATGACGCCGCAATCTTGTGTGTTTCTCTTATCATCAATCCGATGTGTTCGAAAATGCTTGCCCTAACTTATGCATAACATTCTATATACTGACCTTGCTCATGCATCCCCTAGCATACTCCCATTCTTCCATTGTGACATGCATCCCCTCGTCTGTCTCTGGTTTCTCCATTTCATCAAGTAGCCAATCCACATGAATATCCTTTGGAAGTGCCCTTAGATAGTGAGGGTATGGCACATGAGATCCATGGTGTGTACGAAAGACAGCCCTCTCTTCTTGTCTTCTTGCCTTTGCATTCTCGTATCTTGTCACCCATCTTTTTGTCACATCATTATTAAGCACGCAATAGAGGTTGATACTATTATGCAACTCCATTTACTTTGTTGCGTCCTTTCCCTTGAGGCATAATAGAGGTCATCCTTAGGTCTTCATCATCTCTCCATAGTCGTGTCTATTACTTTGTTGTGTCCTTTCCCTTGAGGCATAATAGAGGTCATCCTTAGGTCTTCATCATCTCTCCATTGTCGTGGGAGAGAGCTATCCACATCAACAAGAAACTTAGAAAGATATACAAGTGACTCTTGTACCAATCAACCCTCAGAGTAACTTGGTCAGCCATATTTGAACTATATTTGTTAATATGCATTGTGTTTGTCAAGGAGAAAAGGTTAGACAAGGGCATCTTTAAGAAGCAATGTTTTTGCTTAAGTATCCATGTTTGACTTGGCATAACAGTAATGTGATGTGATGTTTTTCAAATAAATTCTTTAAGTCGTAACATGTAATGCTTTGGTCCTTAGATGCGAGTTTGAAAAGAGTCACAACATAATTATGCTTCGAAATTCTTAAAATCACATTAAATAGTTTAGTTGGTGACTTGAACCCACATTGTCATTGAGATCGACATCTAATGTTGAAAGGGCTTCATTTTGCACTTTGGCACATTATAAATAGCTGAGCATTTTGATGTGTGCACATGTTTTAAGTTACTTAAACCTCTATAACTAAGTGTTCATTATTGAGATGCACTCATAATCAAGATGCAATGTATGAAATGACTTAAATAGAGAGTACACCAACATACATATTGCAATACCTTTGTAATAGAATATTTGCTTACGTACTTTGAGTATACATGACGTGTGTTTATGTATGCACTATAAGCATTGAGCCATATGTTTGTTGATAGCAAGTTAAATACATAAGCATATGAGTCCCTTAGTGAGAACTTTGCATTCTTGCCACATAGGTTATATAGAGTTCAAAGACGGATGTAGACATAATTGAGAGCATTGTTTGTATGTTTGTTACTTCGGTCTTGAAGAGTGGGGGTCACAACTATACATGGCAATAGGAGAACCCATGAGTAGTAAGACCTTGAGAGGTAGGTACTCTCCTTTGCACTTGCATTTGATAGTGCTAGAGGGCTGAGAAGTAGCTTCTCAAGAGAAGCTCCTTGCTTTTAAGGTTTGTTCACGTGATAAGGTTTGTTTCCAAACCAGCCTGTCTATTTCAAGGTTGACCAAAAATTGGTTTTTCTGTTGGCCCCCACTCCAAAGTAGGGGCTAGTGCAGCAACCAAGATTTTTATTGTGTGTGAACTCAAAGTTAATTTTGGCTCTCATGAACCAGTTGCTTGTGTTAATAGGCTCTAAGAGATCTAGAAGTGCTGGGTTTTTTGATGGTGCTTCAAAGAGTTGAGAAGTAGGTTCTCAAGAGGCGCTCGTCCTCTTTTCTCACTGAGGTAGAAGAGTCTGGGTTTTTGGAATTGCTTACCTCCAGTTTCCACACAAGAGTGAAAGCCCCATTTGAATGGTGAAAGGGACATCTCCTACGCTCCTAGGATTGGGCATTCAAGTGGCAAATGGAGTGAACGATGGCCATTTGGATCTAACAAAAATGCTTGGATCCAAATGGCCTCCTGGGTGCCACTTCCCTTGAAGGGAGAGCTTGAGCCTCGGGGAGCCCATCAAGCCAATCCCCTCTCTCTTATCCCCCAATGCATAGCCTTTGCAGTGGTCTGCACTGCTCCTTCCTAACTCTGCCCATGCCTCTACACTCCTCCTCCCTGATGCTACAGCCGCAGTGCAACACCCCAATACCTGGGCGTGGAAACTGACTATGGGGTGGCGACTGGGAATCCCCACATCCACCAGTATAGGAGGGGAAATCTTCCAGCGCGGGGAATGACGCCTTTGCCCTGCGTGGAAAGAGGCTGTTATGTTTTGCTTTGGTTGTCTTGTGATGTTAAAATGCGAAATCTAGAAGGAAATTTGTGAGGATGGGCTACGATGTGTGAGAGTGGCAAGGGACTAATCATTATCATAATCATGGTTGTGAGATTTGAGCGAGAGGGGAGGAATGAGGATATGCAAGGTTTATTAGATATGCTGAACGGAGCGAAGGCCTGAAAAGGGAGACATGAAGACCGTGAAAAGTGATAGAAGGCATTAAAGGGGAAATTAAGAAAGAGGGGGGCAGTAATCAGGGGGATGAAAGGTTTCACTCACCACCTTTGTCGTCCCCCCCCGATGGATGTCCTTCCACATATCCATGTGCTCATCACTTCCCTCTTTGCTTCGTCTCCTTCCTGCACTCTACTCTTCTCATCCCTTCTTCTCCCTTCGCCTCGTTTCATCCTCCTCCTCACTTCACACCTCTCCTCTCTCCAGTCCAATCTACGTAACCATCACTTTCGCTCGCCCTCGGTAAGTGCTCCATCCCCTTGCACTTTTCATGCCTGCATTTTGTTAACGTTCCTGTCCCGGTGACCGATTTTGACTCAAGCTCCTTTCAAAGCTAGCGGTGTGATCAATTCGAGATGTTGCACCCATAGCCATCGCGCCGTAATTCGATCGCTTCGTGATTACGCTGGAGATTTTATGATGTGTTTGGGATGCGGTTTGCACGAGCTTACCGCACAGGCCCCCTTATTTGTAGTCCTAGTAGTAGCTAGCGCGGAAAGGCATCAGAGTTCGGTCCTCTCCTTCGCTACTGATAATAAGTGCTACCCGTGAGTATATACGTTGAGACTATGTTCCTGCCCTAGGAGAGAGATATGGGAGATGCGTTCGTAGGAAGCATGTGCTGATGGAGATGGCGTTTCCGTTCGTAGGGACGTGTGCAAGAGCTCGGGTGAAACGCCGGAGTTGGACAGGTTGTTGCGCTTGATAGAAAGTGTCACCACTATGCATGATGCTGGGGACGGGCCGCGAAAGATGGCAGCATTATGGACAAACAAAAAGGTGAGGAAGAGAGAGCGCGCTTTGGAAATTGTAGGAAAATATTCTGTTCAAATCGAAGAGAGAGAGACAAAGGAGAATGCGGGGAGGCTGTGATGGTGAAGGTGGCCAAGTTCTGGATGAAGGAGAATGCGGGGAGGCTGTGATGGTGAAGGTGGCCAAGTTCTGGATGAAGGGGGTGGAGGACGTTCGGCTGAACAGGCATGTAAAGTTTTAGCCGAACAGATACACCAGGCTTTGAGAAGGAGGGAGCGAGTGCAGGTACGAAGAAGGACGCTTCGAGCAATCGATTAAGGCCTAGCAGGTCCGGCGAATCCTCCGCCGGTTCTTCGTGCAAAATGAGCCGTTCAAAGGCTGCCGAAAGTCTGCCGTTTTCAATCCGATGAATGAGAGGAATGGGGGAGTCGGGACAATGATCAGAGTCAGAGGATTGATCAGAACGGCAGAATTTCATGGCCTCTCCATCTTCTGCTTCTGATCGACTCTACCGTTCAGCCGTTCTCCGGCAAAATTGACAACAACGGAATGAGGCTAGCCACGGCCTGATGTTCGTCCGGAGGTAACTTCGGTTCACAGCATTTCTCTTCGGGAGCTTTCCGTTTGAACGTGAGCTCCTTCCGACGAAACAAGAATGGCGTTGGATATGCTAGGGCATGGCATTCACTCCATTGATGGCAAGGCAATTTCCGGGCAAGCTTCCGTTGATGCGATGGACGAAGAACGCGACGCTGGAGCCGGAGAAATGTCCTACGGATCATATACCGTTGTCTTGCTTCCAGCTACCGGTAGAAGCAAGACAACGGGATAAAGATCGTTGGACGTTTCTCCGGCTCCAAACTTCGGCTTCTTGTTGTCTTGCTCTACAGGCTATGAAAAACAAGGAAAGCCGTTGCCTTCGTCTTCCTCCGTCCATGGATTGCTCTTGCAAGCCGCAGCAGCGCCTGCTGCTGGTGTTGTCGTCTGCGCGCCGTAGCAACGTGCATCCTCTGATCTATCCCCATGTAGAGACAAATCTTCCAGCCGGCCCAGCTATGGCGATTGCAATCTCAGTTCTGGCTCGCCTGCACTGCCGCCCGACTGTTCCAGCAACAACAGAATCATAGATGCCTTCTGTGCACCACCACGTTCTCTCCATTCTCCTTCACTTCTGCAAGCTCCTTCCCCTCCCTGTTCATTTTTAGCTCCTCCGGCCATCCTCCTCACACCATCCCGCAGCTCTCTTCACTGCTGACGAGATTCTTGGCTAATGCCCTCTCACTCCTAGGAAGTGCATTCCCGTCAGGCGAATCGGCATGATTACAATTCGAGCTTTCTGCCTGGAAAGTTCGCCCTCCCAATGCCTGATTGAGACTGACAGTTTTGCCTCATCCCTACGCTGCAACAGCTTTCCGGAAGACTGTAGCTTGTCCCGGACGACCTGATATGCATAATTCAGAGGCCTGTCTTTGTTTGCAGCGAACCCTTACGGTCTTACGGTCTCTTACCTCATGTTAGCTGAAATCCAATCGTCAAATATACATCATGTCCTGACCAGCTTATGAACAGTCACATCCTGTGACGTCTCAGACTGTTCCGTTGATTTTTCTTTCATAGAACTTGATAGAAGGATGTTTATTCTGCCTGCAGCCTGAATGGCAGTTTTGCGTCCGCGGACCCCTGCCATCTAGGTCGAATATTGTTGGCAACGAGTGAACGAGCAAAGAGCGCTGTTTAGTAAACAATCTACCGGATACTCCCGACACACAGGTACAGCATGGGTAATGGCGCATCCTGGTATCAAATTCAAGGCAGAATACCCTTATAGCCGGCGGTTCCTACACTGTAGAGAGTGCGTGACTGTGCTAGGGTTGCGTTTTGAGTAGCGAACGTTACTACTATATTGACAAAAAGCGACTAAATCGCTAAGCTCCGGAATAAGACTTACGGCCAAACTCGGGGTTGCCCGCTCTCTGCAATCTAAGGTTTTTCTTTAGCGTAGAAGGTTGTGAGCAAATCAAGTTAGTTTTGCTAGCAATACCTATCCTTACTTCAGTCCTAGTTGCAGCTGCAGATGGAGATAGCCGACGGTAGAACACCTTGAATAGCTGCTCTCATGGACGATTACAGAGTTGGCCCGAACGGAAGGCGACATCTTCGGGCTCCGACGACAACTCCGGCAGCAAGATCTCCTTACGTCTCAGCTTCCACAAGAGATCCGTCGACTCGGGAATGGTCTCAAGAACACAGCAGAACGGTAAGACATCCTGGAGGTGGAGTGAAGGAGGATGAGCTTGCGGCTCGTTGGGATTGGGTCGCTGAGCTTCCAAAGGGGTCGAAGCAAGGCATAATTTCAAAGAAATCCATCGGAGACGACGGAGTCAGACAGTCCAAGCCTGCACGTCGTACTATTGAGTTGGATAAATCACCAGTAATGCGGAGCGGTTTCGTTGGTAAGTACAGTGGCAATGCGGGAGCTAGGGCATGGAGAGAGAAGAATGGAACGAGAAGCGGGAGGCGAGGATACTTTGTGCTGGATGTGACGCAGCTAGACGGTAAAAGGAAAATTGTTTGGAAGGATCAAACACGCAAAGGAGCGATTCTGAGAGCGCTGTCTGACAGATCACAGCATGGACGACGCAGGGTGGCTCCTTTGCACCGTGCTTCGCGTGTTTCTTTCTTGAATTCTTCGGAGGGACCTCATCACTCTCCCAGAGAATTCTCTCTGTTGACCTTGGAAGAATATCTGCGGGAAAGGTCGCGCAAGAGGACTCAGGTCCAGCTCTGGGACGCTGACAGATGTTCTTTCCGGTACTCAGCTCAAGGTAAATTGCGTCTTGTGAACAAGGATCGGCCGAAGATACAGAGTACCAGGTCGACCAGGAAGTCCCAGCCCACAGCGCACCCGAAACCGATTAGGAGACTCAAATACGAAGCCAGCACAAACGATCACCTTCTCTACAATTTTCAGGATGCTCATACCCTGGCTTCTTCTCCGACTCTTCTGTCTTCATTTCCATCTCGAGAGGTTAACGACGACGATGTTGATGCTTTGAGCATGCAAAGGCATGGATGTGGGCTTCCTTGGGACTGGTCTAGGGCTCAGAAGCAAAAAGGTAAAAAGATCATGGAGCTGGCGGGAAGGAGTTTCTCGTGCGGCTTTCCAGTCTCGAGGAGAAGGAACAGCAGAAAAGTTGTGCCGAGAAGCTCTAGGTCTGGACGTCTAAGACTTGAGCGTAGGGTTGCAAGGCAGAAGTCTGAGCCGTCGGCGTCTTTCAGTGATTCCGGCTCTGAAACTGCCCCGTTGCTGACAGATCGAGAGCTGGATCGACGTTACCAGCACGAAGATGTGGATCTATTAAGCGATGAACCTTCACGTGAACACCTTGGGGGAGGGGACTTCGAATGTAATGGGTTTATAAGGTTGAGTGATAGACAGAAAGGAGCCTCTTTCCCGATGGAGGATACCAATGACTATGGAGGCAAGCCGAGGAGATTGAACGATCGCTCAAATGGCAGACAGAGGCACCGCAGTCTGAGCCAGAAGTATCGGCCAAAGTCGTTTGAGGATATGGTAGGGCAAAGCATGGTGACACAGGCTCTGTCGAATGCGATAAGGAGAGGGAAGATTGCTCCAGTGTATCTCTTTCAAGGACCCCGAGGAACAGGGAAGACATCAGCCGCCAGGATCTTTGCAGCTGCGTTGAATTGCTCCTCGATGGAGGAGTTGAGGCCTTGCGGATTGTGCAAAGACTGTGGTCTGGCAGCAATAGGGAGAAATTTCGATGTGCGGGAGGTGGATGGTGCGGGGAACAGCGGCATCGACAGCATGAAAGCCCTTCTGAAGGTCGTGGGGATCCCTCCACAGGGTTGTCGCTACAAGGTCTTCATCATGGACGAGTGCCATATGCTGACCAAGGACGCCTGGAACGTCTGCTTGAAGATTTTGGAAGAACTTCCGAGCTTTGTCGTCTTCATCCTCATCACCACCGATCCTGAGCAACTGCCCCGCGCTCTCGTTTCGCGCTGTCAAAAATTCCCATTTCCGAAGATCAAAGACTCCGATATACTGGCGAGATTGCATAGGCTTGCACGTCTAGAGAAGGTGGACATCGAACGGGAGGCACTGGAGCTAATCACAGCGAGGTCCGATGGCTCCTTGCGGGATGCGGAGACGACGCTTGATCAGCTGAGCATTCTGGGGCAAAAAATTACTACGTCCATGGTTCGGGAATTGGTATGTCCCTCTTCTTTTCCTGCGTGTGATGACCTTTGGGTGACGATGATCTGAGGCACGAGGACGTTGTCAGCTACTGCTGCCCGATGATTCTTGGCATAACAACTACTATGCTTTTGGAAATTGTCTCTGAGTTCTGTCCAATGCTGCATGCTGATGAACGTGGTGAAAGAGCTTTTGCTGGGGCAAGAGAGACAGCCCCTTAACAGTGTCACCATGTGCTGCAGCTTTAAGGATACCAATCTGAATTTTCAAGGTCATGTACCACAGCTAAGAAAACGTTGGATTGCTATGTGCCTTCCAGGTGGGTCTCATTCCGGATGAAAAACTGGTAGAATTACTGCATGTGGCTCTGTCGGCTGACACTGTAAGCACGGTGAGGTGCATAAAGGAGCTCATGGAATCCGGAGTTGAGCCCTTGGCACTCATCTCCCAGCTTGCTGCCTTGATAACAGATCTCCTTGCAGGCAACATGTCTGCTAAAGATGCAAGCAACACTAGTGCCTTTTCAGGACGTTACTGTGAGTCTAATCTTATCTGATTCTGTTGTGCTGCAATTTAGCAACATTACTGCCTTTTCTGTACTTTACCGTAAGTCTAATCTCATCCGATTCATGTGTGTGTGTGTGTGTGTTTTTGTGAGATTTTTAAAAGACATAGCTTGCTTTTGTTAAAGAAACTCTCTTTATCTGCCACCCTCGATGATGTTCAGAACCACTCAGATTTGGCTTTTGTACTCTTGTTTCTTTGCTTATAGTGAGCAAAGACGAACTTGAAAAGTTACGACAAGCACTGAAGATCCTGTCCGAAGCTGAGAAGCAACTGCGTGCCTGCAATAATCGCACCACTTGGTTGACAGCAGCTCTTTTGCAGTTTTCTCCACTGGATTCCCACCTCCCCCCACCATCCTCCTTAGTAGGTACGAGTGTTACCCAGAGTCCTGTAGCTTTCCTTGATACAAGCGAAAAGGAGACGATAGAGTTGGATACTGGGGCGATTAAAGCACCCTGGGAACGGGAAGAGCAATGGGAGAGCTCGAAATTACAGCTTACAACCATGGAGGAAATGCAGTGTCAAACTGCTAGGAACACTGCAAGCATAGACCTGAGTTTCCTTGATAGCCAGATGAGCTCAGGTGATGCATCCTACATGCACGATAGGATGTACTCGTCCAACCAATCTCTCCACTTTCAGGCTGGAAGAGATATGAGAGCAGCTGGTGAAAATTTGCAAGGACCAATACTGGGTTACTCCGGTGATGTGAGTGAAATTGGCCGGAGAGACGTCTGTATGATGAGTCCTTGTACCATGGATGATATCTGGCGAAAAGTATTGGAAGGCAGTCATTCAAATGTCCTGAGGCAGTTACTATGTGGGCAGGGTAGATTGCTCTCGCTTTCCGTGTCAGAAGGTATGTCACCTCGAGCTTGCCTGGTCTGTTTAAACTTCATATCATTAGTAAATCAAGCAGGCGACTGTTTAAACTTCATATCATTACTGAATCAAGCAGGCAAACTGTTTGTCTTATAGAACTGTATTCGTGAGGACTAACGATTTTGTAATTTGTCCTGATCCTGGATGATGCAGCTTACGCAATTGCCCATTTGGAATTTCGACTATTGGAAGACAAATTGCGAGCAGAGAGAGCCAAAACAAGCCTGTCGAATGCATTCCAAGTCGCCCTCGGCTGCCCAGTTGAAGTCCAGCTTAGCCTTTTATCTTCTGATCAAGGAGAAGTTATTAACACTGATGCTGCTGTCGAAAAAACAGTGACTTCCAAGAGTAGGAAGCAATCGCAAAACTCAGAGAAGCGGAATCAATATGCTAGGTCAAACTGGGGAGGGAAACGCAGCGAGACATTCTCCAAGTCCTTCAAGCGAGCAACGTCCCGTGCATCCAGCTACCGGTTTGGGAGAAAATATGTCGACCACGATGGCCATCTGCAAGGGTCATCATCAGATGGTAGCTACAGGTGGAGCAACCCAGATCAAAGCTGTAGAAGCTCTCATACGCAGGAAAGAAGTTGTCCGCATACCTCTGCTAATGGTTACTCAATTGCGCGTGAGAGACGGGCAGATATAAGTGGCCATAATGTGCAAAGAGGTGGACATCTCGCAAATGCTGTTGCAATGGGAGTTGTGCAGGTATCTGACGGAAGTGTGGATGAATACAGCCAGGATCTGTTGTATGACAATCGTAATGCGTCTTTAAGAGTTGAGAGGGACTCTAATCACGATTCGAGCTTCTCCAAGTCTTTTGAAGAGCATGATCTCGATACTTATTATGAACAGAAGAATCGGTGAGTAGTTGTCAACTGTTTGTGTTTTGCAGTAAAGAGAGATAAGACTCGCGGACTTCGTTGCAGAATGTCAAGGTTTGGTTCGTTTTTTATCGTTGCAGGAGTCCTGCATTTCGAACTGGCTATGCGAGTCTGCTATGCTGGAATGGGTTTCGAGCAAAAACGGAAAAGGTGAGAGTATAGATGTCAAATTCTGTATATATCATCTGATCTTGCAAGAATTTTCGAAAACTTCACAATACGGCCATCTTGTTTCCTCTGACCATATAATAGACAGAAAGGTTTTCAATCTTAATATCCTCTTCAAATGGTCATTCTGAGATGTTGAATCCCGTTTTCTTTGTGCACAGGAAGTCCAGCAGAAGTCTAGGAGAAAGAAGGTCAAGTTTCTGTTGAACTTTGTGCCTTGTGCAAACGCAGATGTTCGTTAAACACTTGTGCGTAATGTGGTGTGATTTTGGGCTAATACAAGAAAATTCCTACGTAAAGCAATCATTTGTGAGACGGGTTAATTTCTTCGCATCGGCAAGTGATAAATAGTGTTGGGCGAACTTCGAAGCCAAAGAAGACAGGTCAGAGGCATGGTCGGATGAATCAGTGTTATTGGCGGCTCAACACAACCACCATTGGACGTGTGAGCAGGAGATAAGACTCTACCAAAACTCAGCCATAAAAATTCTGACTGGTCTTGTGTAATGCTCTCTGGTGGCTGCTCTCGATGCACGTCTGCATGCTTAGACGTCTTGCTGTTTTAGTTTTAAACCACTAAATATGACACATTTTTCGATTGAAAAGATCTTGTCAGCTAACGGATCCTCCAAGTCTTGCTCCAAGCGAGAATCCAGATCATCGTAGAGCATGGTTTGCAAGCGGACTTCTCGCTTCTAATGTCTATAAGCACAGCTGAAACTTACACCTGGGAGAACGGCCAGCTGACACACTCAAAGCCGGTGGTAGTTAAACCGAGTCAGTTTGTCAGTAAATGTTGGCATGTGATTCCAAAATGGTTTTCCTGTGTATTTATGTTCATATTCTTATTAAAAACCGAAATTCCTGTCTCTGATTTTAGGTCAAGACTCAAGAGTTTAAAACCATAGATCATATTCTAACTTTGCATGCTTTGTGGATTTGAAGATAGGAATCCATTGCTTGGCCATCTCTGCTTGATTACATTACATGTCTGGGAATGTGTTCTCTCTACCTAATACGAGACTTTGCATTTAATGTGAATCTTTCAAGGGAGCCTTCCATCATTCTTGTTGATACTATCTCCTCATTGGGCATTGTTGATATGTGGGTAGTGCTTCATAGTAAACTCATGAGAAGAGTTCCTTTGTAAAAGTGAATGTTCAAAATGTCCATGGGTGCAATTGGATTTGTGGGAGATTTAAATTGAAGTAAATGAATTTTAAAGAAAACAGTTGTTTGAAAAATCGATCTAGGTGCGATTTGAAGTAGTCATCAGTTCAATTAGTTTCTGGGTGGTAAACATAAATATCATATGATCTTTTCTAAATTTATTGTGAGGTATTTTCAAAATTTTTACATGCATTATTATACCTTGCAATAATAGCAAGGCAATGTGTAAATACCAAGCGGTAGCCTATTCTATATGTGTGTGTGTGTATGTGTGTTCATTGTTATACTATGGCTATATCTTTGAGGTTCTAGTGTTAATGAACCTTTGTTGGAGCTCAGAATGGCATAAGGATCTCCAGAGGATCTAAAAAAAATCTTTGCACTTTACGCAGATAAAGTCGGTAACATAGTTAGAATGGAATATTCTTCTTTAAATCATAGATAGAAACACTATTGCATAGTATTACTATGGGATAAATACCACGCAAAAGAAAGCCTAAATTTAAGAATATTCTTCGTATCAATTTTGAAAAATGTTGACATTATACTTTTTAAAAGATATAGCTACATGTTTCATTACAAAAGCTGCGGACTAAAAACAGGTTCTATATAAAGTAAATAAAATAATAGAAGATTGGATAAGGGAATGTGAAACATTTCAATTCGATCTTGCCATTTGGATATACCTATGGCTTTCAAATTTTATGAGATTAGGTTTATTTACCAAAAACATACAAAAATTTTAATTGGTTCTTACAATAAAAAATTTTCATACCTTTTTGTTAGAAACTTTCAATCCAACTAGCATTAGTTGAGTTTTCCTCCATGTTGACTTTTATCTTTATCAAGGACATCTCTACTTTTAAATGCAATGGAAACCAGACCAAAATCTTTCTGATTCATGCTTTTCCTCTCATTCTTTAGTCCTCTCATAGTGTTTTTAAACAAAAGCTTATCTCTATTCTCTGTGTATTCATTTCTCCTCCCTTCTAAGGTATTGTCTTTATCTGTTCAAGATTTGTTTCTCTTTTTCAAAGATTGGGTTGTGATGGCTCTCTACCTTGATAGATGCAAGTACCATACATTGTAATAGTCACTTGGTGTTTTAATTCTTGAAAGAAAACATCGAGTTGATATTACAAGGAAGTATGACATTTTTTTGTGAACTTGATTTTGCCTTTAAATGTGTTTACACTATAGATTAAAGTATTGTGCATGGAAATGAGATTGTTCATTAATCTATGAATTTCAGTTTCATTCTATTATGTATTTGTTAGATTAAGATTTTGGTATGTGCATAGGAAGTGTAACCAATGATTAGTTTTATCTTGTTGTGAGCTAAAATATAGATTTCTCTTTGTTGTCCTTGTATACTATTGTAGTAGGGCTTACCATTTCACAAGATTGGAATGAATACAGAGGATAAATAAAAATCAAGAGCACAATAATGTTTTGGAAGCCATTGTACTGATATTTTTCAATAATATCATTGTAGACAGTAATATCCTTTCAAAATCCATAAGATTAAAGTTTGGTACGTTAGAGACTTCCTTCTCCTAATTGTCCATTATCCTAATTGAGTCTAAGTAGCATCCGATGATGTTTAAATATAAGTTATAAGAAGGTAGCTTTTTACTTTTGTTTAAGAATAGTATTTTACTTTTTACTTTTTACTTCTCTCATTCTTTAGTCCTCTCATAGTGTTTTTAAACAAAAGCTTATCTCTATTCTCTGTGTATTCATTTCTCCTCCCTCCTAAGGTATTGTCTTTATCTGTTCAAGATTTGTTTCTCTTTCTCAAAGATTGGGTTGTGATGGCTCTCTACCTTGATAGGTGCAAGTACCATACATTGTAATAGTCACTTGGTGTTTTAATTCTTGAAAGAAAACATCGAGTTGATATTACAAGGAAGTATGACATTTTTTTGTGAACTTGATTTTGCCTTTAAATGTGTTTACACTATAGATTAAAGTATTGTGCATGGAAATGAGATTTAAAATGATATTGTTCATTAATCTATGAATTTCAGTTTCACTTGGTGTTTTAATTCTTGAAAGAAAACATCGAGTTGATATTACAAGGAAGTATGACATTTTTTTGTGAACTTGATTTTGCCTTTAAATGTGTTTACACTATAGATTAAAGTATTGTGCATGGAAATGAGATTGTTCATTAATCTATGAATTTCAGTTTCATTCTATTATGTATTTGTTAGATTAAGATTTTGGTATGTGCATAGGAAGTGTAACCAATGATTAGTTTTATCTTGTTGTGAGCTAAAATATAGATTTCTCTTTGTTGTCCTTGTATACTATTGTAGTAGGGCTTACCATTTCACAAGATTGGAATGAATACAGAGGATAAATATAAAAATCAAGAGCACAATAATGTTTTGGAAGCCATTGTACTGATATTTTTCAATAATATCATTGTAGACAGTAATATCCTTTCAAAATCCATAAGATTAAAGTTTGGTACGTTAGAGACTTCCTTCTCCTAATTGTCCATTATCCTAATTGAGTCTAAGTAGCATCCGATGATGTTTAAATATAAGTTATAAGGTAGCTTTTTACTTTTGTTTAAGAATAGTATTCCTTTTAAAAAATTTTGGAAGATGGATTACATGAGTTTAGTTTAATTTTCCATTTTCTTGTTTGGAGCTATAAATTTATTTTGATTCATCATTTAAGTAGTTTGGAATCATGTTTGAATATAACTTTGAATTTGGTTTAAACATAGAAATTTTTGGATCAATTTTTGAAAGCTAGATAACAAGATAATATCTTAGTTTATGCAAAGAATTTCAATTTTCTATCCATGTGGTTGATATTTTATTCTTGATTTGGGGATGCAGATTTGTATAGTGAAAGGAGAGCTTCATTAAGAGATAACTAGCATTTTATATTTTGATCTCCTTTTTTATCTCTATCTTTATCAAGAACTATGCACTTGAATTATTTACACTAGAATTTATGAAACTAGTTAATTGTAAATTTCTATTTTTTATAGCTCTATCTTGTAAGTATTCTGTCTTTAATTTAATCTTTTTGCTTTTCTTGCTTTAGTTGTAGTTGATTATGTAAGAGTCAATAGTTTAGATAGCCAAACTGAGAATCCCAATGAGGCTGTATCCCACCAACTGATAAAAGTGCTAGGTTGGCAAGGGCTGTATGCAGGAAGGGGCTAAGATGCTTTGATGATATGTGCAATAAGGGATTGAAGGATTGGCATGATGTCAATGAGTTAGAGAAGAGGTTTTTCCTAACAAGGAGAGAAAGCTTTTTGTAGCGGGATATTAGAAACAATCGAAGGAAATTGGCAAGCTAGTACGAGAAGAAAAAACTTGATTGGGACAAAGGGTGGGTTAGTTGTAAAGGCAAAGATTTAACTAGAACCAATTGTAGAGATTCGGGGGGTGACAAACAGAAAGGAGATGACTTCAAACATGTGAAAAAGAGATGGAAGGCAATGGCCCTATAGGATTTTGAGTGTGTTTGGGCAACGAGGTGCAAAAGAGTGTGGAAGGCCACACCTTTCAGGAAGCTAAACTTTATGTTGTTGTGAGTCATAACAAACTGCCTACTCGTGAGAGCAAGACCGGACAAATGGATGAACATAAAACCAATCTGTGTGTTTTAATGTAAGGTAACATATCATTTGCTGTGGAAGTCTATAGAGATGCAAAATTTGGAACTTTTTGGAAATTTTTTAATAGAGTCCTAAAATCCTTCTCAAACGAAAAGATACATTTTTGAAAATATCCTTATCAAATCAAAAATAGCTTTTTGGTACTATCCTTTTCCGTTTGTCCCATGGATGTTAGATAATAGATGCTAGAAGTGCGATGATCAATACCCATGCCACCCATGAGCAACTCCACTGCTTCATTTAAGAATGGACTCCCATGGTTAGATACTATTTCCATGGGTGTCCCAAACCTTGTGCAGATATGTTCAAATATGAAATTTGAAACTGCCTTACCATTTGCAGTAGGAAGGGCGATAGCTTTAGCCCACTTAGTGACATACTGAGTGGCTACCAAAAGATACTACTTTTTGCGGGCAGTCATGGGCAGGGGCCTGACAAAATCTATTCCCCACTTCTGAAACGGATGGATGGACATCATCGGATGATGTTGCTCAGGATGCAAATCCTTCCTACCAAAGAATCGACATGGTTCACAAGTTTTTTAATACATAGTGACATCCTTGAACAAGGTCAGCCAATAGTACCCAGCATGTAAAATCTTCTTAGCTATATAGTCATTAGCATAGTGGCCTCCATAAAATCCATCATGATAATGCTTCAATACCTTAGGTACTTCATCTGCATCAATGGCCCGTCTTAGCACCCCATTCATGCCTTGATGGTACAACACCCCATCAAAGAGAGTGTAGCGCCTACTATCTCTGCGGATCTTCTTTCTCTCATAGCTAGTACTTTTTGGAGGAAAGGAGAAAGCGGTCAGAAATCTGTAGATACCACCATACCATGGATCCCCAACTTCTATGGCCGCTACAAGGGTTACATCGAGGCACTCCTCTAAATCAATCAAAGCATTCTTCAAGTTGGAACAACCCCCTTTTACGATTTTGAAAGAAAAATCCTATTCTTGTAAAACTGCTAACCATTTGGCCAACCGGCCCATGGGATTTGGTGATTGAAGAACCTGCTTTGCAAGATCATTGCTACAGATTATACTGAAGGACTTTCTAGCTAGATAATGCTTAAATTTCTCAATGTAGAATACCAAAGACAAGGCATGCTTGTCAGCCTCATCCCATGATCACAATCCTCATCCCAAGAGAGATCAACCCCATCTTTTAATAGCGTGGCCATGGGTCGCATCAAAGCAGCATATTGATCAATGAAGCAGTGATAGTATCCTGCTAGATTGACAAATGAGCATACCTGACATTTGGTTGTTAGCGGTGAGAGCTTGAGGATAGCTTCTACCTTCTCGGGGTCAGGCTTGATGCCCTCAGATGAGACAATATGTCCGAATAGCCTCCCTTGAGTGGCTCCAATGGTGCATTTTTTAGGGTTGAGGCTGCCATTTGCATCATTGACCCTTTGGAAGGCCAACCTAACCTTCATGATGTGCTCCTTACGTGTTGAGAATATACAAAAATCATCTAAAAACACTTCCAAGAAAACCCCCAAATAAGGAACAAACATCATTTGCATAAATCTTTGAAAGGTAGCAGGAGCATTGGCGAGGCCAAATGGCATTACTTTGAATGCAAACATCCCCTAGGGTGTGGCAAATGTGGTTTTAAGCACATCCTCCTCGACAATTCTGATTTGATAAAAATGGGAGTAACCATCACAGAAAGTATACATCTCATGACCACTTACCTTATCAAGAATGAGGTTTTGAAAGGGCAGAGGATGATGGTCCCTCTTGGTGGCTGCATTGAGTTCTTATAATCAATGTAGACCCGCCACTTGTTTTCTTTGGAGTGACTACCATTGATGAAACCCATTCAGTATTGTGAATCGGAACATTGAACCCAGCTTCTACAAGCTTTTGTAACTCTAAGTGCAAAGCATCGGTCTATAGGGGCCCTAATCTCTGATACTTTTGAGCCATTGCCTTCGCATCAGGTTTCAGCTCTATCTTGTGTTCTATGGCAGTCACATAGCGAAGGTGGTCGTAGCTAGTTGTGAAGAGGTCAGGGAAATCTTTGAACATTTCTAGGAACTCATCTTTCTTATTCGGAGTGAGGTCTAGGGAAAACATAGATTCAAGCTGTTGAGGACTAGCTTTTACATTTTCTGCAAGTGGCATGGTCAGAGACACCCCCATCATGTAAACTTCTTCCTCTGAGAACTCTTCCCCCCCATCTGAATTTTCCATTGATTCAGACACCATCATTGTCCTGCTCCTCTTCTTCTTTTGGTTCAGTGGCACCTGGTTGCACTGGGATTTTCTCCTTTGAAGCACCAAAATACATGTGTCTTGCCTTCTAATAGCTAACTGCATCACTCTTTCTCAACGATAGTCTCACGAGTATGGCTGGGTAACTCCTGCCTGTATCTTCAATGTCCACCATAGAAATTGATGGTGGTGGCCAACCCATTGATAGTAATGGGCAAATCCTCAATGACTACCAAGGTGGTGAGTTGTCGACCATCTGCTACCTTGATTTGAGTGGAGGAACGCCTTGTGCATTTCAAATTCAACTTCTTCATGATAAGGGGCACCATGATATTACATGTAGCTCCCCCATCAACACACACACTTTTGATATGGCAATTATTTATGATGACATCTATTATATGTGGGTGCCCCTCTTCTTGCTCTTCGTTGTTGAGAGCCCTTGCTGTAGCTCATGTCTCACCTTAAGGCTTAATGCTATTAGTTGAGGAAGCATGATGCTCAAAGATCAATGAGCAAGGTCATGAACGAGCGAATAGTCTTCTTGCCCTGAGCTGATAGGAAAATCCAAGGGTGACCACTTACTCCTGTGAGATCTTTTAGTCTTCTCTATTGGTGGGTCTGCCATCTTAGCATTTGAGGGCTCTGAAAAGGACACCTTCTTCCTGGGCTGGCCCAGTTCATGGTTCAGAGAGGGGTTTGAGGTGGCACGACTTCTCTTCCTGAGGTCAACCAAGGATCTCTATGTCAGAATCCTCGGTGCCTGACCCACTTAGAAGATTCACCCTTGGAATATTGGGACATTCGGTGCAATAATGACCCTTCTGGTGGCATTCGTAGCACACAACATTGGCACGTTCTCTTGGAGGGCGATTGGCTTGATTTCCAATGCCTACCACCTCAAGCTGACGATCATTCAGGGCCTTGGCTATGTCATTGAATCAAGGTTCTTTAGTAGGAGGGGCCGGGGGAGTAGGAAGGAGGGGGGCTTGTGGGCGAGGATGGGGAAATCTTCTCGGTGGAGGTTGAGGATATACTCCTTCTTGAGGGTAAGCATCTAAGGGAGGACCATACATTTGAGGTGGAGGCGATGGATACATCCCTGATGGGGGGTGGAGGTATGCCCCTGAGTTGGACCCCCTAGGTTGTTGTTGCAAGAATTGAGGGGGTTGCAGAGGGACAACCGTCTTCTTTGAAGCGGGGTCAGATTGAACTTTATCAAACTTTTGAGCAATCTTATGTGCTAGCACCATGGTTTCTAGATCTTGAGGTAGAACTCATCACTTGCTCCTACTACAAGGTAGCCCAGCACATGCTAAGACATTCCAGCTTGAAATCCGGCATTCTCGTCTTGCATGGTAATTAAACGGTCTAGGAGTATGACCGCTCGATCCACATATCGCCGTGCCATCTCACCTTTTGACTGCTTCAGGTTTGCCACTTGCAGGTACACATTCTCCGGCTCCTCTTCTTTGTCAAAATACTTGATCATAGGTGTTGTCAACCTTGGCCAACTTTGGCGAACGTCCTCGGCCTGCTTTTCATACCACACTTGAGCCAAACCCTCCAGAAGTGTGGGAAGAACCAACAACCATATATCTTTATTAAGAAAGTTGAGAGAAACACAACGACGCTTGAAGGCCATAAGATACACATTTCAAATTTCTTTAACCCAACCACAGAACACAAGAATGTTAGCCATGCTTGGAAAATGGAAAAGAGAGGCAAAATGAGGCTTATCTATGGGCAAACAATGGAAAGAGGTAGCTTGAACTGAAAATCGGGTGAAGATACATCCACAAAGCACACATAGGCAGGGTAGGGTGTGACTGGTGTATTGTGAAATACTATACGGGAAGAATCTTTAGCATAGAATAGCTCATAGAAAATTGTAAAAGGACCAACCCTTATTGGTCGAGGCATGATATTGCATCCTTCTTTACAAGCGAGGGTTAGAGACACGGCGCTGCATGAGATTGTTCATCAAGGCAAACAAGAATGCCATGAAAAATGTCAACAATTGGAGAGCTTGCACATAACATTTAGCTTCTTCCAGTTCTTCTAGTCGCCATGCTATTTCTTCAAGGGTTGTGCGGTTTGGCATCCTTCTTTTGAGCAATGTCCTTAAGGACATTTCTGATGATCTTCCGAAGTCAGTAAACTCGTATCAAATATGCCCAACACTTAGTTTCATGATGACCACAACTTTTGCATTCCTTACAAATGATCACCCTCATTCATGGCTTGCAGCTTTGTTGGGGCGGTGCTTCCACTTGCTTCATGCGTGATTGAAGTACAAGCTTCTTGTGTCAAGAAATCAGCAACTAAATTCTTAGCTCGAGGGATATGCTGAATTTTTTCCTCTTTAAATTGTTGGCAAAGTTCCAATGCTTGTTGATGTCATGGAACTAAGCCTTCGCTTTGCACCTTCCACCTTCCACTAACTTGTTCACACATGAGTTGAGAATCTTCTTGCACCTCAAGTTGCTTGATGTGATGTTCTTGTGCCTTTTGTAGCCAAAAAATGAGTGCCGAGTACTCAGCTTGGTTGCAAGTACTTGCTCGTGCAGACTTGCTATAACAATACACCTCACCCCTTGGTAAAGTGAGCTTTACACCCACACCAGCAGCCTTGGTCAAAGGTTTATATGCTTCGTTAAATTGAAGGATCCAAGATGTGATCACACCAAGACTAAAATCCAGACATCCCAAGTTTCTCGGTAGTCCAAGATAGGTAGAAGGAGAGGGTGGGGAGAATTCAATACTTGAGTAAGGCGTTCAGCATCAAATAAACTTGTAATCCATTGTTGATAGTTTATCTTTAGACCAAAAAGAATTACAACTTGAAGCTCAAAATGTGGCACAAAGGGTTGATTAGGTACAAAGGGATTCCTTGGTCAAAACGACTGTAGTTGAGCCCTAAAAACCTTTATAGTGAGGTCAAGAAGAAATCATTCAAGACGAGCTTATCCACAGGAATTAATAAGCAGATGCGCCAAATCTCCTCCCAAGCTTGTGGATCATGCCACCCTTGGAAGAATGTCACCCTTTTAATTACCTCCGATGTAGCAAGTAGCTCGATCACCACACAGTGAGTAGAATCGGAATCAAAGCCCTTCTAGTGTATCACTAGTTCTTCACCTTGAACCATCCACGGTGTATCATCCCACCCATCGTCTCCTCGAGCAATGCTTGTACAATAAATTGTTGAAGATCGACATGAAGATCAAGAAAGAGATCTTGCCAATTGGTAGCTGTAATGAGTGGAGGACCAAGCACCAAATCCTTAAACCTGTTGAGAAGTGACATAAATATCCACCCTCCTTATGTGGCGTGTGTCCAAGGAGTGACATAAATATCCACCCTCCTCATGTGGCTGAGAGTGTTTCCTCAATATGCCTTGGTTTTCCACTCTCTCTAATCCCTCATAATTCAACTCTTAAATCTAGCCCTTCCCCTTCAATAGTTAATTCACATCTCATACTAGAATCTGCGATCTAGTATGAGATGTGAATAGAGTACATGAAATGAAGTACTTTTTCTTTTTATAGTAAGAGGAAACTCCCTATGGTTAGAGAGTTACAGATCATGAGATTTCAACATATAAACCTGAGTTCTTCACCAAGTAGAACTGACTGAAGTTCTTCCAGTGTTGGAATTTGCCATTGGATGGCAATACTCTCGACTAGATTCTTATATCCCTCTCCTAGTGCATTCAGGATGACTTGAACCATTTCTATGAGGTTCATGGTCTCTCCTGCTGTTGCAAGTTGATTGTTGTAGTCTTTGATGCAGATACATAAGCATGACCGATTTCGCTGCTATTGCGGGAACTCTAGTTGATCTGGTTTCTCAGTGTGAGAATCTTGGATGTGTTCTCGTAGAGAGCTGCGAACATTTCCCATGCTTCTTTTGATGTCGTGATTGTGTTGAGCTATCCTAGCATGACATCTTGTACATTCTACTTGATCAAATGATAGGCGTACTTGTCTTTCTTATCCCATTCTGCCTGAGCTATTCTGCCTGAGCTTGGGCAATGGCAAGATCTGCTACAGGTGCGGAAACTATTTGTGTAGCTGTAGATCCCTTGCAGATCTCGTTGCTAGTGCTATGACAACAGATGGAGTAGAGCTACTGGTGGCTCGATTGTCCAATGGTTTAGGTGTAGACCCATCGACATACTCCCATTTGTCCTGAAGTACAAGAATGGTCTCCATTTGGTATCTCCATGTATTGTAATTGGAGTTGTCTAACTTAGTAGATGCCTCCAGATTGAGGTTGCTAGTCATAGACATGGTGCAAGAAATGTACTCAAAAGTGTCATGAAAATCTCTGTATGAATCAACTGCAAATACACTGACTATGCCAAGTGAAATCTCTGAACCATCGGTGAAGATAGAACTACAATATATAAAATTTGATATGTATTACAAGGCTTGTGGCAATGATGCCGGGAATAACCAAGAGGCTTTACAAGGCTGAAATGATGTGCACGATGCCGTGAGATAGCCAGTGTGAAATCAAGTGCTATCTACCCACTCAAACAATCTGCAATGCCTCTAAACTCTAAAGTCTACTGACTGAGCTGATGAACGTAAGGTTTCAGGTAATGTAATGATGTGAAACCATATGTGAGCATATGGAATGACTCCGAGTAGGTACTAGTCGGGAATTTTGGGCATGGCTTAGATTGGCAACTTGGGGAAATTCAAAGCATCCCCTCTATGGTGATCTAGTCCACTCTGATCTAGATCTATAACAACCATCGATCAATAAAAGAACATCAAATAATTCCTTTTCTTTTGTTCTTTTTAAGTGCTGGGTCAGATGCATCAATGTAGAGGCAAATGTGTATGAAGGAAGTGGTTTTGTCGACGAGGCTAAAATGTGAGTGTAACTTGCACTGAAATGTGCATGTGATGTGACAAACGCGTAGAGCACAAAAAAACAAGCAACTTTCCTTTTCGGAGCACCCTCAAATTCTTCCTGGATCAAGAGATACGACTTGATCTAGGTGGAGGGGCAAAAGGAGTGCAAATGGTGCTCAATGATGATGTGTCACTGTGGGTCACATGCACTGATGATGTGGCACTATGCTTAGTAAGAGGTGTGCCAGTGGAGCCTGTGTTGAGGTGGTAGGAGTGGTCACATGAAGTGACTGTGGAGCACTATGTGTGCCTATAGAGGTCAATGATAGTTGGATAGTTGAGGTGGCACATATGATGATGTGGCACTAATGACATGGTATTGATGATGTGGCAATGATGAAGTGGCGATGATGATGTGTTAGTGATGACATGGTTGCCACCATGGTAGATGATGTGGCACTGTGGATAAGGTGATGACATGGATTGCTGAGCTAGCAATCATGCCACATGTCAAGAATTGAGAGACTTATCTGCCACATGGTAGATAAGATGACTTGGCATATGACCAGCCTGATGCTAATGTGGTAGACCAACGAGGCTGCTGATGTGGCATGTGGATAGGATGTGCCACATGTCGTGATTTGGCTAACCAGAATCTTTTCAAGATTTTGTTTTTGATTCCGTCTCCTTGGAGCCCCGTCAATGGTGTGAAGACATGTTCTATGAAGTAGATTTTGTCATGCTAGGGCAGACTACAATGGTAGGTCATGGAAGCTTATTGGAGGTGGCTTCGAGAGGCACTATGGAACCTTGTTCTAGGGTTGAAGATTTCGTATGTGTCGATGGAAGCCCGTCGTTTGAAGCGGATGCGTTGTTGCGCAGGTGCTATCTGGGGCAGCTGTTGATGATGGAGGCTAGTCGTTGTGCATCTCTAGGAGCTCCTTCATTGCAAGGCCTCTTAGGCTTACAGTGGTGCAGAGAACTGGCTTGGCCGTTGTTGGTTGTAGATGTGTTGGTTGAACACTCCCATGAGCGCCCGGCTACCCTCAACAACCTTATTTACAACAAGTAGGAGAGGCTTGGAGCGGCGTCTCGGCTCGCTGGCCAGACGAAGATGTAGTTTGTGATAGATGCACTGTTGCATGTGAGCAAGGTCTCCATAGTCGTGGTAGGCAGGGAGGCGTAGCAGCATTGACTGGAGCAGCTATTGTAGAAGACTATTGAGGTCTGCTCATGGGTACCAACTAGGAGACGCTGTAGAAGGCTGTGAGCCTTAGACATGTTGCTAGAGCCTTGATTGCTACGTAGTCCCACTAGTGGAGAATGGTAGTGGTTCCATCGTCTATTAACACCAATGTAGAATGGAAGTGGTGCTAATGGAACTTGGAAAATAGCACCTTGAACCCTCAATTTACATGTAGATTGGCACGTGGGCCATTCTCCTAGTGCCAATATCATCACTAGAAAGCCACTACCGTATTGTCATGTGATCACTGCATATTGGTGGACTTGCAAGAAATGTGAAATTCATATTTGAAATTCCATTCTCTGAGTGACATCTTGATACATAGGGCAGAATATGCCAATCTCATGCACGGACCTAAGAAATGACACTGAGAGCCCTAAACTCACATGTGCATTACCACTTATGCCATTATCCTACTACCAATAAAATCAGTGGAATGCCAATCTACATGTTGCATTTGTGTAGATTGCCACCAGTGGAGAATGACAGTGATGCCATTATCATGCAGGGATCTATAAAATGGCACTGAGATCCCCAAACTCACATGTGTACCTGACATCATTCTCCTATGATCAGTGGAATACCCCTCCTAGAATATTAGGGTAAGCATTTGTGCCAGTGGAGAATGGCAATGGTGTCAATCTCTTATTAGGCCCTAGAAAATGGCACTGAGAAGCCTAAACTCACACATCCATTCTTCTATGTTCCACCATTCTTCTAGTCCTATCTGATCAATGTATAGGGTAGATCATGTGAAGAAGTGCAACTTTGAGTATGCCATTATCCAACATTGTGTCAATGTCCACGTGAGTTTATAGAGATTGTGGCCTTGGATTTCTTATAAGACTCTCCTATGTAGTGATCATATGGCAGAAGTGCCAATCTACATGTGAATTTGTGCAAATTGCCACCAGTGGAGAATGGGAGTGGTGCCAAACCTAGAAAGTAGCACTGTAAATCTTAAACTTACATGTAGATTAACAGCTATGCCATTCTACTAATGCCCCTCCTAGAATCTTAGGGTAAACATTTGTACTAGTGGAGAATGGCAGTGGTACCAATCTCTTATTGGGCCAAGCTAGAAAATGGCATTAAGAAGCCTAAACTCACATGTGCATTCTTCTATGTTCCACCGGTGGAAAATGGCACTGGTTCCATTCTCTAAAACACCATTCTTCTAGTCCCATCCGATCAATGTATAGGGTAGATCATGTGAAGAAGTGAACTTTGACTATTCCATTAGCAAGCATTGTTTCAATGTCTATGTGAGCTTATGGCGATTGTGGCCTTGGATTTCTTATAAGACACTCCTATGTAGGATCATATGGCACAAGTGCTAATCTACATGTGAGTTTGTGGAGATTGCCACCAGTGGAGAATGGAAGTGGTGCCAATCTCAAGATAGAACCTGGAAAGTAGCATTGTGAACCCTAAACTTACATGTAGATTGGCACTTATGCCATTCTCCTAGTGCCAATATGATCACTAGAATGCAACTAGCCTATTGTCATGTGATCAATGCACATTGCTGGATTTGCAAGAAGTGTGAACTTCATCTTTGAAATTCCATTCTCTCAGTGATATCTTGATCAATACATAAAGCAAAATATAGCCAAAAATGTGAAATTCAGCTTTTAAATACCATTGTCCTAGTGCTATAGTGGGACAAAATGTATAGGGTAGATTATGGCAAGATACTCATCTTTTAGACGCTAGTCTCCAATTATAGAGTAAACTCATCTTTGAAATGTATGGGGTACATTAGGGACATTCAACTTCCCTCCTATGTAGTGATATAAGTCTCTGCTGTGTAGAGATCATATGGATTTGTGTCAATCTTTGTGAAGAATGCCACTAGTTGAGAATGGCAATGATGCCAATCTCATACCAAGACCTGAAACATGGTACAAATAATCCTAAACTCGCATGTGCATTGGCACTTTTGCCATTATGCTACTACCAATAAAATCAGTGGAATGTCAATCTACATGTTTAGTTTGTCTAGATATCCACCAATGGAGAGTGACAGTGATTCCAATCTCATGCAGGGGCCTACATAATCTCATTGAGATCCTCAAACTCACACGTGGATTGGAATCGGGCACCATTCTCCTATGATTACTAGAATACCCCTCCTAGAATATTAGGGTAAACATTTCTACCAGCAGGGAATGGCAGTGGTGCTAATCTCTTATTGGGCCCTAGAAACTGGCACTGAGAAGCCTAAACCCACATGTGCATTCTTCTATATTCCATGGGTGGAGAATGGCAATGGTTCCATTCTCTAAAACACCATTTTTCTAGTCCTATCTGATCAATGTATAGGGTAGGTCATGTGAAGAAGTGCAACTTTGAGTATGCCATTCTCCAACATTGTGTAAGTGTCCATGTGAGCTTATGGAGATTGTGGCTTTGGATTTTTTATTGCAGTGGTGCCAATGTCAAGCTAGAACCTGGAAAGTAGCACTGTGAAGCCTAGACTTACATGTAGATTGGCACTTGTGCCATTTTCCTAGTGCCAATATGATCACTAGAATGGGACTACCCTATTGCCATGGGCTCATTGCACATTGTTGGACTTACAAGAAGTGTGAAATTAATCTTTGGAATTCCATTAGAACTCTCAGTGATAATTGATCAATACATAGAGTAGAATATAGCCAAAAATGTGAAATTCAGCTTTTAAGTGCCATTCTCCCACTGCTATAGTGGCCCAAAATGTATAGGGTAGATTATGGCAAGATACTCTTCTTTTAGATGCCAGTCTCCAATTATATAGTAAATTGATCTTTGAAATGTATAGGGTAGATGAGGGAAATTCAACTTTTCTCCTATGTAGTGATCACAGTCTCTACAGTTGATCATATGGATTTGTGTCAATCTTTGTGGATAATGCCACCAGTGGAGGATGGTTTTGGTGCCAATCTCATACCAAGACTTGAAAAATAGCACAAGGAATCCTAAACTCACATGTGCATTGGCACTTTTGCCATTATCCCACTACCAATAAAATCAATGAAATGTCAATCTAGATGTTTATTTTGTCTAGATTGCCATTACTGGAGAATGGAAGTGATGCCAATCTCATGTAGGGAGCTACATAATGGCACTGAGATCCTCAAACTCACATGTGGCCTAGAATCGGGCACCATAGGAGAACCCTCCTAGAATATTAGGTAAACATTTCTACCAGTGGAGAATGGCAGTGGTGCCAATCTCTTATTGGGCCTTAGAAAATGTCACTAAGAAGCCTAAACTCACACGTGCATTCTTCTATGTTCCATTGGTGGAGAATGGGAGTGGTGCCATTCTCTAAAACACCATTCTTCTAGTCCCATCTGATCAATATATATAGGGTAGATCATGTGAAGAAGTGCCACTCTGAGTATTCCATTCTCCAACATTGTGTTAATGTCAATGTGAGCTTATGGAGATTGTGGCCTTGGATTTCTTAAAAGACTCTCCTACATAGTGATCATATGGCACAAATTCCAATCTACATGTGAGTTTGTGGAGATTGCCACCAGTGGGGAGAATGGAGCTGGTGTGAATCCCTGGAAAGTAGCACTCTAGACCCTAAACCTACATGTAGATTGGCACCTGTGCCATTCTCCTAATGCCATTATGATCATTGGTCATGAGATCACTGCACATTGCTGGACTTGCAAGAAGTGTGAAATTCATATTTGAAATTCCATTCTCTCAGTGATATCTTGATCAATACATAGGACATAATATAGTGAAGAATGTGAAATTCAGCTTTTAAATGTCATTCTCGCACTGCTAAAGTTGCCCAAAATGTGTAGGGTAGATTATGTCAAGATACTCTTCTTTTAGATGCCAGTCTCCAATTATCTCCAATTATAGAGTAAATTCATCTTTGAAATGTATAGGGTAGATGAGGGAAATTCAACTTTGCTCCTATCTAGTGATCACAGTCTCTACTGTGTAGAGATCATATGGATTTCTGTCAATCTTTGTAGAGAATGCCACCAATGGAGAATAGTAGTGGTGCCAATCTCATATCAAGATGTGAAAAATAGCACAAGGAATCCTAAACTCATATGTGCATTGGCATTTTGGCCATTATCCTACTACCATAAAATCAATGGAATGTCAATCTACAGCACTAGTGCCATTCTTCTAATTACCAAGTCATGCTTTTGACATGGTAATGGGAGAATGGCACTAGTGCCATTATTATCTCTATTACATGATTTGGATTAGAAGAATTTCTAGGATGATTGTGGTTTTTTTTTCAAAATTTTGTAGGAGTCGCAAGCGTATCGATGGGTGCAAACTTTGCTACCAAGGACAACACATTGTCACATACGATGATAACATCTATGAACATTGGTGAAGTAGGGTGATCTTGAGGGTCAAAATCCCAAGGAAATCCCTATATGAGGTGTCTGCTAGGATTGGAAGATGACGATGTACGTGCACTTCAAGCATAGATTGAGTCTAAAGAAATTGTCTTGGTCAAGTCAAGCAAAGCTAGGGAATCCATTGAAATGTCTCAATGGGCGATGGAGATTAAGCATGATAGAGCTCTGAAAGAAGCTCTCACCAAGGAGTTCAACTCACGTCACCCTTCACCCCAACATCAAACATGGGATGCCCTTGCAACTTACTTCAAAATTGATTCAATTGTTTATTAGAGCTTCAAGGGTTCATGTGAGTCATGGGTCAAAGAGAAGCTGCAAGTTAGCAAGTTCACACTTGATTTCCTAGAAGCCGTGTCAATCTATGTTGATTGGGTGATTAGTTCAATAGAGGGTAACAAGTCTACATCGCAATCTTATTTTCCTTGGAAAGTTATTCAAGTGAACATGGAGATGGAGGGGGAGAGCTTTCTAACACATCACTCCAAGGGACGACTTCCAATCATCTTGTGTGTGCTTGACAACTCAAAGGGATCTGCTAAAGGCATGTGTTGGGATAAGGATTCCTTCAAGAAGTTGCTATGTGGTTTGATGGAGACTGTTGCAACTCTGTCATAGTATGTATTGCTATCATTTATGACAATGATAGAGATGGTAAATCTCAAGGAAAAAATGGTAGAGGCTTGATTGGCATAGAAGGTTTGTGGGCTATTCACCCTCTGAGCATGCACGCTCTTGATTATGCAAGGAAATTGTAGCGATATTCCCATGACTTTGCAAACTCATCTGCTAATGCCTTACCTTTATCCACTATGCACCGGCCACCCTTTGTGGTGCCCTTGCTATGACCTGATGATGGTGGTGGTCAGAATGTGGCTCATCGTAGTTGTCTCCATAAAAATATCTGCATCCACACCTCAGAGGCCACCCGTGCTCCACCTGCGTCTGGATTTGAGGGTTGTCCGATGATGCTCTAGCAAGTCTTCAAAACAACATCACGTTGCTATCACGCAATGTGACAATTCCACTCACGTCTCATCTCGTCTTGGAGAGTGGCCAAAAATCACAATTGTTGACCCACTCCTTTCATATCTAGTTATTCCCATGCAAACATGTCTTTCTACTCTACTAGTAGTCGAATCAAATTGTCTCTAAATTAGACCTTTGTGTGGACACTAATTTTAGGGGAAACCTTGGTTGAATTTTGTCATCTAGAGCCTCATACTCTAGACCGTGATTTGATGAAATTTTGACTAAATTTCCTTTAGGCTTTTTAGCCTCATCCTTAGACTTCTTAGTATTTTTCTTCTTTTTTTCCCTCTTCTTCTTTCCGTTGTTGCCTTCAAAATCACTCATCCATGAACTCACTATATCCTACGCATCGAATTTGGACTCATTATCAATTGAAACCCTCTTGCACTCTATGCCTCCAATAGCACTCTGGATTTTTGGATGCATGCCTTGAAAAACTATTCTGCCAAAATATGGTTCGTTTGTCTCTCAAGTACATCCAATCTTTCCTGAATCATTGGCCATACTCCTACACTTAGAGATTCTTTTTACTCATTTCCTTGAGCTTTTTCTTTCGTAACTTCATTCACAGTTTTCTCCTTTGATAATCATGCTAAAACTGATTCTTTTAGGGCGTTTTAGTCATTAAAATGACCTACACCATAAGGAGTAAAACAAAACATCACTTTTCCTATGAGTGTTCTAATGTAATATTTTTGCATTTCCAATCAAAACTGGTTTCTTGCCATCGTGTTTCAAGCTATACCACATGGATTTTTGGACCTTACTTGTCCTTTTCCAAATACTCACTGAACATACATTTCAAAATTGCTAATTGCAGATGTGCCATAACTGATCATACCCTTAATGTTCCTGATGGTGGAGTTGTTCCGGTTTGTGTTTGTGGTGGATGTGTTGTGGATGATGTGACAGGACTTCTTGTTTAGGGAGACTCATCCATCATAGACACTCTGCAAACTCCTCTTCATTAGATGTGCTCGCTCAATCCTCTCCTTTTGATGTTTGATTTTAGTGTTCAAGCACAACATTCTTAGTGTTCTAAAAATCTGATAGGTGAGGCAAGTGGTATCTCCACTCACCTACTTTAGAGAGAGTTGAATTGTAATAAAAGTTTTTCCCACCATTGGATCAAAGTGGTAGTTTTGATGAATGCTTGAAAGTCCGCATCATGTCTCACGAAACATTTCAAGTCATAGTTGGCACTCCGTATGCCACCACTAGTGGTTTGTCAGAATAGATTCCAACATCTATTGATTGTGCTTGATTTATTTCATCTCGGATCCACTCCTCTTAGAGTCACACGATTGAAGTGAGGTAAGATAAAATATGACATTCTTTCCATCATTTTTCTCTTACATGTAGCATTCTGGATTGAGTTGTTGATAATAACAATTGTCTCAAAAGTTGATTTATACCAATAATATCCAAAACATATCCATTGCCAATACTGAAATTGTTACAAACTAGCCTCTTTTTGAAAACGTCACATTCTCATTGCAATATGAACAGCCCCATCTTTCATCATACCTGTCCTCCTTAGTAGATTTTTTTTGTGTGTGGCTTGAAATTACATTCAGTGATGCATCCTTCTCACCATTTGTATAGAGTCGATTAAAGCTCTCGAATCAGTAGGATCGCTAGCGGTAAGTGGCTTGAAGGGGATAAAGAATGAATTCTAAATAGATTTATCATGATATTTCAAAATAGGAGCTCGTGAATTCCTGGAACATCGTCTAAAACACCTCCACAAGAAGTCTTGGTGAATTATGTTTGACACAAAGTCAACTCTCATAAGATAATTTTCCAAGAATCATAAGCATGTATATTGATGGCAACAAACTCTTTTTGATAGACTAGATATATGAATAGAATGTCAAAGATACTCTAGCTTGGTGTAGAGGAGCTCTATTTTTGGCATTGATGTAGGGTAAACTTGTGAAGAACAAGAAATATGTATTGCAAATAGTTTTTATGACTGACTGAAAGCTTGACTATCATATAGGTTGACAATAACAAGCTTATTCAAGGCTAGAAAATGTTGTTCCTAAGAGTTGTCAATATGTATGAGCATGTTAATTTGAAAGGTAGTACCTCGGCAGTAATTTTGTGCACTTTACGGCTTCACAATAGGAAGGATAAATACAACATCAAGCTGGTGCACACATACTATAATCATGGGAAGAGCATGGGAAGAATTGAAAAGCAGCATATCAATTGTAGCTACCGCCCATTTCAAAGTTTACGAAATGTTTCATGTTTCTCTAATAAAATTGCGCCTAGGTTTTTTTTTTAAATTAAAAAAAAATGCCTCTAAGTCAAAATGTGTGCATCTTTTTTAAGGGGGATGAGCATTTTTTTAGTGAAATCTTCAGAGTGTTTGAGCGAAGGGAAAAAGAAAGCTTCCAACTTTCACATCCAATGTCCAAATATAGTCATTCAGCCACTCAAATTGATCAGAAAACCCCATTTGAGCACATCTATGGAGTTATATTTTAGAAAATTTTTCATGCATAGTATTGAATATTACATGTATTTTATGAGAGTGATATATAAGGCCAAGTTAATACTTATTTATAGTAATTTGAACTTCTTTAGAAACATATCCATAAATATATTGTTATTTATGCTATTAAAACACTAGAAAGATCTTGTCATATTGATATAAATATTTTAGTAAGTAATTATATATGTATAATATTATTACATTGAGAGTGATTATGAGGGATGTTTCTTAAAGGAATTATTTTTCAAAGGATGTCAATAAAGAAAAAATTTTATGTAATGTAAAATTGAATGAGTAACAATTCTGTATATTTTTATGATAAACGAATCTAGTTTTAGTGAAAATAAAAGTGTAAAAACCATGTTTCTTAAAGAAATACAATTTTTTAAATCTCTTGAAAAACATGCTCGAATTAACTTGCTCATAGGCTTTTGCTCGTAAAATTGACGCACGCCTTGAGTAGCCCATTAAATAGAAGGGCTTGCCCTAAAAATGAGAAATCATGGCAGCCTAAGAGCATCATGCAGGATAAGGTTCTCACCTTTTTCACATGGATACAAGCTCCTTTCAAGATATGGTTGCATGGATACAAGTTCTTTCCTAAGGTTCTCACCTTTTTGCATGGATACGAGTTCCTTTGCCACCATCTTTAGCTTCAATCGCGCTGCTTAATAGTGCTATTTACTAGCTCCTTTGTCACCGTCTTCAGCTTCAATCGTGTTGCTTGGCAATCGTGCTGCAGGTGCTCCTCTTTGTCAAAACTGCCACCGTTCTCGAGGTGCATGCTCCTATTCATTTTCCTCTTGGAGAGGGTCACTCTAACTTTGCTTTTCTACAAGGTCTCATGTGGGGACAAGGCAACGTGAAACAGGATGTGCTCTTTCTTCCTACTCCTTTTTGTGCTTGCAAAATTCAATGATCATCTCACCTTGTTCATGATTCGAAATTTGGTTCGGTAGGTAGGTCCCCTTTCTATTCATTAGTTGTGTGTTGTAGGAGCGATCTCTCCAGTCCCTCCTCCCGCTTCCTCTCATCCTTCCCCTCCACTCTGCACCGATTCTCACCAACGTTGCTGACGAGGCCTCTCCCATCTCGCTTTTGCAAGACGATCAGCGTTTCATGAGCCGCATCCGCCTTGAACCTGCATGGAGACTCCGGTCGATTTGATTACAGATCACACTATCCTCCATTCTTCCGTCAAAAGATTTGGGCTCTTGTATGGTCTTTGCTTGCTCTTTCCAGACGTCGGAAGGGGCAGGGGGACCTGAAAGGCACGTGCCAAAAATATACGAGCCGGCATTGTGTTACCAGACGCTATCTAATTGCCGAAAGAGAAATACGAGCAGGCCTTGAGTTACAAGATTTAGTGTAATAGCTTCGCCTCGCCCTTGCCCGCCTCCATTGCCTTGGGAATCTCGTGAAGCAGACACCCCACTCTCTCTCCGCCATAGCTTAGATTGCTTTGCCTGCAACCCACCTCACGTAGTCTTCCCTCAGACATGCTATCAGCCTTCTTAGGTCAGTGTTTGCTGTGATGTCGAACGAGCAAAACAACATATAAATAAGCCCATCGCCTGGGAAAAAATTTTAACTATTACTCGAATGTTTGGGCTCCTCCTCCTTACCACTAGTATGCTGTTCACTACAGATTTGAACAGCCCTTGGCACTGCTAAACCAACTGCTCCACGACCTGTTCCTCATACTATCGTCGTCCTAGCGAGCTTCCAACATAGCCACTAGTTGGGTGCTCAGGAATTACAACATGCATCCGCGTTGTCAATTATAAACCTCCTCATTGTTTGCCTCTTTAGTACAGAGAATATACTAAGCACCCCATCGGCTCTGGCTGCCTTGCCTCGTTGTTCAGCTCTTGCAGAGGACACCTCTCCCTTTCCCGATGGCTTACTGTCCTGCCTTGGTTGCTCTCAAAACCTAGCCAACGGCCTTAACATTGCCACTACAATTGCTCTTTGTATCAATCCACAGATGGATCGAGTGTTTCTTCTCTGCGTAGGTCGAATTCTAGGGTGGCGCTACACTCAAAACACTTTGACTTGCTACTATCCAACGGCAATTGAGGGCGTAGAACTGCAAGCTTCTCAGACATCTCTGCTGTGACTACTAAAAGATCGCCCTTCCACCTCAATCTTTCCTGCTTCCCGCTTCATGGGCTCGCTCCCCAGATGCAGCCAACAAAGAGCTCGATTCTATAGCCAGTATATCAAAGTGTTGTATGTAGGCTTGCTTTCATCCTGCACCATAGCCAGCTTGCTTTTATGCTCCACTGCTCCTTGTCCTTCTCCCTACGTGACGGCTCTCAGTCTAGCCCAAGAAGAAAAGGAGGGGGAAAAGGATCATCACCGATGTTTTCATGTCGAGCCGCTGAAGCTCAGGAAGAACAAATGGATGAAGCCAAAAACCCGAGCGTGAGGGGGGCACATTGACTCTTGAGAAAGGAAGCGAGACGCTGCCTTACGACCTGCACCATTGAAGTCTGCCGTGTGCTTTCACTGCGTTGCCTGTGACGCACGCAGCTAATTACCCTTGATTGCGGCCATTTCCCTTTTTTATACGAGACCATTGCCTTTTGACCATGGTCAAGAATCTAGGCCCACACTTTAGGGGGCAATCAAAGTATGCTTTTGACCGTTCGTTAGATTATGATTCATTTAGTTGAGGCCAGATGCAGCCGTCAAAGAGCTCGATTCTACATGCAACAAATATTTCTTCGACTAAAAAGCAGGGTGGAGCTATGAACAGATGTAAAATGATGGAATGCGGCTCATTATTTGAAATGGAATTGGATAATGTGATATAGTGCGATACAGTAGGTGTAAACTTGCTTTCAGTTCAAGAGTGATAGTCTAGAGACTTTGGAGTGTTTGGCCTCCTCCTCCCTTCTTTGCAAGTGAACATTAGTGGCGGCTATCCTAGGATGATTCAATGGATGTTAAAGGGTGTGCACCCTTTGATTCAAAATTTCCCATGAGGCATAACTCTTTAAAATAGACACAATTCTATGCAATAGACATATAGAGGGACACTTCTATTTCTTTCAAGTAATAATCTTCATGTATTTCTTAGCAATTTTAAATTCCATAACATTTGTTCGTATTTACATTGTAGGCGAAAATAAGAAAAGATGATTACACCCCAGTATTCCATCATGGCCATATTAAGAAAAACAAAGAAGAGAGATATAGGAAGCAACAAGGAGGGAGCAATAGTCTCCTCCACAATCAGCTCATATTCACCCCACGCAATACAATTGAACACTACTAAGGTCACACCCATACATACTAGATAAGAACTAACTATGGTTGAGTCAGTGTGACTCACCTTATTCACCTACTCATACAACAGGAACAATAACCGAGAGCTTGATTCCCAACACTTCCCCTCAAGCTAAAGTAGGGAGCATAACACCAAGTAGCTCTCTAAAGTATGTAAACTTATCTCTACCCAATGACTTGGTAAAGATATCTGCAACCTGATCTTCAGTCTTCACATGTATGAGATCAATCTTCTTTGATAGCACCATCTCTCTGATGAAATGGTAGTGTACCTCAATATGCTTAGTTCTAGCATGATAAACCGGATTACTTGCCAACTGCACACTACTCATGTTATCACAATAAAGTCTGACTGGTTTTTCCACATGCAGTCCCAAATCCTACAAAAGCTTTTGAAGCCAAGCAATCTCACATGCAGCCAATGCTGCACCTGTGTACTCTGCTTCTAGGCAATGCCACTGTGGGTTGCTTTTTGCTACTCCAGCTAACCATAGTACTTCCAAGGCTGAATGCATAACCATTGGTGGATCTCCTATCATAGGCACATCCTGCCCAATCTGCATAGATCTGCGTATCCAACCAGTTCTATATCCTTTCCATACTCATAAAAGAGTCCATACTGATATGTTGCCTTGACATAGCGCATAATCCTTCTCACCATGGCTTCTACATAAACTGACTAATGAGTCCCACAGCATATATTAAATCAGGCTTGGTAATAGTCAGATAAATCAAGCTTCCAACCATCTACCTATACATGGCAATGTCATCAATCTCAGCTCTAGAATCAGCCATCATCTTCAAGTTTTGATCCAAGGGGATATCCATTGGTTTGCAATCCTTCATGCCAAACCTCTCTAGCATATTCAAGGCCTGACTCTCCTCATTCATGAGGAGGTATGTACGTACTTGCCTTGACTCGAGGTGTAGACACAGATGGTATACCCAGCTCACTATCCAAATTGTCACTACATGACGAATCATAGCCACAATTTGATGGCCCCAAGACATCATTTTTAGCTTGCGAAAGCACCTCAACAACCTTGGCTTTCCCTTTATCTCTCCCCCTCACTAACATAGCAGTGTCAGTGGAATCGCGTAACCTGCCAGACCAAGGATTCACTGTAGGAGAACCAGTAGATGTAGGCCTAGATATGGATGTACTAATTTGCTGATTTTTATCATATGCATGACCTGGAGATGCATCATTTGGAACAGCCACTTTCGGCTTGCCATACCAAGATTCTAGCTCATCAAAAACAACATCCCGACTCACCATAGTCTTCTTGGTCGATGGGTTGTAGCATTTGTAACCCTTCCGGTTTTGTGCATAGCCAATAAACACACATCTTTCACCTTTGGGATCCAACTTCCATCTCTTTTTATCTGGTATATGCACATATGCCAAGCTGCCAAACACTTTTAAATGACTGACATCAGGCTTCTATCAATACAATTTCTCATATGGTGTGAGCATATGAATGCCAGTAGTAGGAGTGCAATTCAGCACATACACTGCAGTTGCAAGTGCTTCTGCCCAATAATAATCAAGTAAGTTCTTTTCATTCAACATGGCTCTACCAGACAAACCAATCACCCCATTCTTACGTCCAGCCACTCCATTCTGCTGTGGTGTATATGGGCATGGAAGCTCCCATCTAATCCCATGATAGGCCAAGAAGTCATCAAATTCATTTGACAGATATTCACCTCCATTATATGATCTCAAGCATGTGATATATGACCCAAAATCCTTTTTAATATGTTGCTTGAAATGCTTGAAGGCAGGCAAGACCTCATCCCTATGTTTCAAATAATACAGCCATGTATACCAGCTGAAATCATCAATAAATGTGACATAATATGATGAACCTCCCATCGAGGTAGTCTGAGCTGGTGGACCCCAGACATCAGTGTAAATCAACTACAAGGGTCTATTACTTTCCTATAGATGCTTAGTGAATGGGAACCTTGATTGCTTCCCAAATTATCATGTAGGACATACATGCTCCAAAGCATTATACTTAAATTTTGGTAGGCCAACAATAATGCCTTTATGTTGCATATTTTTCAACTTTTGAATATTAATATGACCAATGCATTTGTGCCAAATTTCCAAATCAGAGACAACATCTGTACCATGGGTAAACATGGATATAATTCTAGAATATTGGGTGATGATATGCAAAATCTAGTTTCTTTGGATTGAGAAATAAAAGTGCAAATAGTCCAAACAAGCTGAAGCATGAATCAGAGGTACATTTGTCTCTATTTTTCTGATGTATAATTGCAAAAGTTTCTCATTTTCTAATCATCATGGCAAAGTTCAAGTAGAAGAATTCAGCAAAGCAATGTTCATCATGCAGAAGTGTTGATCATAGTCCAAAATATTGATATATGTATTTGTGCAAGCATTGCAAGCAATATGGGAATCAAAGGAAGTATTGCACTAATATTTTGGAGAAGAAGTTTTATAAAATATTTCCAGCTTTATGTGAAGCAAAAGCAATCCAAAAAGTTATAAAGCTCTTGGATAATATTTTAGATTATTCTCTTTGCTTGATAATCAAAGGATTGGTATGTCAAATTTCATAAAGATGATTGTTTATGTTATCAATATGTTCCTGGTATCCTGGAACTTAAAAGAAGAGTTTAGATTTTATAGTCCCAATATTCTCATGAGGAAGATGATAATTCCGATTCCAATTTAGAATCTGAAGATGATTCCAAAGATGAGCAAGGTAATCATTGTGTTTACTCAGATAATTTATTTTCTAATAAAATTACAAATGTTTCAAATCAGATCGGATCAACAAGCCATTCCGAACAGTCTAAAAATAGTTTTAGACATTCCGAAAGCAAGTATCGCCAACCAAAGAAATCCACTGTGTGAGGATTATGCAATGCCAATCAGTTCTGGGTTTTTCCATAGACAAACGGAGCAACAACAACCAAATGATTCATCAAGTGATAGAAACGATCCAAAATATAATTGCTATTTGCAAGAAGATGATTAAGCTACATGTTCATGCTATGCATATGCACTAACTTTTGCTATTGATGTGATGTGGAATCAAGAGAAGACTATAAATCTGAATGCATTTCTTGAGGATCTTGAGTATAGAAGCCCTTACAACAAAGAAGGTTTGGGATACATTTCTAATTCTGAAGCAAGTCAAAGCAAGGACGTTGAAATTATTTCTAATAGCTATGCGATTGATTATTTGAAGATCTCATCTTTCACATGTGATGATGATGAATCTCTTGAGGAGTATGCCACAAATAGTGTGTGGAATGAACAAATGGATCAACAACCAAAGCTAGAAATGAATCTAAGTTTTGATGCTATTAATAATTCAGCTCATGATCAGTTTGAGGTTGATATTCAAGTTGATAAAATATACGTGTGAAGAAGATGCATTTATTCAGAAATTTCTATTGTTCCTTGAGGATGAGAACATGATGTGTTGGAAGGATTTGTCCAAGCACAAAGCCAACCGAAAGGAGTTGAGAGGGTAGTGGTCCAAGGAGAATAAGAAGAGGACTAGACCGAGAGCCAAAGAAGCCAAGAGGAGCCCTCTCTATCCCTCAATTTCACACCAAGAAGATGAGATGGTTTGCAAGATGCTGATGTACTTGAATATCCATAAGAGGTATGGCACAATGCATGATGTTAATGACTTTATTTGGAAATTGTCAAGTAGCTAATAAGCCTGAGCTAAAGAATCCGAACATACAACATGATGTCAAGAGTTATGCTTCAATGATAAGCACATATGTGAAGAGGATGAAGTGGGGATCAATTTCTACTATCTGTTGAAGATGAATACGCTGTATCTAATCAAGATCAGCTCTCATTTTCATTTAGCAACATGCCACAAAAGCAAGGCACATGTTACCCATACCTATGTTAAGAGCCTGATGTAGATGTGTTTGATGACTTTATGATGGAGTTTCATCAATTGGGCTTGTATGGAAAGTAATTTCGTCAACTTGGATCTCATTTTGAATATGATTTGGGTGTGTTTCAGTCTAAGCCAAAATGCAAGCCTGGTTGGAAACTGCACTACAAACTACCGATTCGCAGTTTTGGGAACTTCAAAAGCAGATCAAATGGACTGATATTACTGATGTTAGATGGTTGAGATTTATTAATATTTATGTTTTATATCCACCTCAAATAAGTTTTGATTTGGATGAGGCTAACCTATTCATCAGAGTGTGTTTTTTCAGGAAAAAAGTTGATTTTTTGCAATCCACAATTGGACAATGCATGGCAAAGTGATGATCCAATCCAAGGTGAGGTAAGCAAAGAAAAGAAGTCATATGAAGATACATCTGAAGACCAAGACTTTGAATATTACAAAATTCAAACAAGTTCAATTCAATCATTGGGGGAAGAAAATAGTAAGGACAATTTTCGAAGGAATCACTCATTGAGGTGGTTTCACAAAAAAATTCAGATTTGAAGGATGGCATATCTAAAATGTTTTATGATGCATTTACTGATTTTGAGGATGAATTCTATGATGCAAAAGATGATATTATGCAATCAAAATTTGGATTACAGCAGTCAGATCCTAGTGTTGGCAAAGTTTTAGTTGTTTGGGAGGACTTGAGTGAAAAAGTACAAATTGAAAGTTCAAAAACAAATACAAAACAAAATCAAAAAATGAAAATGATGATGTTGATGCTAATGTGGATGAAATGGTAAGGATGAAAGTTGAAGGGAAAATGAGGAGCTTAACCAAGTTCTAAAAGAGCCCAAAATGGAGTAGAAATAGCGTGGAGGAGTCCCCTAATCACCTCTAATTCATACCCAAAATATTTTGACACTTGGCAAGTGTCCAAGGTTAAGATATACAGAAAATGAAAGCTTGGCATCATGAAAAAAAGAAACAGAAATTCAGCAAATGGTTTGGAAGTATGTCGAACAACAGAAAGAAGTTTGGGCATTTCTCAAACAGTCCAAAAGTACGATTATCAAACTAATTTCAAAAAAAGGACGTTCAAAATGTCTAAATGATAGAAAAAAAGTAATTTTTGTGTTCTTTAATTCAGCATATGTTGTTCAAACAGTCTGAATAATTCAAATAGAAAATCAAAAAGTTCGAATGTGGTCGATGCTTGTCTGAAATCAAAATTTAGTCATGGAAATCAATCAAATTTAGAATTCAGAATTCCTATTGTTTAATCAAAGTCAAATGTATATTTCTCAAAGAAAAATGAAGGATTTCTTTGAGGACTCTACAATGACATATGTCATGGATGCTAGAGCTTCATTGACATATTCCTATTTGCTTGATCATAGCAATATGTCCATTTCATGCCGGTGGAGGAATGCGAACATACTTATTCATGCACGGTTCTGTATTTTCATTTTGTATGAACTAACATGGATGACATTATATTTTATGGGTTCCCACCCCTGGCATTGTTGCCATAAAATGGTAGCACTATAATGATATGCACTATAGCTTAGGTTTACTTTATTGCATAGTAATCTCTTCCTTTTGGAAGGTAGTGGATGGATATGTATAGAAGTAGTTTGAATCTTGGTACTGCAGCAAGCTCTTCACTCTACTAACTGCCTAATCTTAGATTGATGTGATGTTTACATCATGAAGGGGTTCTCTTAACTTCGATTAGATTGGATCTAGAAATAAATTGGTGGGTTTGAGTCTTGGAATATTTCAAATTCCAACCACAGGGTGTACTAGTGTGAGGGGATAACTAGGCACCTAGCATAAGATTAGCGAATAGTCACATGGGGAAATGTGAAGGGATGTGAATGGACCCTTGAGGTTCCAATTTACAACTTGAAGCTCAAAATGAGGCACAAAAGGTTGATCACGTACAAAGGGATTCCTTCGTTGAAACATTACCAGCCATAGTTGAGCCCTAGAAAACTTTGTAATGAGATCGAGAAGAAATCATTCAAGAGGAGCTTATCCACAGGAATTAATAAGCAGATGCCCCAAATCTCCCCCCAAGCTTGGGGAGCATCCCACCCTTTGAAGAATATCACCCTTTTAATTACCTCCGATGTAGTAAGTAGCTCGATCAACACACAATGAGTAGAATTGAAATCAAAGTCCTCCCAGTGTATCACTAGTTCTTCACCTTGAATCATCCATGGTGTATCATCCCACCCGTCATCTCATTGAACAATGCATTGTACAATCAGTTGTTTAAGATTGACATGAAGATCAAGAAAGAGATCTTGCCAATTGGTAGCCTTAATGAGTGGAGGACCAAGCACCAAATCCTTGAACTCGTCGAGAAGTGACATAAATATCCACCCTCCTCATGTGGTGTGCATCCAAGTAGTGAACTTGAAAAAGATCAGAATCTACGGTCTAGTATCAGATATGAATAGAGCACATGAAATGACGTACTTTTGATTTTTATAACAAGAGGAAACTCCCTACGGTTAGAGAGTTATAGTTCATGAGATTTCACCATATAAGCAATATCATTACACTTTTCTCCTTTCCTATTTGCTGGCCCATTGGTAAGTCTTCTTTTTGTGAATGGGGAGGTCTTGGGTTCAATTCCCACTCCTTAATAAAAAGAGAGGAGAGGAGAGGAGAAGAGAAGAGAAAGAGAAGAAGGAGAAGAGGATAGGGGCACGAGATCTTTTGCAGGAGCCCAAAAAGTCTGTCCGCAATGCGTAGGTGCGCTAGAAGATGCAGGATCCCCGGAAAACAGTCACAATTTGTCTACGATGCATAGATGTGCAAAAGATGTAGGAACTCAGAAAACAGTTGCGATTTGTGATCTGTTTGCGATGCGCAAATGCGCTCGCTGCAACCAGGGGACGTGCGGGTGTTGCAAATGTGAAGGAGTGGTTTTGCAGGCGCGGTCGACCAAAAGATGCATGGCGTTACACAGGAACCTAGAAGATGCATAGGAACCATAGACTAAAGGCATAGAAATTGAGAAGTTCTGCAGCCGCAAAGATGGAGGACCACGAGTAGAAGATATGTAGATTGGAGGCACATAAGCAAAGAACCGCACACAGAAGGTGCTGCAGAACTACACCCAACCGTAGGAGTAATGAATTTTACACCACTAGCCATGAAGATTTCGATCCTTGGAGCCACACTAGTTCTATTAACTAGAAAAGAATTCAATGCATGAGGCTAGACGCTAGGCATGGCGATGCTTGAGGGCCATGGAGGAAAAGGAAACGTGAGGGAAGAAGCATTAACATAGGTGGGGAAAAAGAATTAAGAGGGGTGGGAATGAAGAGGGGGACTATGGCACAAGGGGGAAGGAAGAGGGGGAAGAGGAGCATGTACATGATGGGAGGTGGAATGTAGAGATGGAGACATCACGGGAAGAGAGTCATGCTTTATTGGAAAGATGGGGGGGGAAATCAAAGTACTAGCTAGGTGGCTTTACAAAGAATGAGTGTGTTCCATCAAGGAATAGCCCCCTCCTTTTATAGCCAAAAGAGGGGGTCTATCCCAATAAATGCATCCTCCCACATGCATGGTGTGTGTGGAAGAGTGTTCCATGTGGGCTAGGTGGTTACGCACTCTCAATTGTGTGCGACAGCCCTTTGTCTCATTTTTCCACATACATCAACCCCCATTCTTCTATGTTCCACTGGTGGAGAATGGCGGTGGTTCCATCCTCTAAAACACCAATGTAGAATGGAAGTGGTGCCTAGCACTGTGAACGCTAAACTAATATGTAGAGTGCCATTCTCCTAGTGCCAATATGATCACTAGAATGGCACTACCCTATTGTCATGTGATCACTACACATTGTTGGACTTGCAAGAAATATGAAAATCATATTTGAAATTCCATTCTCTCAGTGACATCTTGACCAATTCATAGGATAGAATATGCCAATCTCATGAAAGGACTAGAAAATGACACTGAGAACCCTAAACTTGTTAGATATCAATGCTCCACTCTCATGTAACTACGCGGGAACCAGCTATACTTGTAAGCCCCCCAGATGAGGAGAAGGCATTTGAGTAGCTCGGTTATCCAGTAGGTCCTAGTTTGGACACCAGATGGGGGCCATGTGTGGCCTGATGGCAGGACGGCTTCAGATAGAGTTGGCACACAGCCAACTAGGCTACATGCAACTATGGGAAGGCATCCCTTGACTGACCGCACTAAGGGTAGATGGAGCATTTCCTGGGGCAGCCCACTCTTGAGTTGCGAGGCCCGTTTGGAGCCTCAAATGATCCCGGATGGCTGTGGGCTGAACGGTAATCGTAGGTCAGTTGCTCTGTTTTGTGCATCAGTTCTATCGTATGGTCGGTGGTCGACCCCCAGTAGACCATTTTGGGTGGACTGGGTCGGCCACCCAATTTAGCCTAACCGACTATGACTGGTGGCTATATAAGAGCAAGCCCGTGAAGCCCATTTTATCACTGGCTACAGCAACCCTGATTCCTTAGCATCCAGCCTCCGTCTTCTACTGTTTCCAGCATGCCATCGAAGCTTCTTTCACAGGAGTGCACGGTTGGGAGGCAGCGCCATCTATTGTATCAATTCTACAATAATCAAAATTTTGATTCACCATACTATCTTGTTTTCTCTCTTGCATACGAGATCTTGTTATCTGTTGAGCACAGACATTGTATTATTTTCTTACAAAACTCACATGTGCATTGGCACTTATGCCATTATCCTACTGCCAATAAAATCAGTGGGATGCCAATCTACATGTTGAGTTTGTGCAGATTGTCACCAGTGGAGAATGACAGAGATGCCATTATCATGCAGGGATCTACATAATGGCACTGAGATCCCCTAACTCACATGTGAATTGGAACCTGGCACTATTCTCCTATGATCACTAGAATACCCCTCCTAGAATATTAGGGTAAATATTTGGACCAATGGAGAATGGCAATGATGCTATTCTCTTATTCCACCCTAGAAAATGGCATTGAGAACCCTAAACTCACATGTGCATTCTTCTATGTTCCACCGGTGGAGAATGGCAGTGGTGCCATTCTCTAAAACAGCATTCTTTTAGTCCCATCTAGTCAATGTATAGGGTAGATCATGTGAAGAACTGCAACTTTGAGTATGCCATTCTCTACATCACATCTTTTCAGTTGCTCTACTCTTGCTTGAACC